>NC_135992.1:4182731-4482731 GCF_053455715.1 Rhinoraja longicauda
GAGAGAGACACAAAATGCTTGCTGGTGTAACTCAGCGAGGACAGGCAGCATCTCCAGAGAGAAGGACCATAGACAATAGGTGCAGGAGGAGGCCATTCGGCCCTTCGAGCCAGCACCGCCATTCAATGTGATCATGGCTGATCATTCTCAATCAGTACCCCGTTCCTGCCTTCCTCCCCATACCCGTATCGGGTTGAGACTCTTCTTCAGGCTGGAAAGCTGCCCAAGTGAAATATAAAGGTGCTGTTCCTCTAATTTGTGCTGGGCCTCACTGACAATGGAGGACAGAAAGGTCAGTGTGGGAAAGTGAGGGGGAAGTTAAAGTGTTTTGTTGTTCTCGTTAGGAGCCTCGTTGCTACAGTTATAGGTTGACTCTGGCGAAGGTGTACACAAGAAGATAAAGTAGGAGCAGACCCCTCAGCCCCTCTGCCATCCAGTGGGATGGGGCTCCAATGTCAGGAGCCACGACCGCCCCGACGTGGCAACGTCAACAGCCTGACCGTGGGAGAAGACGGCAGGGGAAGAGAAAAGACATTCTGGCCTTCCATCACAGTGAGGAGGGGACTGGAGGAGACTTTTTTTTTGTTTTATGTTGGTTGTGATTGTGCGTGTTATTGCTTATTTTTTTATTGCTTATTGGTCCTATTGTTGGACTGTGGGTAATTTTTCATTTCACTGCGCATTTATGTGTATGTGACAAATAAATTGACTATCAATGCAGATCTTTGCTGCCCTCTGCTCCTCTCCTGTACAATTCCCATAACTCCACAACTGTCTCTAAAAACATAATTCATCTTTTTAATTAATTCTACTGAGTTCCCCCACTAGCTGCAGGATGATGTTTAGACTTTGGAGATACAGTGCAGAAACAGCCCACCACAATCAGCGATGTCCCTGTGTACACCAACACTTGTCATACGCACTAGGGCCAATTTTTACATTTACACCTAGCCAAATTAACCTACAAACCTGCACGTCTTTGGAGTGTGGGAGGAAACCGGAGCACCCGGAGAAAAACCCACCCGGTCACGGGGGAGAACATACAAACTCCATACAGACAGCACCCTTAGTGAGGATCGAACCTGGGCTTCTGGCGCTGTAAGGCAGCAACTCTACCGCTGTGCCGACATTCTTATGGACCAATGTTTTAAACCACTACCTCTTGATCTTCTGTCTGAAGAAGGGTCTCGACCCGAAACGTCACCCATTCCTTCTCTCCCAAGATGCTGCCTGACCTGCTAAGTTACTCCAGCATTTTGTGATACCTTCGATTTGTACCAGCAACTGCAGTTATTTTCCTACACCTTTTGATCTTCCGATCACACCCACTCATTCACCTGCACGATTCTCCTGCTAGTGGCAACATTACAGTCTGGTTTGGGAACAGCTCTGCCCAGGACAGGATGGCCCTGCAGAGAGTAGTGCGTTCGGCAGAACGCAACCATGGGAACTACACTCGCCCCCCTGCAGGACCTATACATCAGGAGGTGCAGATCCAGAGCAAGCAAGATCATGAGGGACCCCTGCCACCCCAGTAACGGACTGTTCCAGATGCTACGATCAGGCAAACGCCTCCGCTGTCACGCTGTGAAAACGGAGAGGATGAGACGGAGCTTCTTCCCACAGGCCATCAGGACTGTCAACTTTTATAACCCCAGAGACTACATTTTTGTCGACACTAATAGTAACTTATTAACTTTATTTATATGCTGTAACTGTAATTCTTTTTGTGCACAACCCGCAGGCATTGCCACTTTCATTTCACTGCACATCGTGTATGTGTATGTGACAAATAAATTTGACTTGACTTGACAGTCATACAACACAGAAGCAGGCTTTCTCATGCTGATCAATATGCCCCATCTACACGAGTCCCACCTGCCTGCATTTGTCCCACATCCTTCTGAACTAAACAGAATGACATTTAAAAGGCATTTGGACAGGTGCATGGGTAGCAGAAGAGATACAGCATGGAAATATAGGCCCTTCGACCCACCAAATCCACCTGTTCACACTAGTTCTATGTTTCCCACTTAGTCATTCACTCCCTTTACAGGAGCCCAATTAATCTACAATCCTGCACGTCTTTGTCGGAGGAAACCAACACGGTTACAGAGAGAACGTGCAAGCTTTTTTTGTTGCGTGCTAACCAGCCAGCAAAAACACGAAACACTATTACAATCAAGTCGCCCACAGTGTACAGATACAGGGTAAAGATAGTCCAATGGTCTCCAATGAGGTAGCTCTCTAGTTAGTGATAGGATGGTACAGTTGCCTTACAACAGCTGGGAAGAAATTGTTCCTGAATCTGGAGGTGTGCATTTTCAAACTTCGGTACCTCTTCTCTGATGGAAGAGGGAGTGACCAGGGTGAGACTGGTGCTGGTGACTTTGCTGAGGCAGGGTGGAGTGTAGATGGAGTCAATTGAAGGGAATTGGTTTCAATGAATTTGCATTGGTTTCATGTTACCAGGCATGTTGGCCCAAAGGGGCTGCTTTCCTGCTGTACATCTTACTGACAACTTCATTTTGCCTCACTTAGACAATAGACAATAGGTGCAGGAGTAGGCCATTCGGCCCTTCGAGCCAGTGTGATCATGGCTGATCATTCTCAATCAGTACCGCATTCCTGCCTTCTCCCTATACCCCCTGACTCCGCTATCCTTAAGAGCTCTATCTAGCTCTCTCTTGAATGCATTCAGAGAATTGGCCTCCACTGCCTTCTGAGGCAGAGAATTCCACAGTTTCACAACTCTCTGACTGAAAAAGTTTTTCCTCATCTCCGTTCTAAATGGTCTACCCCTTATTCTTAAACTGTGGACCCTTGTTCTGGTCTCCCCCAACATTGGAAACATGTTTCCTGCCTCTAACGTGTCCAACCCTTTAATAATCTTATACGTTTCGATAAGATCCCCTCTCATCCTTCTAATTCCAGTGTATACAAGCCTAGTCGCTCCAGTCTTTCAACATATGACAGTCCCGCCATTCCGGGAACTAACCTAGTAAACCTACGCTGCACGCCCTCAATAGCAAGAAGTTAAGAAATGTCATTTAAAAACATCACAGCGACAGAACATGGTAACATTTTATTGAAAAATACAAATTCACAGAAGCAACAAGTTGATTTAAAAACAATAAGTTCATTTTTGCTATTCAAAGGAAACTAACCCTTTGGCACCCGATCCACCACCATTTAATCTTTCAACACCATCACAATCTGGCTGCAATGGTATAGGATGATTCACAATTAATCCCAGGGCCTTGCGCAGTAATGAGAAGATCAAATTTAACAAGCCCCAACTGGAGGTTGTGTGGAAATTTGGGATTTAAAAAAAATGTAGACACAAAATGCAAGCGGGCAAGCGGGTCAGGCAGCATCTCCGGAGAGAAGGAATGGGTGACATTTCGGGTTGAGACCCTTCTTCAGACTGAAGGGTCTCGACCCGAAACGTCACCCATTCCTTCTCTCCCAAGATGCTGCCTGACCTGCTGAGTTACCCCAGCATTTTGTGAATAAATACCTTCGATTTATACCCGCATCTGCAGTTATTTTCTTATAATAGGTGATACTTCTGGTCGGAATCCTTCTTCAGTCTGAAGAAAGGTTCTGACCCGAAACGTCACCCATTCTTTTTCTCCAGAGTTGCTGCCTGGCCAGCTGGGTTACTGCAACATTTTGTGTCTATCTTTGGTATAAACCAGCATCTGCAGTTCCTTCCTATGCATTTACAATAATTTGATAAAGGAATATTAAGATGCTCGAGGGATAACAAAACCTAATTGTTCAACCATTACAATCTGATAAACACTCATTGAAATGGCAGTGAAAGTTGACTTGTTGGTAACTTGCGAAAGGACTAATGGACACAAAATGCTGGAGTAACTCAGGCCCAACAGTCCACCACCATGAGCGATCACCCTGTACACAGAGTAACTCAGAGAAGGAATGGGTGCTTCTCTCCAGAGATGCTGCCTGTCCCGCTAAGTTAATCCAGCATTTTGTGTGTATCTTTGGTGTAAGCCAGCATCTGCAGTTCCTTCCCAGACAAATAATGGAATTGGAAAACATGTGCAGAATCCATGTGCGGTTAACAAATAGTCTACTCTCTCATAACAGCACAAGTACAAGGGGCCCATTGCCCACATTCTGTGTTGTCAGCTTCAAGGATAGACACGGTTCAATAACAGCAATCATGTTCCCTCAAACTTACAACCATGTGAAGGGGAAAACACCCAATGTGCTATCACGCCATCATCTCGCGCGCCTTTTTTAATCTGTACTTTTCTCTGCAGCTGTAACACTAATCTCTGCACTCTGTTTATTTTTCACTTTGCCTCACCTGTTGTACTTGTGTTGATTGTACCCATTTACGGTATGACTATGGAGGAACCTCAGCGGGTCAGACAGCATCTCAGGAGAAAAGGAATAGGTGACGTTTCAGGTTGAGACCCTTCATCTGACTGACTCACAGTCTGAAAAGGGTCTCGAACCTGAAACGTCGCCTATTCCTTTTCTCTAGAGATGCTGTCTGACCAGTTGATTACTCCAGCTTATAAGAAAATAACTGCAGATGCTGGTACAAATCGAAGGTATTTATTCACAAAATGCTGGAGTAACTCAGCAGGTCAGGCAGCATCTCGGGAGAGAAGGAATGGGTGACATTTCGGGTCGAGACCCTTCTTCAGACGAAGAAGGGTCTCGACCCGAAATGTCACCCATTCCTTCTCTCCCGAGATGCTGCCTGACCTGCTGAGTTACTCCAGCATTTTGTGAATGATTACTCCAGCTTTTTGTGTCTATCTTCGGTTAAAAGCAGCATCTGAAGTTCCTTCCTATACATGAGTATGGAGGAATTGGGGTTGGTCCAACTGATGGGCTGAATGGCCTCCCTATTGAGTTGAACACTTGTACCCGAGCGTCTGAACATTCGCTGTTCTGCAGCGACCAAGAGATCTAGAGCAGAACTTCCAAATTGACCGCTTAGCCTTTTGACTACCAAAAGCAGCATAATCACAGGAAGACTGAATTAAACATAACCCATCAAAATAGCGACCCCTTCAAAAAAGCCCAACCATAGGGATGAAATGTACTCAATTTGCAAATCAAATGTGCATTCAAAGAGTTAATGCACCAAACTGGAATTGAAGACCAGATACCTCCATAGCGATTAAACTTCTGTTACCATGGTGATAGAGGCTCCTTCATCGCAACAGGCTTTGGGCCTTCTGTTGCCATGGTGATAGAATCTCCTTCACAGCAACAGGCTTTGGGCCTTCTGATGCCATGGCGATAGAGGCTCCTTCACAGCAACAGGCTTTGGGCCTTCAGTTGCCATGGTGATAGAGGCTCCTTCACAGCAACAGGCTTTGGGCCTTCTGTTGCCATGGTGATAGAGGCTCCTTCACAGCAACACTGGGTAGGCTTTGGACCTGCTGTCCAGCTGCTGCTGGTCTCCTGGATACACGTAGAGCATAACCACTCCGCTTGGGTTGACGGTGACAGTGAACTTGGAGTCAAACTCCAGGCCGTGGAAGCCCCGGCCCGAATAAACATCCAACGCCTGAACACGGAGGAAACAAAACCAGAGAGGTCAGGGCCACACAGACTGGATCATTAGTTTAGACAGACACTAAATGCTGGAGTAACTCAGGCAGGCAGGACAGGCAGCATGTCTGGAGAGAAGGAATGGGTGACATTTCAGGTTGAGACCCTTCTTTAGGCCGAAGGTCAGGGGAGAAGGAGACACAGAGATAAGGAAGGGTAACGTGCGAAAACGAGACATCAAAGGAGACGAAGAAAAAGGATATGTAGAATTGATCATTGTTCGCAAGGGAAAAGTGACGACGAAGCATACAAAGATAAAATTTAATCAGGACAGTCAGGCTGGTCGGAGAACGAGGATGGGGGAGGGATGGAGAGAGAGAGAGAGAGGGAGAGAGAGTTCAGTTTATTTATTGTCACCAAGTGCCACTACCTGCTGAGGTTCTACCTGTCCCCGGTGTTGCGAAGGATGGGCCTGGCGCAGATGCCACGCAATGTGCCAGTCAGCTGGACTTTGCCGCACCATCTGTCGCTCGTGGAAAGGTTCTTCCGGACCAACACCTTTGAACACAAGTCCATCGGGCAGTGGTCAGCACGGAACGTCCTGCAGGCACTGCAGGGGAATGACTCCATGGATCCTGTGGCGTGGAGCAGACTGCCCAGCTTGTCTGGCAAAATGCCTCATCGCCAGAAGTCACCAACAAGCACCAAGACCTGGCTTGGTTGGCAGTGAGGGGAGCCCTCCCAGTCAGATCCCTCCTGCACCGCCGGAACCTCACTACCAGCGCACGCTGCCCTCGGGACAGCTGCTATGGAGAGGAGATGGTGGCCCACCTCTTCGCAGAGTGTGGATTTGCAAAGAGAGTCTGGAGACGTCAGCAAGACTCCCTGGCACTATTAATTCCAAACAGCTCCGTCACAGAGGAAGGACTCTGCAATTTACGGACTGTTCCCAGGGACGCATTCAGAGACTGACATCAAGTGCTGCTGGAAGGTCATCGACTCGGTGAAAGACGCTCTTTGGTCTGCCCGAGCTTTGTTGACCTCCCAGCGGAGCGAGCTGTCCGTCGGGGAATGTTGACGACTGGCCCACTGCAGACTGCAGGAGTACGTGCTGAGGGTCGCATTGAAGCTCGGTGCAGCCAACGCCAAGGCCCTGTGGGGGAGGACCACAGTCTAGGGTCCTTCCGCTGCTGGACATGGGGGGCAGAGAGTGGTGGAGACGCCCCTCAAAATAAGGGAGGGGATTCCACGCCAGTGGGCCACATGAATGGCAAGGGTGGGGGGTAATTCGGTGTATTGAATGTACGTATTGAATGTCTGTATAGCCTCCGAGAAAGTCGGATGGAGTTTTTGGAAGGGACATGTTTTGTATATATTTATTTCTTGAATAAAGTATAGTTTGATTTTTTTAAAATCTCCCCTATTTGTGATAAATGTCAATTTCAAGAAGCCAATTTAACTCACACTTTTGTGACTTGTACAAATATGCAACATTTTTGGATCGATATTTAAAAAATCATTCCCAAAGTTATCGATAACCAACTGGATTTAGATCCAAAATTAATAATTTTAGGATTATCAGAACACATTACAAACTTTACGCTAAGTCAGAGACGCTTTCTTGACTACAGTTTAATAACTGCAAAAAAATTAATACTTAAATTTTGGAAAAAAACAGTAACCCCCACAATTAAAATGTGGATTACGGAAATGACCGAGACCTTGCATTTGGAAAAAATAAGGTTTGCCTTAATTGACAAACCAGATCTATTTTTAAAAATATGGTCTCCATTTAGACAATAGACAATAGGTGCAGGAGTAGGCCATTCAGCCCTTCGAGCCAGCACGGCCATTCAATGCGATCATGGCTGATCACTCTCAATCAGTACCCCGTTCCTGCCTTCTCCCCATACCCCCTCACTCCGCTATCCTTAAGAGCTCTATCCAGCTCTCTCTTGAAAGCATCCAATGAACTGGCCTCCACTGCCTTCTGAGGCAGAGAATTCCACACCTTCACAACTCTCTGACTGAAAAAGTTCTTCCTCATCTCCGTTCTAAATGGCCTACCCCTTATTCTTAAACTGTGGCCCCTTGTTCTGGACTCCCCCAACATTGGGAACATGTTTCCTGCCTCTAATGTGTCCAATCCCCTAATTATCTTATATGTTTCAATAAGATCCCCCCTCATCCTTCTAAATTCCAGTGTATACAAGCCTAATTGCTCCAGCCTTTCAACATACGACAGTCCCGCCATTCCGGGAATTAACCTAGTGAACCTACGCTGCACGCCCTCATTTATCATATCATATCATATCATATCATATCATATCATATCATATCATATCATATATATACAGCCGGAAACAGGCCTTTTCGGCCCTCCAAGTCCGTGCCGCCCAGCGATCCCCGTACATTAACACTATCCTACACCCACTAGGGACAATTTTTACATTTACCCAGCCAATTAACCTACATACCTGTACGTCTTTGGAGTTATTGAATTTTTAAAAAAGTAAATGGGTTTGTCACAAACTAAAATTTAAAACTAAAGTTAAAACTTGAGTTTAGGGTTGGATGGACAACTATACTCATTAACTCCCGGATCTATCCCCATAATCTTTATGTTTGTAATTCTCTTTTTTCTTTGCTTTCTCTCTATTAGTTTATAGTCTTTTTTTTCCAGTCTCTTTTCATCTTTATTTTTTCTTAAAAAATTTAAAAATTGAAGCTATGTAAGAATTCTATAACCAGTTTGTCGTTTATTATTATTTGTACATATGCTTTAAAAAAAAAATATTTTTTTAAAATTAAAAATAAATTAAAAATCTTACAGGGTGGGTCACAACTCACCGAGAACACCTTTGGAGCAGTGATCTTGAGCTGGCTCAGAGACGTGGTGTAGTGGTAAGGCATGTCAGTGCGCTGGCTGAAGAAACCCAGGGCAATGGTCGACGAAGACAGTGGCCGCATCCACACCTGAATCCCGTTCTTACCCTGCGGGCAAAAACGGTGCAAGATAAATAATATTAGCATTGCAAACACAGCCAAGCTGCAACTTGTTGAACGGGTAGAGTTGCTACCTTACAGTGCAGGTAAGGTACTGGTAAGTTGCAACTTACCTGGGTTCAATCCTGACTATGGGTGCTGTCCGTTTGGCCCATCAAGTCCCTGCTGACCCGCTATCCCCGTACACGTATTATCCCACACACACTGAGGACAATGTACATTTTTTTACCAAAGCCAATTAACCTACAAACCTTTAGGTCTTTGGAGTGTGGGAGGAAACCGGAGCACCCGGAGAAAACCCCACTGGTTCTTTTATGTACGGAATTTGTACTTTCTCAATATGACCCCATGGGTTTACTCCCGGTTTCCTCCCACACTCCAATGACGTACAGGTTTGTAGGTTAATTGGCTTCGGTACAAAATTGTAAATTGTCCTGAGTGTGTGTAAGATAATAGGGGATCGCTGGTTGGCGTAGGCCTTAGGGCCTGTTTCAGTGCTGTATCTCCAAACTGAACTAAACTAGACTGTTCCCTCAAAATAAATAACAAATGCTGCCAACCAACCTGCAACCCCGAACGTCTTTGGTATGTGGGAGGAAACCGGAGCACCCAGAGGAAACCCACGTGGTCACAGGGAGAACGTGCAAACTCCATGCAGTAAGCACCCAAGGTCAGAATCGAACCTAGGTCTCTGGCGCCATGAGGTGGCAGCTCTACCAGCTGAGGAACAGGCAAGATGGCGGCGCTGGGCAGCAGCTGCGGCTAACTGCAGTCCGTTTGTCTTTTGTGTTTTTTGTTGTTTTTTGCCTTAATTGTAGTGTTTAGATGTGATGTAGTGTTTTTTATGGTTGTGTACTATGTGTGGGGAACTGTAAAATTGTCTCTTCCGAACGGAGACCCGACCTTTTTGTTTTCTGGGTGGTGTCTCCATTCCCGCTGCGGCCTACCATCGGCCAAACACCTGGAGCTGGCGGCCTCCAGCTGGGACCACCTGGGGCTCTGGTTCGCAGAGCCCGCGGCCCGGACTCACCACCTGCGGAGCTGGCTGCCTTCGGAGGCTCCGGCCGTGGGCCGCGTGGACGTCCGAAGCTCGCAGGCCCGGCCCTGGGTGGGGGCCGACATCGGGAGCTCCGGCAGCGGCAGCGTCTTCGCCCGCCCCGGATCGCGGGGCTTGGGTCGGCCCGCCGCGGACCTTTCACCATCCGGCGCGGCCTAGAACGTGGCAACTTCAACAGCCTGACCGTGGGAGAAGACGGCAGGGGAAGAGAAAAGACATTCTGGCCTTCCATCACAGTGAGGAGGGGACTGGAGGAGACTCACTGTGATGGATGTTTCTTTTTTTTGTTTTGTGTTGGTTTGTGATTGTGTGTGTAATTGCTTCTTTTTATTGTTCTTACTGTTGGACTGTGGGTGACGGAATTTCGTCCAAAAGACTTGTTTTTTTGGATGACAATAAAGGCTATTCTGATTCTGAGCACTGTGCTACCCTTACTATCATATCATATATATACAGCCGGAAACAGGCCTTTTCGGCCCTCCAAGTCCGTGCCGCCCAGTGATCCCCATACATTAACACTATCCTACACCCACGAGGGACAATTTTTACATTTACCCAGCCAATTAACCTACAATTGGCTAAACTGATTAAAGTTGACTAAACTGGGCTTGAACTCACTGGAATTTAAGAGAATGAGAAGTAATTTTATTAAAGCATATGAAATTACAGGTGGCGCAGCGGTAGAGTTGCTGCCTCACAGCGCCAGAGGCCCGGGTTCAATCCTGACTGCGGGTGCTGTCTGTACGGAGTTTGTACGTTCTCCCCGTGACCTGCATCTGCAGTTCCTTCCTTCACATACTGTAGGGCCTCTATGGGGAAGGGTTTAAGAACTGACCGGCTGTGTAACTCCAGCAATTTTAGTTTAGAGATACAGCGCGGAAACAGGCCTTTCCGCCCACTGGGTCCGCGCCGACCAGCGATCCCCGCACATTAACACTATCCTACACACGGGGGACAATTTTTACATTTACCAAGCCAATTAACCTACAAACCTGTACGTCTTTGGAGCGTGGGAGGAAACCGAAGATCTCGATGAAAACGCACGCAGGTCAGCACCCGTAGTCTGTATTGAACCCGGGTCTCTGGTGCTGCATTCGCTGTAATGGCAGCAACTCTACCGCTGCGCCACCGTGCCGCCCTTTGTGAATTTGTGTCCTTCGGTGTAAAATAGCATCTATAGGTCCTTCCGCCACTGAATCTATGGCCAGCTCTCATTCCCCTACCTGTATGAGAGAGCGTTAGATTTAGCTCTTAGGGCTAATGAAATCAAGGGATATGAGGAGAAAGCAGGAACGAGGTACTGATTTTGGATGATCAACCATGATTGTATTGAATGGCGGTGCTGGCTCGAAGGGCCGAATGGCCTACTCCTGCACCTGTTTTCTATGTTTCTTTGCCCGGGCAACGTTTTCTCCCACGCACGCCCTGCCCTCGTTGCCAGCCTGAAGTCACCACTTGCCACGTAGGAAAAAAACTGCAGATGCTGGTTTAAATCATAGAAACATAGAAAATAGGTGCAGGAGTAGGCCATTCGGCCCTTCGAGCCTGCATCGCCATTCAATATGATCATGGCTGATCATCCAACTCAGTATCCCATACCTGCCTTCTCTCCATACCCCCTGATCCCTTTAGCCACAAGGGCCACATCTAACTCCCTCTTAAATATAGCCAATGAACTGGCCTCAACTACCTTCTGTGGCACCATTCAGATAATAGTCTGCTTTCCTGTTCTTGCCCCCAAAGTGGATAACCTCACATTTATCCACATTATACTGCATCTGCCATGCCTTTGCCCACTCACCTAACCTGTCCAAGTCACGTTGCAGCCTCCTAGCATCCTCCTCGCAGCTAACACTGCCCCCCAGCTTCATGTCATCCGCAAACTTGGAGATGTTGCATTCAATTCCCTCGTCCAAATCATTAATATATATTGTAAATAGCTGGGGTCCCAGCACTGAGCCTTGCAGTACCCCACTAGTCACTGCCTGCCATTCTGAAAAGGACCCGTTTATTCCTACTCTTTGCTTCCTGTCTGCCAGCCAGTTCTCTATCCACATCAATACTGAACCCACAATACTGTGTGCTTTAAGTTTGCATACTAATCTCTTATGTGGGACCTTGTCGAAAGCCTTCTGGAAGTCCAGATATAACACATCCACTGATTCTCCCTTATCCACTCTACTAGTTACATCCTCGAAAAATTCTATAAGATTCGTCAGACATGAATTACCTTTCATAAATCCATGCTGACTTTGTCCAATGATTTCACCACTTTCCAAATGTGCTGCTATCCCATCTTTAATAACTGACTCTAGCATTTTCCCCACTACCGATGTTAGACTAACTGGTCTGTAATTCCCCGTTTTCTCTCTCCCTCCCTTTTTGAAAAGTGGGGTTACATTAGCTACCCTCCAATCCTCAGAAACTACTCCAGAATCTAAAGAGTTTTGAAAAATTATCACTAATGCATCCACTATTTCTGGGGCTACCTCCTTAAGCACTCTGGGATGCAGCCTATCTGGCCCTGGGGATTTATCGGCCTTTAATCCATTCAATTTACCTAATACCACTTCCCGACTAACCTGGATTTCACTCAGTTCCTCCATCTCATTTGACCCTCGGTCCCCTGCTATTTCCGGCAGATTATTTATGTCTTCCTTAGTGAAGACAGAACCAAAGTAGTTATTCAATTGGTCTGCCATGTCCTTGTTCCCCATGATCAATTCACCTGTTTCTGACTGCAAGGGACCTACATTTGTTTTAACTAATCTTTTTCTCTTCACATATCTATAAAAGCTTTTGCAGTCAGTTTTTATGTTCCCTGCCAGTTTCCTTTCATAATCTGTTTTCCCTTTCCTAATTAAGCCCTTTGTCCTCCTCTGCTGGACTCTGAATTTCTCCCAGTCCTCTGGTAGGCTGCTTTTTCTTGCTAATTTGTACGCTTCATCTTTTGTTTTGATACTATCCCTAATCTCCCTTGTTAGCCACGGATGCACTACCTTCCCTGATTTATTCTTTTGCCAAACTGGGATGAACAATTGTTGTAGTTCATCCATGCGGTCTTTAAATGCCTTCCATTGCATATCCACCGTCAACCCTTTAAGAATCAATTGCCAGTCTATCTTGGCCAATTCACGTCTCATGCCCTCAAAGTTACCTTTCTTTAAGTTCAGAACCGTTGTTTCTGAATTAACTAAGTCACTCTCCATCCTAATGAACTCAACCATATTATGGTCACTCTAGCCCAAGGGGCCACGCACATCAAAACTGCTAACTAACCCTTCCTCATTACTCAATACCCAGTCTAGAATAGCCTGCTCTCTCGTTGGTTCCTCTACATGTTGGTTTAGAAAACTATCCCGTATACATTCCAAGAAATCCTCTTCCTCAGCACCTCTGCCAATTTGATTCACCCAATCTATATGTAGATTGAAGTTACCCATTATAACTGTTTTACCTTTGTTGCACGCATTTCTAATTTCCTGTTTGATGCCATCCCCAACTCTACTACTACTGTTAGGTGGCCTGTACACAACTCCCACTAGCGTTTTCTGCCCCTTAGTGTTTCGCAGCTCTACCCGTATCGATTCCACATCCTCCAAGCTAATGTCCTTCCTTTCTATTGCATTAATCAAAGGTAGACACAGAATGCTGGAGTAGCTCAGCGGGTCAGGCAGCATCTCTGGAGAGAAGGGATGGGCGACGTTTCAGGTCGAGACCCAAAATATGAGTCTGAAGAAGGGCTTCGACCCGAAACGCCGCCCATTCCTTCTCTCCCGAGACGCTGCCTGGCCCGCTGAGTCACCACTTACCTTCAGTATCATCCGGCCCTGAATGGCCAGCGGATCCTGGCTAATCCTGATCAGCAGCTTGTTCTGCAGGATGTAAGTGTCCGGGATGGAGATTGTCCGCAGGTCGTTGGACATGAAGAGGGGGGCAGCGAGAATGGCCCACAGAGCCATCTGTGACTTGGACTGCTCGTGGCTCAGCCCAAAGTTCCCAACAATTAACTGGAGAAGGGGTTAAGGAATGAGAGGATGAGAACAGTGCACTGCCACGACTTACCATCACTCTTCATTTACACTCATAGGCTCACAAATTCACCAGTTACAGCAGCAGAAATAGGCCATTCGGCCCATCAAGTCTACTCCGCCATTCAATATTTAGATTTAGAGATACAGCGCGGAAATAGGCCCTTCGGCCCCACCGAGTCCGCTCCGCCCAGCGATCCCCGAACATTAACACTATCCTACACCCACTAAGGACAATTTTTAAAAAAACATTTTACCCAGTCAATTAACCTACATACCTGTACGTCTTTGTAGTGTGGGAGGAAACCGAAGATCTCGGAGAAAACCCACACAGGTCACGGGGAGAACGTACAAACTCCGTACAGACGGCACCCGTAGCCAGGATCGAACCCGAGTCTCCGGTGCTGCATTCGCTGTAAGGCAGCAACTCTACCGCTGCGCCACCGTGCCGCTCAATCATGGCTGATCTCTGCTTCCTAATCCCATTTCCCTGCCTTCACCCCAAAACTCTTCACGCCCGTTCCAATCAAGAATTTGTCTATCTCTGCCTCAAAAATATCCACTGACCTGGCCTCCACAGCCCTCTGTGGCAATGAGTTCCACAGATTAACTACCCTCTGACTAACAAAGTTCCTCCTCACCTCCTTTCTGAAAGAGCGCCCTATAATTCTGAGGCTATCCAGTGCTGCCAAACGCAGAGTCACAAAACGTGGAAACAGATCCTTCGGCCCTACTTGCCCACACTGACTTACATGTCACATCTATACTAGTCCCAGCTGCCTGCGTTTGGTCCGTATCCCTCTAAACCTGTCCTATCCATGTACCTGTCTAATCTACATACTCAAACTCTCGTTTGTTATCTTGTTTGTGACTGAACTTCAGCCAAAACGGCACACGATAGCGCGACAATTTTAGGCCCACCTTCCTCACCGTTGTCACTTTAGTCATAATGCAAGTAGTTTTATTGAAATCGGTCTTATATTTTTAAGGTTATTCACATTTTAAAGTTTAAAAGGAGGGGAGGTGGAGGGGAGGAGAGAGGAGGGAGGGGGGAGTGGGGGAGAAGGGAGAGGGGGGGGGGGGTTGAGGAGAGAGGGGAGGGGAGGAGGACAGGATGCTGCACCAATGCAAGAGAGGTTTGGGCCCAACTTGGTCTAGTTGTTTCTTAAACATTGCGATGGTACCTGCTTCAACTACCTCCACTGGCAGCTTGTTCCATACACCCACCACCCCTTGTGTGAAAAAGTTACCCCTCATGTTCCTATTAAATCTTTCCCCCTCACCTTAAACCTAAGTCCTCTGATTCTCGATTCCCCTACTCTGGGCAAGAGACTGTGCGTTTACCCGATCTATTCCTCTCATGATCTTGAACACCTCTCCAAGATCACCCCTCATCCTCCTGCGTTCCAACAAATACAGCCCCAGCCTGCTTAACCTCTCCTGGTAGCTCAGGCCCCCTGAGTCCTGGCAACATGTACAAACGTAAAGCACACGGTATTGGGGGTTCAGTGTTGAGGTGGATAGAGAATTGGTTGGCGGACAGGAAGCAAAGAGTAGGAATAAACGGGTCCTTTTCGGAATGGCAGGCAGTGACTAGTGGGGCACCGCAAGGCTCAGTGCTGGGACCCGTTATTTACAATATATATTAATGATTTGGACGAGGGAATTGAATACAACATGTCTACGTTTGCGGATGACACGAAGCTGGGTGGCAGTGTTAGCTGCGAGGAGGATGCTAGGAGGCTGCAGAGTGACTTGGATAGATTAGGAGAGTGGGCAAATGCATGGCAGATGCAATATAATGTGGATAAATGTGAGGTTATCCACTTTGGCGGCAAGAACAGGAAAGCAGAGTATTACCTGAATGGTGGCCAATTAGGAAAAGGGGAGATGCAACGTGACCTGGGTGTCATGGTGCACCAGTCATTGAAAGCAAGCGTGCAGGTGCAGCAGGCAGTGAAGAAAGCGAATGGTATGTTAGCATTCATAGCAAGAGGATTTGAGTATAGGAGCAGGGAGGTTCTGCTGCAGTTGTACAGGGCCTTGGTGAGACCACACCTGGAGTATTGTGTACAGTTTTGGTCTCCTAATCTGAGGAAGGACATTCTGGCCTTGGAGGGAGTACAGAGAATGTTCACCAGATTGATCCCTGGGATGGCAGGACTTTCATATGAAGAAAGACTGGGCTTATACTCGCTGGAATTTAGAAGACTGAGGGGGGATCTTATTGAAACATATAAAATTCTTAAGGGGTTGGACAGGCTAGATGCGGGAAGATTGTTCCCGATGTTGGGGATGTCCAGAACCAGGGGTCACAGCTTAAGGATAAGGAGGAAGTCTTTTAGGACCGAGATGAGAAAACATTTCTTCACACAGAGAGTGGTGAATCTGTGGAATTCTCTGCCACAGAAGGTAGTTGAGGCCAGTTCATTGGCTATATTTAAGAGGGAGTTAGATGTGGCCCTTGTGGCGAAAGGGATCAGGGGGTATGGAGAGAAGGCAGGTACAGGTTACTGAGCTGGCTGATCAGCCATGATCATATTGAATGGCGGTGCAGGCTCGAAGGGTCGAATGGCCTACTCCTGCACCTATTTTCTATGTTTCTATGTTTCTATAACATCCTCGTAAAACCTCTCTGCACCCTTTCCAGCTTGACAACATCTTTCCTCTAACACAGTGCCCAGTACTGAACACAACACTCTAAATGTGGCCTCACCAACATCTTATACAACTGCCACATGACCTCCCAACTTCTGTACTCAGTAAAATTGTCACCAAAACATGCTTCATGGGTGTATTTTCAAAGAAAGTTTAATACTGAAGTGGGTCATTCTATTGTGCAAAATATGACTTGTGTTTTTCGAAAACTCAAAGGAGGAGAGAAGTACATAGAACATAGAAACGTACAGCACAGGAACCGGCCATTCAGCCCATGATGTTTGTGTTGTACATGATGCCAGTTAAACTGATCTCATCTGCCTGCACAAGATCCATATCCCTCTATTCCCTGCATTTCCATGTGCCTATGTAAAAGCATTTAAGCGCCACTATCGTATCTGCCTCCACAACCACACCTGCCAGTGAGTTTCAGGTCCCCCCCACCACCACTCTGTGTAAAACAACTTCCCCCACACATCCCCAATTAAACTCTCCCCCTCTCATCTTACAGCTATGTCCTCTAGTGCTAACATATCCACTGTGGGGGGAAAAGGTTCTGACTGTCTACCCTATCTATGCCAATAGAGAGGTAGAGAGGATTAAAGTAGAGGGATTTGTGCTCTGAGACGGAGTTTAGTTCTCGGCAGAAAAATGCAGTGTTACCAACTACAGGGTATAAACAGTCATGGTGGCAGAGTTAGACAATAGATAATAGGTCCAGAAGGAGGCCATTCGGCCCTTCAAGCCAGCACCGCCATTCAATGTGATCATGGCTGATCATTCTCAATCAGTCCCCGTTCCTGTCTTCTCCCCATATCCCCTGACTCCGCTATCCTTAAGAGCTCTATCTAGTTCTCTCTTGAATGCATTCAGAGACTTGGCCTCCACTGCCTTCTGAGGCAGAGAATTCCACAGATTCACAACTCTCTGACTGAGTTGCTGCCTTACAGCCCCAGAGACGCCAGGTTCGATCCCGACAAGGGGTGCCGTCGGTGTGGAGTTTGTACGTTCTCCCCGTGGGTTTTCCGGTTTCCTCCCACACTCTAAAGACCTCCAGGAATGTAGGTCAATCGTCTTGGTAAAATTGTCCCCGGTGTGTGGGATAGTGTGAGTGTACGGGGTGATCGCTGGTCGGCACGGACTCGGTGGGCCGAAGGGCCTGTTTCTGCATTGTACCTCTACAGTCTAAAGAATGGAAATGGTGTGGTGTCCACTGCTCCTGCAGCAGTTAACCTGAAGGACAGAAGACACGGAGGAGGTGGGGTTGGAGGAGCAGGTGTGGGGGGAGGGGGAGGGAGCAGGTGTGGGGGTGGAGGAGCAGGTATGAGGGGGTGGTGGAGCAGGTGTGTGGGGATGGGGGAGGTGTGGGGGGGTTGGTGGTGGGGGAGCAGGTGTGTGGGGGTGGGGGTGAGGGAGCAGGATTAGTTTAGAGCTTACAGCGCAGAAACAGGCCCTTTCGGCCCACCGGGTCCGCACCGCCCAGCGATCCCCGCACACTAACACTATCCTACACCCACTGGGGACAATTTTTACATTTGCCCCGCCAATTAACCGACAAACCTGCACGTCTTTGGAGTGTGGGAGGAAACAGGAGATCTCGGAGGAAACCCACGCAGGTCACGCAGGAGAACGTACAAACTCCGTACAGACGGCGCCCGTAGTCGGGAAGGAACCCGGGTCTCCGGCGCTGCATTCGCTGCAAGGCAGCAACTCTACCGCTGCGTCACCGTGACCGCCCACCGTGTTGGGGGGGAGGGGGAGGGAATAGGTGTGCGGGGGTGGGGAAGAGGGAGGGGGTAGGGTACCGTGTCTGGATCGTTCCACCTCCCTGGGCCGGCTGCCGGCTGCAGCACGTCTTGGTGAGCCCCGTACCAGTTGATGATTCCCCGGACACTCTGCCACGAGTCGCTGATATCGTCGTAGTTCCTCCACAGGTTGCAGATGTCCCCCAGCAGAGTGTAGTTCACCTGCAGACAATCCACGGGCACAAGGAGTCAGAGTTTAGTTTACATGGAGTCTGGTCCGTGTGACAGAGAAACAGAGTATTGAGTACAGAATTGCAACTGCACGAGATGCAACACCTGTCCCTTTACCTCCCCCCTCAACTCCATCCAAGGACCCAAACAGTCTTTCCAGGTGAGACAGAGGTTCACCTGCACCTCCTCCAACCTCATCTATTGCATCCGCTGCTCTAGATGTCAACTTCTGTACATCGGCGAAACCAAGCGCAGGCTCGGCGATCGTTTCGCTCAACACCTTCGCTCAGTCCGCCTTAACCAACCTGATCTCCCGGTGGCTGAGCACTTCAACTCCCCCTCCCACTCCCAGTCTGACCTTTCTGTCATGGGCCTCCTCCAGTGCCATAGTGAGGCCCACCGGAAATTGGAGGAACACCACCTCACATTTCGCCTGGGCAGCTTGCAGCCCAGCGGTATGAACATTGACTTCTCCAACTTTAGATAGTTCCTCTGTCCCTCTCTTCCCCTCCCCCTTCCCAGTTCTCCCTCTATCTTCCTGTCTCCATCTATATCCTTCCTTTGTCCCGCCCCTCTGACATCGGTCTGAAGAAGGGTCTCGACCCGAAAGGTCACCCATTCCTTCTCTCCAGAGATGCTGCCTGACCCGCTGCGTTACTCCAGCATTTTGTGACACCTTTGATTTGTACCAGCATCTGCAGTTATTTTCCTACACAACTACTCAAGACCTCATCTCCAGTCGAGAACTTCCTCAGCACACCACCAGAAGCTTCATATTTAACAACTTAAAAAGAGGGGATTTGCCCATCAAGTCTCTCCTAGCTTAGTTCAGTTTAGAGATACAGCACGGAAACGGGCCCTTCGGCCCACCGGGTCCGCGCCGACCAGCGATCCCCGCGCATTAACACCACCCTACACACACGGGGGACAATTTTTACATTTTATCCCAAGCCAATTAACCTATGTCTTTGTGGGAGTGTGGGAGGAAACCGAAGATCTCAGAGAAAACCCATGCAGGTCAGGGGGAGAACGCACAAACTCCGTACAGGCGGCACCCGTAGTCGGGATCAAACCCGGCTCTCTGGCGTTGTAAGGCAGCAACTCCACCGTAGTTCTCGGAGCAATCTGATTCCTCCACTTATTTACCTGCCCGCTTATTCTCTTACACATGTCCAGTAGTGCTCAACTCTCTGGCTCACCAAACAATAGGGTTGCCAACTTTTTCACTCCCAAATAAGGGACTAAAGGTGACGTCACCGCCCCGCGCCCCACATGACCTCACCCAGCCAGAGGCCACGTGCTCCCACTCCACCAATGGCGGCCGCCCGGGCCGGGAGGTGGGTTGCTATGCAACAATAGACAATAGGTGCAGGAGTAGGCCATTCGGCCCCTCGAGCCAGCACCACCATTCAATGTGATCATGGCTGATCATTCTCAATCAGTACCCCGTTCCTGCGTTCTCCCCATACCCCGTTAGGCGGCACCTGGACCTACAGCGGCGCCCGGGCCTACAGCGGCACTCGGGCCTACAGTGTCCGGGCCTACAGTGTCCGGGCCTACAGTGTCTGGGGCTACAGTGTCCGGGCCTACAGAGCCCCCCGGGCCTTATACGGGACAAGGGAGGTCCCATATGGGACAAATCAATTTAGCCCAATACACGGGATGTCCTGGCTAATACGGGACAGTTGGCAACCCTACTTACCAACCACCAAATCCCAACTAATCCAACTGCCAGCACATCTTTGGGAAGTGGAAGGAAACCCCGGAGTACTCATGGGAACCCACACGGCCGTAAGGGGGACGTGCAATCTCCATATAAACACCCAACATCTGTGCTGGGATTATGCAGCGGTAGAGTTGTTGCTTCACAGCACCAGTGACTCGGCTTCGATCCTGACCTCAGGTGCTGTCTGCGCAGAGTTTGCACATTCTCCCTGTGACCCCGTGGGTTTTCTCCGGGTGCCCCAGGTTTCCTCCTACATTCCAAAGCCTGCAGGTTTCGTAGGTTAATTGGCTTTCTACTGAAGCTTACAAAACATCACCTATCCTTTTTTCCCTCCAGAGTTGCTGCCTGACCCACCGAGCTACTCCAGCATTTTGTGTCTAACTTGGCATCATGTTCGACACCGACGTTGTGGACCATTGTGGATAAGGTCAGACGGAATAGGAGTAGAATTAGGCCATTCGGCCCATCAAGTCTACTCCGCCAATCAATCATGGCTGATCTATCTGTCCTTCCTAACCCCATTCTCCTGCCTTCTCCCCGTAATCGCTGGTGCTGCACTGTTCAATGGTCCGATATTTCTAAAGCCACTAATTTCCAAATCGCTCCTCTTGCTCAGCCTACATGAGCCCGGTGTGAAGTTACCTGAGGCGGTAATCCTCCTTCGTACGCTGGCCAGCTACAGGAGAAAGCAATCGGACGCCCTGTGGCATTCAGTGCCTTCGACATCAGTGGATAACCTGTGTGGAAAACAAAGTGACAGCATTAAAAATCATTCTCCATTCTCCTCAACGATTCTCAACGGGACAGCACAGTGAACTTCTTTTGCGCAGCCCACAAACAGGCGGTCACGGTGGCGCAGCGGTAGAGTTGCTGCCTTACAGCGAATGCAGCGCTGGAGACCCGGGTTCCATCCCGACTACGGGTGCTGTCTGTACGGAGTTTGTACGTTCTTTAGACTCATATTTCGGGACTGACCCGAAACGTCGCCCATTCCTTCTCTCCAGAGATGCTGCCTGACCCACTGAGCCACTCCAGCATTCTGTGTCAACCTTCGATTTAAACAAGCATCTGCAGTTTTTTTTCCTATGTGCAAGTGGTGACTGGCAACGGGGGCAGGGCGTGCGTGGGAGAATAAGTTGCCCGGGCATAGAAACATAGAAAACAGGTGCAGGAGTAGGCCATTCGGCCCTTCCAGCCAGCACCGCCATTCAATATGATCATGGTTGACCATTTAGAACTGAGATGAGGAAAAACGATTTCAGTCAGAGAGTTGTGAATCTGTGGAATTCTCTGCCTCAGAAGGTAGTGGAGGCCAATTCACTGAATGCATTCAAGAGAGAGCTAGATAGAGCTCTTAAGGATAGCGGAGTCAGGGGTTATGGGGAGAAGGCAGGAACGGGGTACTGATTGAGAATGATCAGCCATGAATGGCGGTGCTGGCTCGAAGGGCCGAATGGCGTCCTCCTGCACCTATTGTCTATTGTCTATTGATCATCCAAAATCAGTACCCCGTTCCTGCTTTCTCCTCATATCCCTTGATTTCATTAGCCCTAAGAGATAAATCTAACGCTCTCTCATACAGGTAGGGGAATGAGAGTTGGCCATAGATTCAGTGGTGTAGGAAGCAGCTATAGAAGGACACATATTCACAAAGGGCGGCACGGTGGTAAAGTTGCTGCCATTACAGCGAATACAGCACCAGAGACCCAGGTTCGATACAGACTACGGGGTGCCGTCTGTACGGAGTTTGTACGTTCTCCCCGTGACCTGCGTGGGTTTTCTCCCGAGATCTTCGGTTTCCTCCCACACTCCAAAGACGTGCAGGTTTGTTGGTTAATTGGCTTGGTAAATGTAAAAATTGTCCCTAGTGGGTGTAGGATAGCGTTAATGTGCGGGGATCGCTGGTCGGCGCGGACCTGGTGGGCCGAAGGGCCTGTTTCCGCGCTGTATCTCTAAACTAAACGCAGATACGCCATATTTTGGCGCAGTTTACAAAATGAAAGTTCGGTCTACATGCTGGCATTACTGGAGCGCCCGCCCCCGATCCAGGCGATCCAGGTGTGTACGTGGGGGGCGCTTCCTGCAGCGCCCCCTGCAGGCACAGGAGGCAACATCCTGAGTTTAACCAGGACATATCTACATAGAGGGAGGGAGTTCCTTCAGATAATGTACCCACCCCTACCCTCCGCTGACCCCCAACTCCCGACACACGTAGCAACCGTGTAGGTAACTGTAATTGAATCATGTTTCTGTCCGGCTTCCTTCATCATCGTTACTTTTTTGCGTAACTTTCATTCATTTGTTCTACATTTCTCTACATCAATGTGTGCAGTTTTGGTCTCCAAATTTGAGGAAGGATATTCTTGCTATTGAGGGCGTGCAGCGTAGGTTTACTAGGTTAATTCCCGGAATGGCGGGACTGTCATATGTTGAAAGACTGGAGCGACTAGGCTAGAATTTAGAAGGATGAGAGGAGATCTTATCGAAACGTATAAGATTATTAAGGGGTTGGACACATTAGAGGCAGGAAAAATGTTCCCAATGTTGGGGGAGTCCAGAACAAGGGGCCACAGTTTAAGAATAAGGGGTAGGCCATTTAGAATGGAGACGAGGAAAAACTTTTTCAGTCGGAGTTGTGAATCTGTGGAATTCTCTGCCTCAGAAGGCAGTGGAGGCCAGTTCTCTGAATGCATTCAAGAGAGAGCTAGATAGAGCTCTTAAGGATAGCAGAGTCAGGGGGTATGGGGAGAAGGCAGGAACGGGGTACTGATTGAGAATGATCAGCCATGATCACATTGAATGGCTGTGCTGGCCCGAAGGGCCGAATGGCCTCCTCCTGCACCTATTGTCTATTGTCTATAACATCCTGAGTTTAACCAGGACATATCTACATAGAGGGATCCACCCCTACCCTCTCCTGACCCCAAACATTTCTCTACATCACCCTCCATATCTCTCATTTCCCATTCCCCTGACTCTCCAATCTGAAGAAGGGTCTTGACCCAAAACGTCACCGATTTCTTTTAGTTTAGTTTAGTTTAATTTAGTTTAGTTTAGAGATACAGTGCGTAAACAGGTTCTTCGTCCCACCAGGTCCGCGCCGACCAGCGATCCCCGCACATTAATAACACTATCCTACACACACTAGGGGCAATTTTTACATTAACCAATTCAATTAACCTACAAACCTGCACGTCTTTGGAGTGTGGGAGGAAACCGAACATCTCAGCGAAAACCCACGCAGGTCACGGGGAGAACGTACAAACTCCGTACAGACAGCACCCTTAGTTGGGATCGAACCCGGGCCTCCGGCGCTGCATTCGCTGTGAGGCAGCAACTCTACCGCTGCGCCACCGTGACTGCCCTTTTCTCCAGAGATGCTGTCTGACCCGCTGAGTTACTCCAGCTTTTTGTGTCTATCTTCATTAACCAGCACCTCTGCAGCACCTGCACATGCTGGTGTGTCCTGGCCTACCCACATGGGAGCAACAGCCAAGAAAGCACACGTCTCCTTCCTCAGAAGGCTTGGGAAGTTCAGCATGGCCCCAACAAATCTCACCGACTTCGACAGATGCGCTGTAGAAAGCATTTTATCGGGATGCATCCCACCATGGTTTGGGAACATTGTGTAGGAAGGAACTGCAGATGCTGGTTTACGACAAAGAGAGACACAAAATGCTGGAGTAACTCAGCGGGTCAGGCGGCATCTCTGAAGAAAAAGAATAGGTGACGTTTCAGGCTGAAGAAGGCTTTCGACCCGTGCGTCTTTGTGTGGAAGTGTGGGAGGAAAACGGATCTGCCGGAAAAAAACCTACCCAGTCACAGGGAGAACATGCAAACTCCGTACAGACAGGACCCGTGGGTTTTATCCGGGTGCTCCGGTTTCCTCCCACACTCCAAAGACGTGCAGGTTTGCAGGTTAATTGGCTTTGGTAAAGTTGTAAATTGTCCCTAGTGTGTGTAGGATGGTGTTAATGTGTGTGGGGGTCGCGGTTTCAGCAGGAAGGGCCTGTTTCTGCGCTGTATCTCTAAACTAAACTGGGGTGGCTCAGCGGTAGAGTTGCTGCCTTACAGCGAATGCAGCGCCAGAGACCTGGGTTCGATCCCGACTAGGGGTGCTGTCTTGCACGTTCTCTCCGTGACCCGCGTGCGTTTTCTCCGAGATCTTCGGTTTACTCCCGCACTCCATAGACGTGCAGGTTTGTAGGTTAATTGGCTTGGTAAATGTTTTCAAAAAATTGTCCCTAGTGGGTGTAGGATGGTGTTAATGTGCGGGGATCGCTGGTCGGCGCGGATGGGCCGGTGGGCTGAAAGGGCCTGTTTCCGCGCTGTATCTCTAAACTAAACTAAACTACACAAACGGATGAGCTCCTGTCCTCCTCACCCTTGGCCTTCTCGGAAGAGTTTGAGTAGCAGCCGTCGAACTTCAGCATGTCCACCCCCCACGAGGCGAAGGTTTGGGCATCCGTGTCGATCAAGTCCAGCGTGGTGCCGGGATAGCCCCCGCAGGTATACGTGCCCAGGTCTCCGTAAATGCCGAGCTTCAAACCCTTGGAGTGGACCTGTAACAGAAGACACCATTTTGATTTATTTTGATCAAACGCTGCGCAGGTATCGGACATCGAAAATAAAAGCAGAAAGCGTTGGAAATGCTCAACAGGTCTTCAGCCCGACCGCTGGAGGACAAAGAAGGGAAGAGATTGAACTTTCTTTCGCCTTCCATCACAGTGAGGAATGTGGAGGAGTCGCTGTGGTGGATGATCATGTTAAAATGTATTTTGTGTGTCCTGTTGCTTTTTATTGGTGTGACTGTATGGCAAATGAAGTTCCTCGTATGTTGTAAAACACACTGGGCTAATAAAGTATGAAAATGATTATGATTATAAATTCTTAAGGGGTTGGACAGGCTAGATGCGGGAAGATTGTTCCCGATGTTGGGGGAGTCCAGAGCCAGGGGTCACAGCTTAAGGATAAGGGGGAAGTCTTTTAGGACCGAGATGAGAAAACATTTCTTCACACAGAGAGTGGTGAGTCTGTGGAATTCTCTGCCACAGAAGGTAGTTGAGGCCAGTTCATTGGCTATATTTAAGAGGGAGTTAGATGTGGCCCTTTTTGCTAAAAGGATCAGGGGGTACGGAGAGAAGGCAGGTACGGGCTACTGAGCTGGATGATCAGCCATGATCATATTGAATGGCGGTGCAGGCTCGAAGGGCCGAATGGCCTACTCCTGCACCTATTTTCTATGTTTCTATGTTTCTATGATGATGATGATGATTTCAATGAAGGCTGGCAGAAGCTCGAGGGCAACACCTCATCTTCCAACTACAGACACTAAATGCTGGAGTAACTCAGCGGGTCAGGCAGCATCTCTGGAGAAAAAGGAATCGGTTCAGTTTCAGTTTAATTTATTGTCACGTGTACCGAGGTACAGTGAAAAGCCTGTTGCTGCATGCCCAGCAGTCAGCGGAAAGACAATACCCGGTTACAATCGAGCCATCTATCATATCATATCATATATATACAGCCGGAAACAGGCCTTTTCGGCCCACCAAGTCCGTGCCGCCCAGCGATCCCCGTACATTAACATTATCCTACACCCACTAGGGACAATTTTTACATTTACCCAGCCAATTAACCTACATACCTGTATGTCTTTGGAGTGTGGGAGGAAACCGAAGATCTCGGAGAAAACCCACGCAGGTCACGGGGAGAACGTACAAACTCCTTACAGTGCAGCACCCGTAGTCAGGATCGAACCTGAGTCTCCGGCGCTGCATTCGCTGTAAAGCAGCAACTCTACCGCTGCGCTACAGTGTAGAGATTTTCGAGTGTGGAACGATTGTGATTGCAGATCTGCTTAAGTGGCTCGCACGCAGTTTAGTTTAGTTTAGAGATACAGCGCGGAAACAGGCCCTTCGGCCCACCGAGTCCACGCCGACCAGCGATCCCTGCATATTAACACTGTCCTACACACACTAGGGACAATTTTTGACATTTACCAAGCCAATTTACCTACAAACCTGTACGTTTAGTTTTAGTTTAGTTTAGAGAGACAGCGCGGAAACAGGCCCTTCGGCCCATTGAGTCTGCACCGACCAGCGATCCCTGCACTTTAACACCATCCTACACATACTAGGGGCAATTTACACATACATCAAGCCAATTAACCTACATACCTGTACGTCTTTGGAGTGTGGGAGGAAACCGAAGATCTCAGAGAAAACCTATGCGGAGTTTGGGGAGAATGTACAAACTCCGTACAGACAGCACCTGCAGTCGGGATCGAACCCGGGTCTCCGGCGCTGCAAGCGCTGTAAAGCAGCAACTCTACCGCTGCGCCACCGTGCCGCAAAGTGGCCTGGGTTGGACGCCATCTTGGAAGCAAAATTTGTGATGTTTCTGGTCAGGACACTTCTTCAACTAGTCAGGTAATGAGCTTCCAAACTCTCACTAAATATCCCCCCTTTATCCAGTGGCCAAATGGTTAACATTTGCTTTTATCTGGAATGCATTGACTGTAGCATTTTCAGTTGCCCCTTACAAAGTGGAGTCAATATCAGGAGGAGCGTTTGTTTAAGACCCATGGGGGAAGTGACAGGTGAGTAAGTGGGGAGAGGTTTGTCTTGGAGTCTTAGAGAGATATAGATCACAGAAACAGGCCTTTTACTGTATCATATATCATATCATATCATATATATATACAGCCGGAAACAGGCCTTTTCGGCCCTCCAAGTCCGTGCCGCCCAGCGATCCCCGTACATTAACACTATCCTACACCCACTAGGGACAATTTTTACATTTACCCAGCCAATTAACCTACATACCTGTACGTCTTTGGAGTGTGGGAGGAAACCGAAGATCTCGGAGAAAACCCATGCAGGTCACGGGGAGAACGTACAAACTCCTTACAGTGCAGCACCCGTAGTCAGGATCGAACCTGAGTCTCCGGCGCTGCATTCGCTGTAAAGCAGCAACTCTACCGCTGCGCTACCGTGCCGCCCTGTACTGACCATGCAATTATACTTATCTTACCCTAAGTTAATCTTCCTCCCACATTCCCATCAGTCATAAGGTCATAAGGACTAGGAGTAGAATTAGGCCATTTGGCCCATCAAGTCTACTCTATAAATGCAAAATAAAAATCTAGCCAGAGACAGTGGCCCTGATGCTGCTCGATGGTTGCGATGATCCTCAGGGGAGAAAATCTATCATCTTTATCCACACTTTACATGACGCCAGGCGTCATTTGGCCATGTTATCCAGGGATGCTGCCTGACCCGCTGAAATACTCCAGCATTGTGCGCCTTTCCTTGGTAAGCCAGCATCTGCAGTTGCTTGTTTCAACATAAACCAGCCATTGACTGCACGTTCATTTAAAAAAACATAAATGAACAGGGTGAAACATAGACATAGAAAACATAGAAAATAGGTGCAGGAGTAGGCCATTCGGCCCTTCGAGTCTGCACCGCCATTCAATATGATCATGGCTGATCATCCAACTCAGTATCACGTACCTGCCTTCTCTCCATACCCCCTGATCCCTTTAGCCACAAGGGCCACATCTAACTCCCTCTTAAATATAGCCAATGAACTGGCCTCAACTACCTTCTGTGGCAGAGAATTCCACAGACTCACCACTCTGTGTGAAAAAAACTTTCTCATCTCGGTCCTAAAAGACTTCCCCCTTATCCTTAAACTGTGACCCCTTGTTCTGGACTTCCCCAACATCGGGAACAATCTTCCCGCATCTAGCCTGTCCAACCCCTTAAGAATTTTGTAAGTTTCTATAAGATCCCCCCTCGATCTTCTAAATTCCAGCGAGCACAAGCCGAGTCTATCCAGTCTTTCTCAAAAGAGAAATTGCTTTTCATGGTAGGAGTCAGAAAGCAGAGGGATAAGATAATGAGCAAATGTAAAGTTTAAATAATAAGAAGAGAAACGGGCATTGAGCTGCAGAAGTGAAACAGAATTATTTAATACAATGAAATAATACAAATTATAAACATACATATTTGGTTGTGATCAAAAGTGTACTTCCTAAACTGGTAGGTGCAGATTCACAAGTAACTTTCGAAAGAGTGAAAGAGTATTGGATAAATACCAATATTTGTGTATAATTGTGTCTAAAATCATGAAAGGAATACATCGGGTAGATGCACAGAATGTCTTTCCCAGAGTAGGGGAATCGAGGACCAGAGGACGGTGAAGGGGAAAATAATTCACAGGAATCTGAGGGGTAACTTTTTCACACAATGGGTGCGTGGAACAAGCTGCCAGAGGAGGTAGTTGAGGCTGGGACTATCCCAGGTACAAGGATAGGACAGGTTTGGAGGGATATGGACCAAGCGCAGGCAGGTGGGACTAGTGTGGGCAAGTTGGGCCAAAGGGCCTGTTTCCACACTGTATCACTCTATGACTCTATGACTACCAAAAATTATGACTACCAAGATTGAGGGGGGATCTTATAGAAACTTACAAAATAGTCAGAGAGTTGTGAATCTGTGGAATTCTCTGCCTCAGAGGGCAGTGGAGGCCAATTCTCTGAATACATTCAAGAGAGAGCTAGATAGAGCTCTTAAGGATAGCGGAGTCAGGGGGTATGGGGAGAAAGCAGGAACCTGGTACTGATTGAGAATGATCAGCCATGATCACATTGAATGGCGGTGCTGGCTCGAAGGGCCGAATGGCCTACTCCTGCACCTATTGTCTATTGTCTATTGTCTATAAAAAAGAGAGGAAAATGTACAGGGAAAGAGCAAGGAAATGAGATTGATGCTTCATTTTCT
Organism: Rhinoraja longicauda; assembly: GCF_053455715.1. Lineage (NCBI taxonomy): Eukaryota > Metazoa > Chordata > Chondrichthyes > Rajiformes > Arhynchobatidae > Rhinoraja > Rhinoraja longicauda. The sequence goes on from NC_135992.1 coordinate 4,211,516, forward strand.
CAAAAGGTCAGTACGACAATGTAGACACAAGGAATTGCAGGTGCTGGTTTACAAAAAAAAAGGGGGGGCACTGTGGGGCAGCTGGTAGAACCACTGCCTCACAGTGCCCGAGACCCGGGTTCGATCCTGACCTCAGATGCTGTCTACGTGAGGTCCACTCCAGACCATCGTCGTGGTCGCCTTTCGTCGACCCTTTCAATTCAGGAGAAATTAAGGAAGCACAACAAAAGTTGACGTACCCAGTTGCTGTATGGCCGAAATGCAGGAACAGATACAAGAGACAGCCTGACTTCTGCAGAAAGCCCTGCAGAAGTAGGGCTCCAGTGAGACCACATCTGGAGTATTGTGTGCAGTTTTGGTCTCCCAAATTTGAGGAAGGACATCCTTGCCTTTGAGATAGTGCAGCGTAGGTCCACGAGGATAGTTCCCCGGGATGGCGGGACTGTCGTATGAGGAAAGATTGGAAAGACTGGGCTTGTATTCACAGGAATTTAGAAGGATGAGTGGGAATCTTATAGAAACGTATAAAATTATAACAGGACTGGACAGGCTAGATGCAGGAAAAAATGTTCCCAATGTTGGGGGAGTCCAGAACCAAGGGGGCACACAGTCTAAGAATAAAGGGGAGGTCATTTCAAACTGAGATGAGAAAAAACTTGTTCACCCAGAGAGTTGTGAATTTGTGGAATTCTCTGCCACAGAGGGCAGTGGAGGCCAATTCACTGGATGAATGTAAAAAAAGTTGGATAGAGTTCCAGGGGCTAGCGGAATCAAGGGATATGGGGAGAAGGCAGGCATAGGTTACTGATTGTGGGTGATCAGCCATGATCACAATGGGTCGAAGGGCTAGCACCTATTTTCTATGTTTCTAAGAAAGCAAAACCCTTTTATCCAGAAAGAAATCCCATGATTCTGTAGGACCGAACTGCAGATGCTGGTTTAAACCGAAGATAGACACAAAATGCTGGAGTAATTCAGCGGGACAGGCAGCATCTCTGGAGAGAAGGAATGGGTGACGTCACGGGTTGAGATGGGTTGTCGTCAGATTCCACATCTTATGATCCCCATCACATCCTGAATCAGAGACATAAAATGCGGGAGTAACTCGGCGGGACAGGCTGCATCTCTGCAGAAGGGGAATGGGTGACGTTTCTGGTCGAGACCGGGAGCATCCAGAGGAAGCCCACACGGTCAAAGGGAGAACGTGCAAACCCCACATAGACAGCATCGGAGGTCCAGGATCGATCCCGGGTCTCGGGTGCTGTGAGGCGGCGGTTCTACCACCCTCTTTGTTTTTATTTTGTAAACCAGGGCCTGCAATTCCTTCTGTCTACATCGACAGAACGGAAAGACCTCGTGCTGACCTTTTGAGAAAATGAGGCATCAATCTCACTTCCTTGCTCTTTCCCTGTACATTTTCCTTCCCTTTTTAGTTGAGACCCGAAACGTCGCCCATTCCTTCTCTCCGGAGATGCTGCCTGTCCCGCTGAGTTACTCCAACATTTTGTGTCTATCTTCGATTTAAACCAGCATCTGCAGTTCTTTCCTGCACATGTCCTGAGACATCCGCCACACAGGCCAAGCACCTTCCAGCCACCACACAGTCTCTCTTGCAACACACCACCCCGCCACTGTGACTACCAACACCCTCTCAGGGTTGGACTGGTGCTAGGGTTGCCAACTGTCCCGTATTTGCTAGAACATCCCGTATATTGAGCTAAATTGGTTTGTCCCGTAAGGGACTGCCCTTGTCCCGTATTAGGCCCGGGGGGGCGCTGTAGGCCCAGACACTGTAGGCCCAGACGCGCTATGGGCCCGGACACTGAAGGCTAACAGAGTGTGTTCGGGGAGCGGGGCCTAGTGCGCTCGCCGAACGGAGGTTGCATAGCAACCCGCCTCCCGGCCCGGGCGGCCGCCATTGGTGGAGCGGGAGCACTTGCCCGCTGGATGGGTGAGGTCATGTGGGGAGCGGGCGGTGATGTCACCTTTTGTCCCTTTTTTGGGAGTGAGAAAGTTGGCAACAGTAACTGGTACAGTCATTGCCACTGATAGTGCGGGAGCATCAGGATAGAAAGGCGGAGAACGGGGAAAGAGGGGGGGGTGGGGGGGGGTGGTTGGGGGGTTTACGTCCAGACTCACGTATTGAGCCAAAGCTTTAATTCCACCGGGGAATCGTTTTTGATCGGCCACCAGCCGCCCCTGAGAATCCCTCTCCTTTGCGGCCCAGCAATCATCTATGTTGACGTACTGATACCCGAGCTCCTTCCAGCCGTCCTCTGCCAACCGGTCGGCCATGTCCATGAATAGGCGCTCACTGTTTGCAAAGGGAAAAGGGTTAAGAATCTCAGTGCAAGGTCCCAGGAGAACGTGAGATACAAGGAAGCCCTGGTGAAACGTACAAAATTATAAAATTATAAAAGGACTGGACAAGCTGGATGCAGGAAAAATGTTTCCAATGTGGGGGGAGTCCAGAACCGGGGGCCACACAGTCTATGTATAAAGGGGAGGCCATTTAGAACTGAGGTGAGAAAAAAAAAATTCACCCAGAGAGTTGTGAATTTGTGGAATTCTCTGCCACAGAAGGCAGTGGAGGCCAATTCACTGGATGAATTTAAAAGAGAATTAGATAGAGCACTAGGGGCTAGCGGAATCAAGGGATATGGGGAGAAGGCAGGCACGGGTTACTGATTGTGGATGATCAGCCAGGGTCGCGATGAATGGCGGTGCTGGCTCGAAGGGCCGAAAGGCCTCCTCCTGCACCTATTGTCTATTGGGACAGTTATAACCAGGACTCACGATGTCAAATATTAGGGCTCCACCATCCAGGACTGGGATGGGCAAATGTTCCTTACTCAGAGGATGGTGAATCTTTGAAACTTTACCCAAGAAGGGTTTAGTTTAACTTAGAGATAAAGCGTGGAAACAGGCCCTTCAGCCCACCGAGTCCACGCCGACCAGCGATCACCCATACATTAATTCTATTCTATACGTGAGGGGGAATTTAGAGAAGCCAATTAACCAACAAATCTACACATCTTTGGAGAGTGGAAGGAAACCAGAGCATCTGGAGAAAACCCACGTGGTCACAGGGAGAATGTACAAACTCCCAACAGACACTCCATCCATGGTGTACAGATACATGATGAGGGAATAACATTTAGTGCAAGATGAAACCAGTAAAGTCCAATCATAGATAGCCCGTGGGTCACCAATGAGGTAGATATTATTTCAGCACTTCTCTCTGGTTGTGGTAGGATGGTTCGGTTGCCTGATGACAGCTGGGAAGAAACTGTCCCTGAATCTGGAGGTGTGCGTTTTCACACTTTGATACCTTTTGCCCGACGGGAGAGGGGAGAAGAGGGAGTGGCCAGGGTGCGACTCGTCTTTGACTATGCTGCTGGCTATGTGTGCGTGTGTGTGTGTGTGTGTGTATATATGTACATATGCGTATATCTATCTGTACAGATGCTTCGACTTACGATATTTCAACTTTACGATGGTGTAAAAGCGATACACATTCAGTAGAAACCGCACTCCGAATTTTGAATTTTGATCTTTTACGGGGTAGATTGGGTGTATTAAACGCACTTTCGATTTACGATATTTTCAATTTACGATGGGTTTATTGGAATGTAACCCCATTGTAAGTCAAGGAGCAACTGTACATCTATGCTGATATATATATATATATATATATATATGCATTTACACACACACACACATGTATATACATACATCTGTGTGTGTGTGTGTGTGTGTGTGTGTGTGTGTAAATGTATAAGTGTGTATAAATATATATATATATATATATATATATGTATATATATTTCACAAAATGCTGGAGTAACTCAGCGGGTCGGGCAGCATCTCTGGAGAGAAGGAATGGGTGACGTTTCGGGTCGAGACCCTTCTTCAGACTGATGTCAGGGGGGCGGGACAAAGGGACCCTTTACATACACATATATACATACATACATATATACGAGTGTATATATACACACACTGAACTGTCTTTTGTTGTTTATTATATTGCTTACAGTGTACCGTGTTCACATATTCTGTTGTGCTGCTGCAAGTAAGAATGTCATTGTTCTATCTGGGACACACGACAATAACCCATTCTTGACTCTTGGCCTTGCCGAGGTATAAATGGAGTTAGGGAAGGGAGGTTGCATAGTGTGATGGTCTGTGCTGCGTCCACAATTCGCATTCACAGTGGGAGGGGGAGGGAGGGAAGGAGGGGGGGGGTTGTGGGGGAGGGGGGGTTTCGACCTCACCTGATGCAGTTTTCAGGGTCCGCGGAGCAGTCAGTGTTGCAGCGGAAGCGCTCCCAGGCCAGCCAGCCCATCGGGGGGGTCCTCATCAGGCCATTGTCCAGGGACAGCACGCACGAGGCAAGGAGCAGCACAAAGGGCACAAGCAGGAGCTCCATCGCTCAGAGACAGACGCCCACAGCCTTCGGCAAGCGGACGGGCGGCAGAAACGTGTGTGAAGGGAGGAACTGCAGATTCAAACCAAAGATAGGCACAAAATGCTGGAGTAACTCAGGCAGCGTCTCTGGAGAGAGGGAATGGGTGACAGAAACACTGAGAGGGGAAGAGACTGATACCGCACTGAGAGAGGCAGTGGGCCAGTCTGAGGAAGGGTCTTGACCCGAAACGTCACCCATTCCTTCTCTCCCGAGATGCTGCCTGACCTGCTGAGTTACTCCAGCATTTTGTGAATAAATCGATTTGTACCAGCATCTGCAGTTATCTTCTTATATGGCCATGTTCCTCAACTGGCTCGAGCAAAGACCGATCCAAATCAGTCCCATGTCACTCTAAATCATGGCCCATCAGCTGCCCAATTCCCTTTTGAAAGTTTTGCATTATGTCATGATAGGTGCAAAATTAGGCCATTCGGCCCATCAAGTCTACTCCGCCATTCAATCATGGCTGATCTACCACTCTACAAACCCCATTCTCCTGCCTCCTCCCCATAAACTCTGACACCCGTACTAATCAGGATTCTATCTATCTCTGCCTTAAATATATCCACTGACTTGGCCTCCGCAGCCTTCTGTGGCAAAGAATTCCACAGATTCACCAACCTCTGACTAAAGAAATTCCTCCTCATCTCCTTCCTAGAAGAACGTCCTTTAATTCTGGATCTGGATGTTGTGAGTTTGAAACCTGCTTCTGTGAACCTTTCCCCATGATCCAAGGCAGCACAACCATTATGATTTTTGTTTTAAATTTTAGATTTAGAAATACAGCCAGGAAACAGGCCCTTCGGCCCAGCGGGTCCGCGCCGCCCAGCGATCCCCGCACATTAACACTATCCTACGCACACTAGGGACAATTTTTACATTTACCCAGTCAATTAACCTACATACCTGTACGTCTTTGGAGTGTGGGAGGAAACCGAAGATCTCGGAGAAAACCCTCGCAGGTCACGGGGAGAACGTACAAACTCCGTACAGACGGCGCCCGTAGTCAGGATCGAACCTGGGTCTCCGACGCTGCATTCGCTGTAAGGCGGCAACTCTACCGCTGCGCCACCGTGCCGCCCCATGGCTGATCTATCTCTCCCTCCTAACCCCATTCTCCGGCCTTCTCCCCATAAACCCTGAAACCTGTTCTATTGATCCTATTGAATCTTTTTCGACTGTTCTTATAGTCACCCCACTCCAGAGAACAATTCACTGCATTAAACGTTTCTCACCCCACCCTTGGTTCATCTGCCTTTTGTCCAAAATCTGTCCCCTCTCTTTTCGAACTCTCCTGCCCGTGAAACAGTTTGTCCCGAGCCAGACAGCATGGAAACAAGCCCATCTCATCCATGCCCCATTTAATCTAGTCCCATTTGTCCATGTTTGGCCAAAATCTCCCTAAACCTTTCATATCCTTCATCAGTCAGAGTATTGAGTCTAGAAGTTGGGAGGTCATGTTGCTCCCTTTGCTGTTAATCCTTCCTAGATCCCCATCATTGCCACCACTCACTCAGATCCACCATAGTTCCCCTCCTGTCCTATCCTGCTGCCCATATATCCCCCCCCCCCCCGTCCCCCATCACTCACCTCCTGCCCACAAACCCTCCGTCTCTATCTCCCCATCACAGCTCTTCCATCTTTCCCGTTTGTCCCTCTCCCGCCAGCCCATTGCTGACAATCCCTCCATCTCTCTCTCTCCCATTGCCAATGCACCGGTCGTTCATCATCGACCCCTTACTGACCACAATCCTTCCCTACTTTTCCCCATTTCTTCGTCCTAATCCCACTGTCCACTCTTCCCATTCTCAACACTCCATTCATTCCTCCCTCTCTCTCTCTCTATAGGAAGGAACTGCAGATGCTGGTTCAAACCGAAGGTAGACACAAAATTCCGGAGTAACTCAGCGGGGACAGGCATCATCTCTGGATAGAAGGAATGAGGGACGTTTCAGGTCTAGTTTGAAGAAGGGGCTCGACCCGAAACATCACTCATTCCTTCTCCCCAGAGATGCTGCCTGTCCCGCTGAGTTACTCCAGTATTTGGTCTCTTTCTGTTTGTTCCCATTCCTTCCCTGTCCTTCCTCTTTTCCAATCCACCCTCCGTTTTCTTCCCTCCTTCTTCTTTATCCCTTTATTCCTCTTCCCTCCCCTTCCCCTTCACTCTCTACCCCTCCCCTCTCTCCCCTTCACTCCACCCCTCACTCTCTACCCCTCCTCTCTCTCCTCTTCACGCTACCCTTCCCTCCACTCGCCTTCACTCTCCTCCCCTCTCTCCACCCCTCCCTACTTTCCCCTTTACTCTCCACCCCTCTCTTCCCTTCTCCCCTTCCCTCTCTCCCCTTCACTCTCCACCCCTCCCTCCCCTTCACTCTCTGCCCCTCCCTACTTTCCCCTTCACTCTCTCCACTCCTCTCTACCCCTCTCTACCCCTCCCTACTCTCCCCTTCACTCTCTCCACCCCTCTCTACCCCTTCACTCTCCACCCCTCCCTCCCCTTCTCTCTCTGCCCCTCTATCCCCTTCTCTCTCCACCCCTCTCTCCCCCTCTCTCTCCACCCCTACTCTCCCCTCACTCTCTACCCCTCCCTACTCTCCCCTTCTCTCTCTGCCCCTCTATCCCCTTCTCTCTCTGCCCCTCTATCCCCTTCTCTCTCTGCCCCTCTCTCCCCTTCACTCTCCACCCCTCTCTCCCCTTCACACTCTCCACCCCTTCTCTCCCCTTCTCTCTCTGCCCCTCTCTCCCCTTCTCTCTCCACCCCTCTCCCCTCACTCTCTACCTCTGTCTCCCCCCCACTCTCCACCCCTCTCCCCTTCACTCTCTCCACCCCTACTCTCCCCTTCACTCTCCACCCTCTCTCCCCTTCACTCTCTACCCCTCTCCCCTTCACTCTCTACCCCTCTCTTCCCTTCACTCACCACCCCTCTCTCCCCTTCAATCTCCACCCCTCTCTCTCCTTCACTCTCTCCACATCTCCCTACTCTCCCTTTCACTCCCTCCACCCCTCCCTCCCTCCCCTTCACTCTCCATCCCTCCCTCCCCTTCACTCTCCACCCCTACTCCCCTTCACACTCTCCACCCCTCCCTACTCTCCCCCTCACTCTCTATCTCTCCCTCTCTCCCCTTCACTCTCCACCCGTCTCTCCCCCTCACTCTCTGCCCCTCCCTACTCTCCCCTTCACTCTCCACCCCTCCCTACTCTCCCCCTCACTCTCTGCCCCTCCCTACTCTCCCCTTCACTCTCCACCCCTCTCTCCCCCTCTCTCCCCTTCACTCTCTCCACCCCTCTATCCCTTCACTCTCTACCCCTCCCTACTCTCCCCCTCACTCTCTGCCCCTCCCTACTCTCCCCTTCACTCTCCACCCCTCTCTCCCCCTCACTCTCTCCACCCCTCTATCCCTTCACTCTCTACCCCTCCCTACTCTCCACCTCACTCTCTACCCCTCTCCACTTCACTCTCCACCCCTCCCTACTCTCCCCTTCACTCTCCACCCCTCTCTCCCCCTCTCTCCCCTTCACTCTCTCCACCCCTCTATCCCTTCACTCTCTACCCCTCCCTACTCTCCACCTCACTCTCTACCCCTCTCTCCACTTCACTCTCTACCCCTCCCTACTTTCCCCTTTACCCCTCCCTTCTCACCCCCTCACTCTCCACCCCTCTCTCCCCTTCAATCTCTCCACCCCTCCCTACTCTCCACCTCACTCTCCACCCCTCCCTACTTTCCCCTTTACCCCTCCCTTCTCACCCCCTCACTCTCCACCCCTCTCCCTTCACTCTCTACCCCTCCCTACTTTCCCCTTTACCCCTCCCTTCTCACCCCCTCACTCTCCACCCCTCTCTCCCTTCACTCTCTACCCCTCCCTACTTTCCCCTTTACCCCTCCCTTCTCACCCCCTCACTCTCCACCCCTCTCTCCCCTTCAATCTCTCCACCCCTCCCTACTCTCCACCTCACTCTCCACCCCTCCCTACTTTCCCCTTTACCCCTCCCTTCTCACCCCCTCACTCTCTACCCCTCTCTCCACTTCACTCTCCACCCCTCCCTACTCTCCCCCTCTCTCTCTGCCCCTCCCTACTCTCCCCTTCACTCTCCACCCCTCTCTCCCCCTCACTCTCCACCCCTCTATCCCTTCACTCTCTACCCCTCCCTACTCTCCACCTCACTCTCTACCCCTCCCTACTCTCCACCTCACTCTCTACCCCTCTCTCCACTTCACTCTCCACCCCTCCCTACTCTCCCCTTCACTCTCCACCCCTCTCTCCCCCTCACTCTCTCCACCCCTCTATCTCTTCACTCTCCACCCCTCTATCTCTTCACTCTCCACCCCTCCCTACTCTCCCCCTCACTCTCTACCCCTCCCTACTTTCCCCTTTACCCCTCCCTTCTCACCCCCTCACTCTCCACCCCTCTCTCCCCTTCTCTCTCCCCTTCTCTCTCTACCCCTCTCCATCCTCTATCCCTTCTCTCTCTACCCCTCTATCCCCTTCTCTCTCTACCCCTCTATCCCCTTCTCTCTCTACCCCTCTCTCCCCTTCTCTCTCCCCTTCTCTCTCTACCCCTCTCTCCCCTTCTCTCTCCCCTTCTCTCTCTACCCCTCTCTCCCCTTCTCTCTCCCCTTCTCTCTCTACCCCTCTCTCCCCTTCTCTCTCTACCCCTCTCCATCCTCTATCCCTTCTCTCTCTACCCCTCTCTCCCCTTCTCTCTCTGCAACTTACTTGTTGCCAACAGTTGTTGTCGAGTTTCAGCCCAGCAGTTGCAAGCAGTGGAAGCTCCAACGTCAGGTGACTCTAGTGTCAGCTGACTGCTGCCCCTCAACCCTTTCCTGGTCCTTCCTCAACCTCAACCAAACCACAGCTCCTCAGACACTGCCACCTGCAGCCAGTCCCTTACAAGAGACACCAGAAACTGCAGATGCTGTGGATGCTGAAGCAACTCCAGTGTGAAGGAGATAGACACAAAAAGCTGGAGCAACTCAGCAGGTCAGGCAGCATCTTTCTGCTCCAGAGTTGCTGCCTGATCCGCTGAGTTACTCCAGCTTTTTGTGTCTATCTTCGGTTTAAACCAGCATCTGCAGTTCCTTAACCACTGAATTTCGTCCAATATTGGTTGACAAATAAAGCTATCTTGAATCTTGAATTCCACATTTCCTTATCATCACATGCTTTGATCTGTCTTTTCACACATCCTTCCATATCTCTGGTATTTATTCACAAAATGCTGGAGTAACTCAGCAGGTCAGGTAGCATCTCGGGAGAGAAGGAATGGGTGACGTTTCGGGTCGAGACCCTTCTTCAGACTGACTTGTTCTGACTCAGTCTGAAGAAGGGTCTCGACCCGAAATGTCACCCATTCCTTCTCTCCCGAGATGCTGCCTGACCCGCTGAGTTACTCCAGCATTTTGTGAATAAATACCTTCGATTTGTACCAGCTTCTGCAGTTATTTTCTTATACTCCATATCTCTGGACTCCCTCTCCCCTGACCCTCAGCCTGAAGAAGGTTCTCGACCCAAAACTTCACCCATCCCGTCTCTCCCTCGACGCTGTTTATCCAGCTGAGTTCCTCCAGCGTTTTATGTCTAACTTCTTTTACTAGAATGTTGCCTGGATTAGAGGGTATTAGCTATTAAAGGATGGGACAAACTTAGATTGTTTTTTTTACAGGAGGTTGCCAGAGGTTGAGAGGAGACTTGATAAAGATATATAAAATTATGAGAGGCATAAATGTGGTTGACAGAACCTTTTTCCCAGGATGGAATTGTCGATGACTTAAAGGACACAACTTTAAGGTGAGAGGGCAACACACGATGCTTCAGAAAAGCCACCAGCATTCACAAAGACTCCTCACACCCCTGCAACTGTCTGTTCAAACTTCTACCATCGGGCAGACGCTACAAGGCCTTCTACGCCCGCACCTCCAGACTCAGGAACAGCTTCATCCCCAGGGCCATAGCTGCCATGAACCGGTCCTGCTGAGCCGGATGGTCACATCGCACAGATCTACTTGCACTTTATTCTGTTTTAAAACTGTTTCTAATTTGTTTCATTGGGTTGTTTAAATTAATACTGATTAGCTAATTAATTTATTGCATCGTATGGGAGGCGCATTCCCAATCTCGTTATACCCCTGTACAATGACAATAAAGATATATTGTATTGTAAATGTGCAGGGCAAGTTTTTTTAAATGCAGAGAGTGATGGAGCCCCGACATGGCAACTCCAACAGCCTGACCGTGGGAGAAGACGGCAGGGAAGAGAAAAAGACCTTCTGGCCTTCCATCACAGTGAGGAGGGACTGGATAGGAATCACTGGGATGGATGTTTCTTTTGTTTGGTGTTAGGTTATGATTGTATGTGTTATTGCATTTTTATTGATTATTCTTATTGGTCTTATTGTTGAACTGCGGGTAATTTTTCATTTCACTGCACATTTATGTGTATGTGACAAATAAATGACTATTGACTATTGACTATTGACCTGTGCTAGAGTAACTCAGCAAGGGATGGTGATGGGTAACATAGTATAGTGGTATTTAAATGGCTTTCCGATGGATATGTAGGGAATGGAGAGCTGTTGATTACATGAAGGCAGAGCAGATTAGATTAATTTGGCATCATGTTCAGCACAAACATTGTGGGTTGAAGATTGTACTGTTTGATGTATTACCGCACAGGGATGCCACTCTGCCCACTGATTCCATGTATAGCCTTATGATACAGCCCATTCACCCCAATCTCCCATTCGTTTCCTCAAGTGTCTTTCTAATTTGGAAACATTATTGGAATGGTTTCAGCACCTTCAAACCTTCAAAGGCAGTGAACATCAGATCATAACCACACAGAAAGTTTTCTCTCAAATTACCCCTGAACCTTTTGTTCTTCATTTTGAATCAGGTCCTCGAAACACCTGCTAATCGTCTATTTTCCTCTATTTGCCTAATATCCTCCATTGAATCTCCCCTCACCGTTCTTTCCTCTCCTGCTTCTCTAATCTAACATTTCAGTTTAGTTTACTTTATTGCCACGTATACCGAGGTACAGTGAAAAGCTATTATTGCGTGCTAACCCCAATCAGCGGAAAGACAATGCATAATTACAATCGAACCATCCACAGTGTGCAGATACATGATAAAGGGAAATAACATGAATAACGTTTAGTGTAAGATAAAATCCAGTTATGCTTGATCAAAGATAGCCCGAGGGTCTCCAATGAGGTAGAGTTCAGCACTGCTCTCTAGTTGTGGCAGGATGATTGAGTTGCCTAATAACTGCTGGGAAGAAACTGTCCCTGAATCTGGAGGTGTGCGTTTTCACACTTTGATACCTTTTGCCCGATGGGAGAGGGGAGAAGAGGGAGTTGCCAGGGTGCGACTCATCTTTGACTATGCTGCTGGGTGTGTGTGCGTGTGTGTATGAGTGTGTGAGTGTTTGTGTGTGTGTGTGTGTGTGTGTATATGTACATATCTCTATATCTATCTGTACAGATGCTTCGACTTATGATATCTCGACTTTACGATGGTGCAAAAGCGATATACATTCAGTAGAAACCGTACTTTGAATTTTGATCTTTTACTGGGTAGATTGGGTGTATTAAATGCAATTTCGACTTACGATATTTTCAATTTACGATGGGTTTATTGGAATGTAACCCCTTCGTAAGCCGAGGAGCATCTGTATATCTATGCTGATATATATATATATACATTTACACACACTCACACATATATATACATCTGTGTGTGTGTGTACCTTTTTCCCAAAGGGAGAGGGGAGAAGAGGGAGTGGCCGGGGTGCGACTCATCCTTGATTATGCTGCTGGTCTTGCCGAGGCAGCGTGAGGTATAAATGGAGTCGATGGAAGGGTGTTTGGTTTGTGTGACCATTCCTGGACTATTAACGAACCATCTCAAAGGAATTGACAGCTAATGAAATACTTTTAGTATCATTGGAGAGATGGACTCTCTTTACTGGGCGGCACGGTAGCGCAGCGGTAGAGTTGCTGCTTTACAGCGAATGCAGCGCCGGAGACTCAGGTTCGATCCTGACTACGGGTGCTGCACTGTAAGGAGTTTGTACGTTCTCCCCGTGACCTGCGTGGGTTTTCTCCGAGATCTTCGGTTTCCTCCCACACTCCAAAGACGTACAGGTATGTAGGTTAATTGGCTGGGTAAATGTAAAAATTGTCCCTAGTGGGTGTAGGATAGTGTTAATATACGGGGATCGCTGGGCGGCACGGACTTGGTGGGCCGAAAAGGCCTGTTTCCAGCTGTATATATATGATATGATATGATATGATACTAGGGTCCAAGTGCAATGCATCTGTAGGGACTAGGGATGTAATGCTGATGCTTTATAAGACACTGGTCAGACCACATTTGGAGTATAGTGAGTAAATTCAGCCCCATATCTCAGCCCTAAATTCCAGCCCCTTGAGCTGGCGCTGGAGATGGTCAGGAGGAGGTTTACGGGAATGATCCTTGGAATGAGTGGGTTAGCATATGATGATTGTTTGACAGTGTTGGGTCTCTATTCGCTGGAGTTTAGAAGGATGGGGGAGGGGGCTCATTGAAACGTAACGCCACGGTGTTTAGATATTACTGGAATTAAGATTAGCATAGAAATGTGCCGTTACGGTGAAGGATCAGCCATGACCCTCTGTGAATGTGGAGAGGATGTTTCCACTGGTGGAAGAATCAGAATCAGAATAACCTTTATTGTCATCCAAAAAAACAAGTCTTTTGGACGAAGTTCCGTTACGCACAGTCCAACAATAAGAGCAATAAAAATAAGCAATAACACACACAATCACAAACCAACACAAAACAAAAAAAAGAAACATCCATCACAGTGAGTCTCCTCCAGTCCCCTCCTCACTGTGATGGAAGGCCAGAATGTCCTTTCTCTTCCCCTGCCGTCTTCTCCCGCGGTCAGGCTGTTGAAGTTTCCACGTCGGGGCGGTCGGGGCTCCCGACATTGAAGCCCCGCCGGGCGGAGAAAATCCCGCGGCTTGTTCCAGGCCATGCCGGACGGTGAAAGGTCCGTAGCGGGCCGACCCAAGCCCCGCGATTCGGGGCGAATAGTCTAGGACCAGAGGCCATTGATTCAGAATAAAAGAATGCAGCTTTAGAACAGAGATGAGGAGCGATTTCTTTCGTCAGTGGGTGGTGAATCAGTGGAATTCATTGCCACAGACTGCTGGAAATCGAAGTTAATGGATATGTTTAAGGCAGAGACTGAGAGATTCTTGATTAGTACGGGTGTCAAGGGTTGTGGGGAGAAGGTAGGAGAGTGGAGTTGAGAGGGAAAGATAGAACAGCCACGATTGAATGGCGGAGTAGACTTGATGGGCCGAATGGCCTAATTCTGCTCCTGGGATGAATGAACTTGAGTAGTGTGATTGCTATGTTGATCCTGGCGCCATGGCAACCGATTGCCATGGGGACCCGGGTCAGAGGTTAGGAGCGCTCTGACGTCAGCGGCGGGCAGCGTCCTCCTTCCTTCCACAAACATGGCTGCGCTTGGGCGGTCTCTGCTCGGACTCAGAAACACCCTGCAGGTTGGGGTGGTTAGAGGCTTCCTGAATCCCCAGAGCAAGCCTGGGAGGCAACTCGACTCGGTCCGGAACATGTTCGTGACGAAATCGGGAACCATTTTACCCAAACCTGAAAAGGTAAGTCCCAAGCGTCGCGTCTCGGGGGGGGGGGGGGCGGTAACCGGAAATGGCCCGTTGCCGTCCAGCGGCGCCAATCAGCGAGCGGCGAGCCCTAATTGACATGTGACTTGGCCAATCACGAGCAAGGTGGGCGGGCATGGAATCAAAGTTGGAGGGTTGCAGATGCTGAAATCCTGATATAAAATCGGAAATGTTCGGCTGTCTGATGAATGATCTTCCACCCCAAAACGTTTTAGCAGGTCCCCCCTTTCACAAATGCTGCCTGTCCAACTGAGTGTTTCCAGCATGCTCTCTTTTTAATCCCAGTATTCAGCTATTCACCTCCTAATCGAAGGTATTTATTCACAAAATGCTGGAGTAACTCAGCAGGTCAGGCAGCATCTCAGGAGAGAAGGAATGGGTGACGTTTCGGGTCGAGATCCTTCTTCAGACTCTCTTTTTTTTTTTCCTAATCAGATGTACAGCACTTTGGTCAACGTGGGTTGTTTTTAAATGTGCTATACAAATAAAATTGACTTGACTTGACTTCCTAAGACTATTCAGTGAGATCTTAGCTGATTTGACCTTGGCCTCCTCTCCAGTTTCCAATCTGAGACACAGTGCTGGAGGAAGGCAGCGGGTCAGGCAGCACCTGTGGGGAAAATGGACGAATAAAAACGGGTTGTTCTCTCTATAGAAACAACTTGACCCACTCAGTTCCTCCTGCACTTTGTTTTTTGCTCCAATCTAAAATCACATGTTTTTAAAAGATGGAAATGCTCATCCCAGTTTTTTAAAATCTTTGAACAGATGCTACCTGACCTGCTGAGTGTTTCCAACATTTTGTATTTTGTAAGGAGGTGGTATGTTTTGCTACCCTACAGCTCCAATGACCCAGGTTGGGTTCTGACTTCTGCTGTGTCTGGAGTTTGCACATTTCTCCTTGTGACCCTGTGGTTTTTCCCTGGGTGCTCAGGTTTCTGCTCACATCCTAGTAAGGTTAACAATGTGTACTCTTCCCCAAGCTTATGTTGGGCCTCAGTATAACAGTGCAGGGAGAGACTGTGTGAATATACTAATGGTCTTTTGTAAAACAGGTCATGAGATACTGATGTTGCTTTCAATTATTTCAAAAAGAAGCTTTATTCATAATTTAAAAAATATTTGTATATATTTTTTTATTATGAATAAATTTTATTTTTAATATAATTGAAAATAACACAAACTGCTGGAGTAACTCAGCAGGTCAGGCAGAATCTCTGGAGAATATGGAAAGATGGCAACTATGTCTGAAGAAGGGGCTTGACCCGAAACGTCACCTACCCACGTTCTGCAGAGATGCTGCCTGCTGCGTTACTCCAGCATTATGTGTCCTTTTCCAGTACCCCGTTCCTGCCATTATGCCCATACCCCCTGACTCCTCTATCCTTAAGAGCTCTATCTAGCTCTCTCTTGAATGCATTCAGAGACTTGGCCTCCACTGCCTTCTGAGGCAGTGAATTCCACAGATTTACAGATTTACAACTCTCTGACTGAAAAGGTTTTTCCTCATCTCCGTTCTAAATGGCCTACCCCTTATTCTTAAACTGTGGGCCCCTGGTTCTGGACTCCCCCAACATTGGGAACATGTTTCCTGCCTCTAACGTGTCATGGGATTAGGGGTAATATATTAGCATGGGTAGAAGATTGGCTTTCAAACAGGAAGCAGAGAGTTGGGATAAATGGATCATACTCGGGATGGCAATCGGTGACTAGTGGGGTTCTGCAGGGGTCAATGCTGGGACCCCAGCTGTTTACAATTTATATCAATGACTTAGAGGAGGGGACCAAGTGTAATATATCCAAGTTCGCAGATGACACAAAAATGGGAGGAAAAGCAGGGAGTGCGGAGGATAGAAAAAGCCTGCAAAAGGATATAGATAAGCTAGGAGAGTGGGCAGCAACTTGGCAGATGAAATTTAATACTGATAAATGTGAAGTTATGCATTTTGGAAAAAAAAAATCACAAGGCAAGTTATTTTCTAAGTGGGGAGGAGCTGCGTGGTAATGCAATGCAAAGGGACCTGGGAGTACTAGTACAGGAATCACAAAAAGTTAGTATGCAGGTGCAGCAAGTGATTAGGAAGGCCAATGGAGTCTTAGCCTTTATTGCCAGGGGGATAGAGTATAAAAGTAGGGAGGTGTTGCTGCAGCTGTATACAGTATTGGTAAGACCGCTTTTGGAATACTGTGTGCAGTTTTGGTGTCCTTATTTAAGAAAGGATGTACTTGCTCTGGAGGCAGTGCAGAGAAGGTTTACACGGTTAATTCCAGGGATGAGGAGGTTGACATATGAGGAAAGGTTAAGTAGGTTGGGACTTTTCTCATTGGAGTTCAGAAGAATGAGAGGCGATCTTATTGAAACGTATAAGATCGTGAGGGGCCTTGATGGGGTGGATGCGCTAAAGATGTTTCCAATGATCGGGGAGACCAGAACTAGGGGGCATAGTCTTACAATAAGAGGGGGCTCTTTTAAAACTGAGATGAGGTGAAACTTCTTCACTCAGAGGGTGGTTAGTCTGTGGAATTCGCAGCCTCAGGGAGCTGTGGAAGCAGGAACGTTAAATAAATTAAAAATGGAAATAGATTGTTTTTTAATAGACAAGGGAATTAGGGGTTACGGGGAGCAGGCAGGGAAGTGGACATGAGCTATTGTTAGTATAGTAAGACCTGAGTAATCTCCTGGACAAGTTTCGATCGCCTACTTGGGGTCGGAGAGGAATTTCCCGGATTTTTTCCCCAAATTGGCCTGGGTTTTTAATCCGGTTTTTCGCCTCTCCCAGGAGATCACACAGTTCTTTTGGGTGGGAAGAAGGGCGATAGTGGGAAGGAGGTTGGGGTAGGATTAGCCATGATCGTATTGAATGGCGGAGCGGGCTCGAGGGGCCGGTTGGCCTACTCCTGCTCCTATTTTCTTGTGTTCTTGTGTGTCCAACCCCTTATTAATCTTATATGTTTCGATAAGATCCCCTCTCATCCTTCTAAATTCCAGTGTATACACGCCTAGCCGCTCCAGTATTTCAATATACGACAGTCCCGCCATTCCGGGAATTAACCTAGTAAACCTACGCTGCACACCCTCAATAGCAAGAATACCCTTCCTCAAATTTGGAGACCAAAACTGCACACAGTACTCCAGGTGCGTTCTCACTAGGGCCCTGTACAACTGTAGAAGGACCTTTCTTTGTCCCGCCCCCCTGACATCAGTCTGAAGAAGGGTCTCGACCCGAAACGTCACCCATTCCTTCTCTCCTGAGATGTTGCCTGACCCACTGAGTTACTCCAGCATTTTGTGTCTACCTTCGATTTAAACCAGCATCTACAGTTTTTTTCCTACACTAAAAAATTGAAACACTGGAAGTAATTATTCAGGTTGAGAAACATCTGCAAGGTTAGATACTACCTGACCAGCAGAGTATTTTGCAAGAAATTACAGATAGTTGTGGATGTAGGCCAGTCCTAAACACACCAGACTCCCCACCATTGACTCTAGTATATTTCCCGCTGAGTTACTCCAGCATTTTGTGTCTACCTGGTATATTTCTCTTTGCTTTACCTTTTGTACTTGTTCTTGAATGTATTCATGCATAGTATTATTTGATTTGATTGGATAGCACACAACCAAAAGCTTCCTCGCTGTACCTCGGTACATACGACGATAATAAACCTAGAACCTAAAGTCATCTACACTTCACACGGCCTTGGAAAAGCAGCCAATATAATCAAGGACCTTTTCCACGCCAGTCTTTGCTCCTTCTCAACGCTCCCATTGGGGAGACGATACAAAAGCTGGAAAATATGTACCACCAAACTTGGGAACAGTTTCTTCCCCTCTGCTCTCAGAACTTCTAAACGGTCCTCCCATAAGCTAGGGTGCAGTCCTAATTTTATCACCCCACCTCATTGTGTACATGGCCTTTTTTTTCTCTGTATCTGTTATGTTACAACGTTGAGAAACTATATTCTGCACTTTGGTATATTTCTCTTCACTCTATCTTGTATGTGTTTGGCTTAACTGTGCGTATAAGAAAATAACTGCAGATGCTGGTACAAATCGAAGGTATTTATTCACAAAATGCTGGAGTAACTCAGCAGGTCAGGCAGCATCTGAGGAGAGAAGGAATGGGTGATGTTTCGGGTCGAGACCCTTCTTCAGACTGATGTCGGGGGGGGCGGGACAAAGAAAGGATATGTGGAGACAGGAAGACAGTGGGATAACTGGGAAGGGGGATAACTGTCCCGCCCCCCTGACATCAATCTGAAGAAGGGTCTCGACCCGAAACGTCACCCATTCCTTCTCTCCTGAGATGCTGCCTGACCTGCTGAGTTACTCCAGCATTTTGTGAATAAATACCTTGGCTTAGCTGTACAGTCATCTTGCGTTTTATGTGTGTTTGGTTTATGTGTTTTTGGAAGAACATGCTTGTTTAATTTAATACCCTAGCCTAAATTACGTGCCTATATTTTTGAAATAACGCGCTCAAATTTATGTCTGGCAGTGTAGTCACATGCGATGCCCGGCAAGGTAAAAGTATGTTTAATTTACCCGTTTTTGAGAGAAGCGCACGGCTTTTCAAAGAATATAACGTGAGGTGCCTAGATTTATTGTCTGATAGTCAATAGTCATTTATTTGTCACATACACATAAATGTGCAGTGAAATGAAAAATTACCCGCAGTTCAACAATAAGACCAATAAGAATAATCAATAAAAATGCAATAACACATACAATCATAAACCAACACCAAACAAAAGAAACATCCATCACAGTGAGTCTCCTCCAGTCACCTCCTCACTGTGATGGAAGGCCGGAATGTCTTTTTCTCTTCCCTGCCGTCTTCTCCCGCGGTCAGGCTGTTGGAGTTGCCACTTCGGGGCGGTCGGGGCTCCCGACATTGAAGCCCCCGCCGGACAATTTGATTGGAAAAGCATGCAAACAAAAAGGTTTTCACTGTACCTTGGTAAATGTATAACAATAATAAACCGAAGCACATTTCCAGCACCCCCTTCAAGCCGGTGGAGTGAAAGCCTGCACCCTGGGAGGGAGAGAGCTCCAGCCACAGAGCTGCCAGCTGAGCCCTGGCTGACACCTGCACACTGTGTGGACATTTTGTGGGACAGGGATAGATAGGCTATGCTGCTTTGGGCTGCTAATGCTAACGCCTGTGTAACAATGCTAACAATATGAAGTATGAAAAATTGGAAGAGGATTCGCGTAAAGTTTCATTTTCTTCCCTGCAGACTTCCTTCGGTCTGATGAAAGTCTTCATTGTGGTCATCCCTTTCCTGTACATGGGCACGTTGATCAGCAAGAGCTTTGCCTCGCTGCTGGAGGAGCACGACATCTTTGTCCCAACTGATGACGACGATGATGATTAGCACTGGGTAAAGGAACCGGTCGGCATGTTTGTCACGTGTGATGATGGGGCAAATATCAGGCCTCAGACTCTGACGAGCAACGTACTCTAGGCCCCTCCCGAAGAAGGGTCTTGACCCAAAACATCACTTGTTCCTTTTTTCCAGAGATGCTGCCTGACCCACTGAGTTACTCCTGCTTTTTGTGCCTGTCTTCAGTTTAAACCAGCATCTGCAGTTCCTCGCTATCCGTACTCTCGAAGTCCCACTGATCTCCAGATTACCAAACACTTTTTAAAAAAGATTTTTTTAGATTTAGAGATACAGCGCAGAAACAGGCCCTTCAGCCCACCGGGTCCACGCTGCCCAGCGATCCCCGCACATTAACACTATCCTACATCCACTAGGGACAATTTTTACATTTGCCCAGCCAATTAACCTACATACCTGTACATCTTTGGAGTAACGACTTTAATTCCCCTTCCTATTCCCACACTGACCTTTCTGTCCAAGGCCTCCTCCATTGTCAGAGGTGAGGCTAACCTCAAATTGGATGAGCAGCGCCTCATATTTCACTCCAGCTGCTTCTGTGCAGGTCCTTGAGATATCCTTATTGGTTGTACAAATGTCCACACCATGGCCTCTCCTGGTTGCATTCGTGACAGGGATCTGCCGTGGGCCATGGCGTCTGTGCCCGCAGAGAGTGAGGGTTGACTGATCGCTCTGAGCTGCGGAGCTGTGTATTCGCTGTCCATGTGGACCAGAGCTCTCACTGGAGATAGACATAAAATGCTGAGCGGGACAGGCAGCATCTCTGGAGAGAGGGAATGGGTGACGTTTCGGGTCAAGACCCTTCTTCTGACTGAAAGTCAGGGTGATGATATAGATGGTGATGCAGAGAGATATAGAACAAATGAATGAAAGTTATGCAAAAAGATTACGATAATAAAGGAAACAGGCCATTGTTAGCGTTTGCTAGGTAAGAACGGGAACCTGGTGCGACTTAGGTGGGGGAGGGATGGAGAGAGAGGGAGTGCAAGGGTTATTTGAAGTTAGAGAAATCAATATTCATACCACTGGATTGTAAGCTGCCCAAGCGAAATATGAGGAGGTGTTCCTCCAATTTGCGTTTGGCCTCACTGACAATGGAGGGGGCCCAGGACAGAAAGGTCAGTGTGGGAATGGGTAGGAGAATTAAAGTGTTCGGCAACCGGAAGCTCAGGTAGGTCCAGGTGGACTGAGCGAATGTGTTCAGCGAAACGATCACCTAGTCTACGTTTGGTCTCGCAGTATTGCTGTCCACTGTAGCTGTCGTGAGGGAGCCAGCAATGTGGAAAGGCAAACTGTTATTTCCCATCTCGGCTAATGGAAGCTAGTTCCTCAATGGGCAGCACTCTTGCCTCTAACTCAGTAGGTCGTGGGTTCGAATCCCAGTCCAAGTTCTTCCATTCTTTAAGCCCAGTGCTGACAAGTGCCGCTCTAACCTTTAAACCAAGGCTCTTCCTGACCGTGATGTAAAAGATTTCATGACCTATATGAAGAAAAGTCTTTCCCTGAAGCCCCAGATAATATTTATCCAGCATCACAGGGAATTAAAAATCAGGTTATTATTTCATTGGTCATAGAGTCATACAGCATGGAAACAGGCCCTTTGGCCCTGCTTGGCCAAGGTGGCCATATCCCTCGAAACCTTCCCTATCCATGTTCAGGTCCAAATATCTTTTAAATGTTGCTATTGTTTCTGCCTCAACTACCTCCTCTGGCAGCTTATTCCATCTACCAACCACCCTCTGTTAGTTAGAGTTTGCTGTGTGGATAGACAATAGACAATAGGTGCAGGAGGAGGCCATTCGGCCCTTCGAGCCATTCAATGTGATCATGGCTGAACATTCTCAATCAGTACCCCGTTCCTGCCTTCTCCCCATACCCCCTGACTCCGCTATCCTTAAGAGCTCTATCCAGCTCTCTCTTGAATGCATTCAGAGAATTGGCCTCCACTGCCTTCTGAGGCAGAGAATTCCACACATTCACAACTCTCTGACTGAAAAAGTTTTTCCTCATATTAGTTCTAAATGGCCTACCCCTTATTCTTAAACTGTGGCCCCTTGTTCTAGACTCCCCCAACATTGGGAACATGTTTCCTGCCTCTAACGTGTCCAACCCCTTAATAATCTTATACGTTTCGATAAGATCTCCTCTCATCCTTCTAAATTCCAGTGTATACAAGCCTAGTCGCTCCAGTCTTTCAACATATGACAGTCCCGCCATTCTGGATAGTCAATGCACTGAAGTAGGTGTGGTGCAAAACAGAATTATTCTCCATTTTGGAGGGTGTGTGATGTTATTTGGAATGAAGAAGGGTTCTTGACCCGAAAAGTCACCCATTCCTTCTCTCCTGAGATGCTGCCTGACCTGCTGAGTTACTCCGGCATTTTGTGAATAAATACCTTTGATTTGTACCAGCAAATGCAGTTATTTTCTTACATTGTTTAGAGTGGGGATAGAGTAACAAAGGACAGTCTGAATAAGGTCGTCAAATCTCCCTCCCCAAGTGGCATTGGTGAACAAGTTGGATTTTTACAATCCATCATCTTTTAACTGTTGTCAGTTTCTTGTTAAACCAGCTTCCAATTCTAAACCTGCTCCTGAACTCTCGATCATTCTTCTAGATTCTTTGTTTGTTTGTATCCATGCATGTGAACATTTATATTTTATAATTTTATCACTGTGTTTGGTCACTACCAACAGTCAGTGGTATAAAGTATTCTGCAGTTATAGATAGTCATAGTGATACAGAGTGGAAACAGGCCCTTTGGCCCAACTTGCCCATACCGACCAACATGTCCCATCTACCTAATTCCACCTGCCTGCGTTTGGCCCATATCCCTCCAAACCTGTCCTATCCATGTACCTGTCTAATTGTTTCTTAAACTTTGCAACGACCTCCTCTCGCAGCTTGTTCCATACACCCACCACCCTTTGATGTTCAGTATTAGTGCACAACCCCCTCTCCAGTGGGTATAACTGTGCGGGTGGGGGGGGGGGGAAATAAATGTTTAGCAGAAAGAGATGCTGAAATGGTATCATCCCTTCTCTCTTTATGTCTTTCAGGTTTCTGCTCTGTTCGCAAGTTGGTCTCATTTGATCGGAAAACCATAGGAGTAATGAACTGTACATATTAATCCTGATTGAAGAGACGACACCTCTGAAGAGGGAAACAATCAAAAGCATGGCCATATTTTGCATGTGTTGCACATACAGTGTGTGTGGGATGGGGTTGGGTTTATAGGGTGTAGAGGGACACTCGGCAGTCATCAGAGTTAGTCACTCTCCTAAGAAAACGTTTACTATTTTAGTTAGATTAGCACTTAGTTACGACAAAGGCTTCTGATGTGTGAATCGCATTTGTTTTAAATCTGATTTTCCCCGCTTCCAACAAAACAAATCCAGACTTCAGAACAAATGTCCCGTAGTAACGATGCTGACACTTTTGCTTCAGAATTGGGATTGAATGGCACAGGTGTGCTGTGGATGCCTTTGAATTGCAGTCCCTCTATAAATGGGGGCATGCTGATGCCAACAAAATGTGCCCTGGCGTGTGTGTTGGTGGATGCATTCGAGAATGGTCAGATTAAGCAACTCAATAGTCGGTCACATTTTATAATCTGCAGTTTGGAATCGTCAACACAGCCTTTCATGGTTTGGAACAGTGGAGCTTGCACTTTTTATGATATAGGGAAAGTATAATATATATAGGAAAATGGAACCGTTTCTTCCTTGGAAGAAGGAATTCACAGGAATTTCATAGGAATTTAATTGCTATGTCAGTGTCTGGGGAGAAGGTGGTAAAAAAACATGGAGTTAAACTTCAGAAGCGTCAAGCGGAGTGCAATGTGATCAGCAGCAAATCATCTGCACTGGAAATAAGCAGTTCTTTCCAACATTGCAGCCAGTAATATGGAGAGATCAATGTTCAGGCAAATTGGACGAGCTTGCTGTTGGCTGATTGTGTTCACTTGGCCTTTCCCAGTGGTGGGAAATTGTAAGGTGTGGAATGGATCGAATATGTCTCCAGAGAATGTACACATCAGGTGTAGGTGCTTGCTCTTTGGCTCCATGTTTTGTCCATGATGTGTGGGATTAATAGCTCCAGTTAAGTGGGCTTTGGCTTAAAAATTTGCCGGTGTGTTTTGATGGACTGTGCTTCTGTCATCCACAATAAAAGTGGTTGAATCTGACCTGACAAATTGTGTCTTTATGTGTAGGAAAAAACTGCAGATGCTGGTTTAAATCGAAGATAGACACAAAATGCTGGAGTAACTCAGCGGGACAGGCAGCATCTCTGGAGAGAAGGAATGGGTGACGTTTGGGGTCGAGACCCTTCGTCAGACTGAAGTCTCCGAAACGCCACCCATTCCTTCTCTCCAGAGATGCTGCCCGTCCCGCTGAGTTACTCCAGCATTTTGTGCCTAACTCGTGTTTTTAGACTGCTTTACTTCTGCACAAGCTGCATGTTGAGAAATTATTTAGCAGATTTGTACATTGTGGCCTGACGTTTGCAAGTCTCGCAACCCTAAGGCATTGATGTAAATGCAGGCTATGTGGCCTGGATACTGATTGTATTGAGTGATACATTCTCTCCAACACAATGGTTTTTTGCTGTACTTTTAAAAAATATGTAGTTTCCCCGTCCATCCATTTCTCTTAATTTCCATGTTTATTTCCCACCACCAGCCCCATGTCTGATTGTGAGATCTTCCTGATCAGGCAGTGCATTCATCCATAGACTCGCTCGGAAACTTCGCTTCCCATTATTACCAAGGGCTTTCTCTCGTTCTTTCCCTCCTCTAATTTTGGCCGTGGGTCTACTGATGCTTTATTTTGCATCCGGTCGAAGGTGACGGAGGAAGGCCCTGCAGGAGCCCGGGGCTCGCCTGGATCGGGAGCCGCTCCAGTAGACCGAGCGCGCGGGCAGACCGGACTGTGTAAATGGCACCAAAACATGGCGGCGCCCACCTGTGTAAATATGCAAAAAGAATTTCACTGTGTAGTTGCATATGTGACAAATAAAGATCCATTGAACCATTTACGTGGAAAGTAAAATCTTGTACAATACCAAGAACTGGCTGAGAGCTGCTGCCTCACAGCCCCAGAGACCCGGATTCGGCCCTGACCCCGGATGCTCTCTGCATGGTGTTTGCACTTCTCCCTGGGACCACGTAGGTTTCCTCCAAGTGCTCTGGTTTTCTGCCACATCACAGAGACGGATAATTGTCGGTTGTCGGATGATTAGCCTCTCTGTAAATTGTGGGAGTAGATGGGAAAGTGGACTAACATAGAACTAATGTGAGGGGGTGATTGATGGACAGCGTGCACTTGGTGGGCCACAAAGCTTCTGTGTCTCTACAGCTAAAAACTAAAAAACTCTATAAAGGCCACGGGACCAGGCGACATCCCCGGGTGTAGAAGTGAACAATTGTACTCAATAGGTGCAGGAGGAGGCCAATCGGCCCTTCGAGCCTGTACGCACCACCATTCAATGTGATCATGGCTGATCATTCTCAATCAGTACCCCGTTCCCGTCTTCTCCCCATACCCCCTGACTCCGCTATCCTTAAGAGCTCTATCTAGCTCTCTCTTGAATGCATTCAGAGAATTGGCCTCCACTGCCTTCTGAGGCAGAGAATTCCAGATTCACAACTGTCTGACTGAAAACGTTTTTCCTCGTCTCCGTTCTAAATGGCCTACCCCATATTCTTAAACTGTGGCCCCTTGTTCTGAACTCCCCCAACATTGGGAACATGTTTCCTGCCTCTAACGTGTCCAACCCCTCAATAATCTTATACGTTTCGATAAGATCCTCTCTCATCCTTCTAAATTCCAGTGTATCCCCTCTTTTCCTTCTAAATTCCAGTGTACCCCACTGATTTTTAGTTTAGTTTAGAGATACAGTGCGGAAACAGGCCCTTCGGCCCACCAAGTCCACGTCACCAGCGATCGCGCACACTAACACTGTCCTACATGGACAATTTGCAATTTTTCAGAAGCCAATTAACCCTCAAACCTGCACGTCTTTGGAGTGTGGGTGGAAGCCGGAACCCCTGGAGAAACCCAATGCGGGTCATGGGGAAAGCGTACAAACTCTGTACAGACAGCACCCGTGGTCAGGATTGAACCTGGATCTCTGGCACTATAAGGCAGCAACTCTACCGCTGTGCCACAATACTGCCTTGATATCCATGCAAGCTTCAGTGCAATTCCAGTACGGGCATCTATCTGGCAAATGTGGAAACTTGTGTTTACATGAAGCAGGACAAATCCAATCTAATGACTGCTTAAGCAGTGTAAATCATGAACAAACTGAAGGAAGCCATTTTTAAGTGCTTTCAAGTGGCACTTGTCCAGCATTGACCAGTTTGAGCTTTGGCAGGAGTTCTTAGCTCTAGACTTCATTGATGGCCCCAAAACATTGAATTCCAAAGGTGGGGTATGAGGGGCCCTGGGTATCCATGCAACATTTGACCAAGTGTAGTAGCAAAGAGCCCAGAGGCAATGGAGATTAAGAGCAAAAAAGGTTGAACTATTAAACAAAAGCATTTTATCAGGATGAATCACAGCTTCGTTTGGGAACAGCTCCACCCAAGGCCGCATGAAATTGCAGAGAATTGTGGACACAGCCCAGCCCATCACACAAACCAACCTCCCTCCCATTGACACCAAATCCAGCAGCGGTCACTCCCTCTTCTCCCATCGGACAAAAGGTATAGAGGTGTGAAAACAACAAAAGCTTTTCACTATCTACGCGTGACAATAAACTAAACCATATGGGATGCTCCCCAGGCAGTGGCGGCACGGTGGCGCAGCGGTAGAGTTGCTGCCTCGGCACCAGAGACCCGAGTTCGATCCTGACCACGGGTGCTTGTCTGTATGGAGTTTGTACGTTCTACCTGTGACCTGCGTGGGTTTTCTCCAAGATCTTCAGTTTCCTCCCACACTCCAAAGACGTACAGGTTGTAGATGAATTGGTTTGGTATAATTGTATTAATGTAAAATTGTTCCTAGTATGTGTCCGGTAATGTTCAGGATCACTGGTCGGTGTGGACTCAGTCGGCCAAAGGGCCTGTTTCCCTGCTGTAACTCTAAACTAAAGAATACAGGCCAATGAATTCCAGATACAAATAACCTCCCTTTAATGACTCATCAATAAACCCATCAGATTTATTATTCTGGATTATGTTTATTTTACAACACACAGTGTGCCTCATTATTTATACATCATGTCCCCCATAGAATCTGGAGAGGAAATCGGCAGGTCGGGGAGACTCCGTTTCGTGGAAGTAACGCATGATGTGTGTCCGCTGTTTCCAAACTTTGATTGTTTCTTCAAGATCCAATTTACCCTGGAAACAAAAAAACAACGGCGCGTGAAATCAGGGCAGTGAGAGACAGAAGGGGAAAGATAACTGCAGTTTAGTTCAGAGATACAGCACAGAAACAGGCTCTTCAGCCCACCGAGTCCGCACCGACCAGCGACCATCCCGTAAACTAACACTATCCTACACACTAGAAGCCAGTTAACCTACAGACCTATACGTCTTTGGAGCGGGCGAGGAAACCGGAGAAAACCTACGCAGTCATAGGGAGAAGGTGCAAACTCCATACAGACAGCACCCAAGGTCAAGATCGAACCCAGGTCTCTAGCGTTGTAAGGCAGCAACTCTACTACTGCACCACTGTGCCGCCCTGAATCAGAAGAATGGAAAATGCAAAAGTCATTTGTACGTTCAGATACAAATGGTGGAAATCTTCAATAGGATAGGCAGAAGAAAACTGATTTTGCATTTCAGGTTGACGACCTTCATTAAACTAAGAAAAGATAGGAATCAAACATGTTTGAGGTGCAGAGGGCAGCAGAGGCTTGGAAAGAACCTAGTCTGTGATAAGGTGCAGGCTCAAGGACCAAAACAAGCAAACTTGATGATGCAAAGTGATGGAGTAACTAAGCAAGTCAGGCATCATCTCTGGAGAAGAAGGTCTCTGGAGTCTGAAGAAGGGTCTCGACCCGGAACGTCACCTATTCCTTCTCTCCAGAGATGCTGCCTGTCACGCTGAGTTACTCCAGATTTTTGTGTTTATCTATCCATGTTCTCCAGAGATGATAATGTTTCAGTTCGGGACCCTTCTCCAGTCTGAAGAAGGGTCCAGACCCAAAACGTTACCTATCCATGTTCTCCAGAGCTGCTGCCTGACCCACTGAGATACTCCAGCACTTTGTGTCCTATTTTTATAAACCAGCAAATGCAGCTCCTTGTTTCTACAAGCCAAGTTGAGTTGCTTTTATTGTCACATTTATATATATATAATGACCAAAGTCTGTAGTCTCTTTTTTGCTCTGGTTTATTTTCACCCACATGTTTGTAATGTTGTATCCTTATTGTTTTGATGTGTTTATGCTTTACTCTTAATTGTTAACTGTATGTTTGTCTTGTCATTTGTGAGCGGAGCGCAAGGCACATTCCTTGTATGTGCACATACTTGGCCAATACACTTATTCATTCATTCATTCTTATATGGTGAGGAACAGGTACAAGGAAAATCTTACTTGCATCAGCAGCAGCACAGACTTTTTGACGTTCCACAAGTGCTTTTTGACTACATTTTCCATAAAGGTTTAATTTACTGCTTCTGAATACTACTATTCTGGAAATCAACCTCATACTTGGTTTCGTACGAAAATAACTGCAGGTGCTGGTACAAATCGAAGGTATTTATTCACAAAATGCTGGAGTAACTCAGCAGGTCAGGCAGCATCTCAGGGGAGAAGGAATGGGTGACGTTTCGGGTCGAAACCCTTCTTCAGACTGATGTCAGGGGGGCGGGACAAAGGAAGGATATAGGTGGAGACAGGAAGACAGTGGGAGATCTGGGAAGGGGGTGGGGAAGAGAGGGACAGAGGAACTATCTAAAGTAGGAGAAGTCAATGTTCATACCGCTGGCCCAGGCAAAATATGAGGTGCTGTTCCTCCAATTTCCGGTGGGCTTCACTATGGCACTGGAGGAGGCCCATGACAGAAAGGTCAGACTGGGAGTGGGAGGGGGAGTTGAAGTGCTCATCCACCGGGAGATCGGGTTGGTTAAAGCGGACTGAGTGAAGGTGATGAGCGAAGCGATTGCTGAGTCTGCATTTGGTTTTGCCGATGTAAAGAAGTTGACATCTAGAGCAGCGGATGCAATAGATGAGGTTGGAGGAGGTGCAGGTGAACCTCTGTCTCACATGTTTCTGTTTACTATTCAACTGCATTTGTACTTTTAACGAAAGGCATCTACTTTTGTCTCATTATTTCTGGAACTACTTGAACCATAAGCATCAAATTAGAGAGTAAACGAATGTGCAAAACTTGCAATTAGTTTTCAGTAGAGGTGAGTAAGCACTTGTCTAATTTGAACCTGAACAGGTTAGATCTGAATGAATAGCTAAGAGCAGTGGTGGGCAGCTCAAAAGAAACTTGCTGCTGTTTCATTGATCACAACGTACCTTAATCACCAGCAAGTCGATAACCCTGGGGTCTGTGACGTGGGCGTTTTTCATGAACATCTCCCGCACCTTTTCACGTCCTTGTTTGGCCGGCATATCCAGATGAAATTTCTGTACTGTACAGGAGATACGATGGGAAATATCAAGCAGTGGTCAAATGGTGCAGGATTCCACCTCAAACTCACGGTGGCTCAGAAATGAGCCATTCGGCCTGACAGGTCAATGTAAGAATGTACACCTTACAAAAGCTTTTTCCCAATCTAACACGACCTGGATGTGTCTGCGGACGATGCTGCCTGTCCCGCTGAGTTACTCCAGCATTTTGTGTCCGTCTTCAGTTTAAACCAGCACCTGCAGTTCCTTCCTACAACCTGGATACCTTCTATTATCTTTCTTGAGGCACTTGCATCTTTCCTAGATTTTATGTAACTCAATATGCTGACCAATAGACACTAGGAACTGCAAATGCTGGTTTACAATATTTCTGATTTGGTTATAGGTCATTCAGGTCATGACACTTGGAGAAAATGCACCCCGTTGATCAAACGTGTTCGTTGCCAGCGACCCTTACACCTCGACCATGCGCTCCTGTCACAGAGAGTGCACTCATCACAGGTACAACCTCGCCCCACAGAACCTCAAGCACAGGCTGCCTTACAAGGCTCTGGAAGCACTACCGCCAAATCAGGTGTGGTGGGTTTAGGTCTATCCCAGGGACAATCCCAGTCAATTAATGACACACAGCTGCACAGTTGGAGCCCACTTCCAGAGTCATACAGCACGGAAACGGCCCATCGGCCCAAATTGCTCATGCCAACTAAGATGCCCCATCTACACCAGTCCACCCTGCTCGCATTTGGCCCGTATCACTCTGTACCTTTCCTATCCATGTATTTGCCCAAATGTCTTTTAAATGTTCTTATATCCTCATATCAGTCTGAAGAAGGGTCTCGACCAGAAACATCACCCATTCCTTCTCTTCACAGATGCTGCTTGTTCCGCTGAGTTACTCCAGCATTTTGTGTCTACCTGCCTCAACTCCCTCCTCTGGCAGCTCGTCCCATATAGCCAGCACCCTGTGTGTGAAAACATTGTCCCTCAGGTTCCTATTAAATCAATTCCATTTCACCTTGCACCTCTGGTTCTTGATTCCCCTACTCTGGGTAAAAGACTGTGCATTCACCCTATCTATCCATCTCATGATTTTATACACCTCTAAGATCACCCCTCATTGTCCTTGCGCTTGCAAAGAATAAAGTCCTAGCTTGCCCATCTCTCCCTACAGCTCAGTTCCTCAAGTCCTGGCAACATCCTCGTAAATCTTCACTGCACGCTTTCCAAGTGAAAACGCAGGCACATTACTTCAAGGGCGGCACGGTGGCGCAGCGGTAGAGTTGCTGCCTTACAGCGAATGCAGCGCCTGAAACTCAGTTCCATCCTGACTAGGGGTGCTGTACTGTACGGAGTTTGTACGTTCTCCCCGTGACCTGCGTGGGTTTTCTCCGAGATCTTTGGTTTCCTCCCACACTCCAAAGACGTACAGGTTTGTAGGTTAATTGACTGGGCAAATGTTTAAAAAGATTATCCCTAGTGGGTGTAGGATAGTGTTAATGTGCAGGGATCGCTGGGCGGCGCGGACCCGGTGGGCCGAAGGGCCTGTTTCTGCGCTGTATCTCTAAATCTAAAAAATCTTTTAAAAATGATGAGTTCAATCCATTGTCTTTAGTTCCTCACACAACACCTAGCATCAGACTGTTTAGTATTTACAAATTTGCTGTTTGTGAGGAAATTGGTTGTGTGAAAATTGGCCATTATATTTTCTACATTAAGATTCAACTCAACGGGATTTTTAAAAAAGAGAGGAGGAATTCTTAAAACATTTAAAAGAATCTGCAGCCCAAGAATTCAGCTTAGTTTATTGTCACAGACATCAGGGTGCACTGAAATTCCTTTTTCACACGACGACTTGTCCAACGACATAGAACTCTGGTGAGATCACATCTGGAACACAAGTACAAGTTCGGTCTCTCTACCAAACCAAGGATATACTTGTGAATACAATGAACGTTCACAAGATCAAGTCGTGTGATGGCAGGCTTGTCATATGCTGAGAATAGAAACATAGAAAATGGGTGCAGGAGTAGGCTGTTCGGCCCTTTGAGCCAGCACCGCCATTCAATATGATCATGGCTGATCATCCAGAATCAGTACCTTGTTCCTGTTTTTCCTCCATATACCTCGATTTCGTTAGCCCTACGAGCTATATCTCTCTCCTGAAAACATCCACAGAATGAGAAGAATGAATGATGATCCCACAGAAACATACTAAATTCTGTGCTTCACCACCTTCTGTCACTCCAACGGAGTGCTGGAGGAACTCAGCAGGTCAGGTAGCATCTTTGGAGGGAACCCAATGACTCCAGCAATTGTGTGTTTTGTTTAAGATTCCAGCATCTGCAATCCCATGTGTCAACATATCAAATTCTTTGGGTTTGACAGGGTAGAGGTAGGGATGATGTTTCCTCTGGCTAAGGCATCTGGAACCAGGACGTAACTCACAAAATAAGAAGTCAGTACCAGGATGAGAAGAAATGGCTTCATGAAGAGATTAATTTGGCATTGAAAAGACTTTTGGATAGGCACATTGATATGCAGGGAATGGAGAGGTATCAATACCTAATTCATACCTCTCCATTCCCTACATATCAATGTGCCTATCCAAAAGTCCTTTCAATGCCAAATTTTCAATGCCTGCACCTAGCAGGCAGATAAGAGTTCCTCGTGGCATCATGTTCGGCACAGACATTGTGGGCCAAAGGGCCTGTTCCTGTGCTGTACTGTTCTAGGTACTGAGTGCAACTCCTGAATTATCTGTCCAAGAGGGTTACGGAAGATCAGTCACCAAATCTAATATAGACAGTGTTTATGATATTGAAGATAGACACAAAATGCTGGAGTAACTCAGCGGGTAGGAATAGGTGACGTTTCAGGTGTCCAGGCACAGGAAGTGGCGGCGCTCACCTGCGGTCCGTTTGTCTTTTTTGTTGTTTTTTGTCTTAATTGTAGTGTTTAGATGTGATGTAGTGTTTTTTGTGGTTGTTTACTATGTGTGTGTGTGGGGTGGGGGGGGGGGGGGGGACTGTAAAATTGTCTCTTCCGAACAGTGACCCGACCTTTGTTTTCTGGGTGGTGTCTCCGTTCCCGCTGAGGCCTACCATCGGCCAAACAACTGGAGCTGGCGGCCTCCAGCTGGGACCACCTGGGCTCTGGCTCTGGACCGGACTGACCATCTGCGGAGCTGGCTGCCTTCGGAGGCTGTGGTGGCGCTGCGGGAGCGGCTGTGACTCGCCTTCGGAGGCTTCGGCCGCGGGCTGCGTGGACTTCGGAAGCTCGCAGGCCCCTGGGTGGGGGCCGACATCGGGAGCTCCGGCAGCGGCAGCGTCTTCGCCCGCCCTGAATCGCGGGTCTTGGGTCGGCCCGCCGCGGACCTTTCACCGTCCGGCGCGGCCTGGAACGAGGCAACTTCAACAGCCTGACCGCGGGAGGAGACGGCAGGGGAAGAGAAAAGACATTCTGGCCTTCCATCACAGTGAGGAGGGGACTGGAGGAGACTCACTGTGATGGATGTTTCTTTTTTGTTTTGTTTGGTGTTGGTTTGTGATTGTGTGTGTGTTATTGCTTATTTTTATTGCTCTTATTGTTGGACTGTGGGTGACGGAATTTTGTCCAAAAGACTTGTTTTTTTGGATGACAATAAAGGTTATTCTGATTCTGAAACGTCACCCATTCCTTCTCTCCAGAGATGCTGCCTGTCCCGCTGAGTTACTCCAGCATTTCGTGTGTCTTCGGTGTAGACCAGACCAGCATCTGCAGTCCCTTCCAACACAATATTCTTCCACAGTTGCTTGCTGAGCCTGCGACCGTGTGGGACTCGGCCCGCTCCCCCCCCCAGACCGGCTGCTCAGTCACCCCCGCCGGGCTCGGATCCTAACCTCGCCCCCACCCCCACCCCCCCGGCTTCTCCCACGCACTGCCCGGCGCCGGCTCCAGGCGAGGCCCCGGTTCCCGCGGCCTGGCACCCACCCGGCCGCTGCTCGACCTTGAGCCGGCCCCACTCCCGCCCTAACGCCGCCTCTCCTTACTGGTGTTGGGCACCTCACGGTACCAGGCCCGGTACAGCTCCCGCACCCGCCGCTTGGCCTCCCGCAGGTCCCGGGATAGGAACGGCTTCACCACCTTGACCGAAGCGGCGGCGACTCCGCTGCTGGCGGCCGCCATCTTACCCGCTCTGAGGAAAGCCCCGCCCCCTGGATTAAAGCCCCGCCCCGTATTAAATCCCTCCCCTGTTAAAACCCCGCCCCCTGGATTAAACCCCTCCCACTGGATTAAACCCCTCCCCCGCTAAAGCCCAGCCCCCTGAATTAAACCCCTCTCCCTGGATTAAACCCCTCCCACTGCTAAAAGCCCCGCCCTCTGGATTAAACCCCTCCCCTGCTAAAGCCCCGCCCTCTGAATTAAACCCCTCCCCCTGCTAAAACCCCGCCCCAGACAAAGCCCGCACATTGGATTAAACCACGCCCTGGTAAAGCCTCGCCCCCCGGGGAAAACCCCGCCCCTTGGATCAAACCACGCCCTAGTAAAGCCGCGCCTCCTGTTAAAGCCTCCCAGGGAAGCCCCGCCCCTTGGATTAAACCACGCCCTGGGAGAAGTCCCGCCCCTGCTAAAGCCCCGCCCCAGGTAAACCACGCCCCTTGGATGAAACCCCTCCCCCTGCTAAAGCCCCGCCCTCTGGATTAAAGCCCCGCCCCTGATACACCACGCCCATTTGAATTCAACCCCCCTGCTAAAGCCCCGCCCTCTGTATTAAACCCCTCCCCTAATAAAGCCCCGCCCTCTGGATGAAACCACTCCCCCTGCTAAAGCCCCGCCCTCTGGATTAAAGCCCCGCCCCTGATACACCACACCCATTTGAATTCAACCCCCCTGCTAAAGTCCCGCCCTCTGGATTAAACCCATCCCCTCACCCTCACTGAAATAACTTTGCCACTGACATGCTGACTCGATAAACAGTACCTCATATTCTGCGTGGATAGCTTACAACCCAACAGTATGAACATTGAATTATTAGGTGACCACTAACAACCCCTTCCCCTTTCTTCCCCACAAAAGTGGCCATTTGTCACCACTTTGGCTTAGGTTGTTTATAAAATGGCGGCGCTGCCATAGCAGCTGCGGCTTACCTGCGGGGTCCATTTGTCTTTGTGTTTTGTTGGTTTTTTTTGTCTTAATTGTCGATGTGATGTTGTGTTTTTGTGTTTGTGTACTATGTGTGGGTGTGGGGGGGGAGGGGGGGGACTGTAAAATTGTAAATATGTGTCCCTTCCGAACGGAGACCCGACCTTTGTTTTCTGGGTGTTGTCTCCGTTCCTGCTGCGGCCTACCATCGGCCCAACTCCTGGAGCTGGCGGCCTCCAGGGCTCTGGTTCGCAGAGCCCGCGGATCGGACTTACCATCAGCGGAGCCGGCCGTCTTCGGAAGCTGTGGGAGCGGCTGCGACTCGCCTTAGGCTCGGGCCGCGTGGATGCCCGACATCGGGAGCTCCGGCAGCGGCAGCATGTTCGCCCGCCCCGGATCGCGGGGCTTGGGTCGCGGACATTTCACCGTCCGGGATTTTTCTCTGCTGGGCGGGGGCTTCAATGTCGGGAGCCCCGACCGCCCCGACGTGCAGCAACAGCGGCAGCGTGTTCGCCCGCCCCGGATCGCGGGGCTTGGGTCGGCCCGCTGAGGACCGTCCGGCGCGGCCTGGAACCACAACAGCCTGACCGCGGGAGAAGACGGCAGGGGAGAGGACTGGAGGAGACTCACTGTGATGGATGTTTCTTTTTTTGTGTGTTTTTGGGGTTGTGTAATTTGCCTATTTTAATGCTTTATTGTGTAATCTGCCTATTTTAGTGCTTTTATTGTTGGACTGTGGGTGACTGAATTTTGGACGACAAATAAAGCTATCTTGAATCTTGAATCTCCACTGTGCCCCACCTGGATTCACACCAATTTCTCCTCCTCCCCCCCCCCCCCCCCCACTCCCCCCCACTTACATTCATTCCTCTGGCTTCACAATTCCTCTTCAATCCTTTTGGCTCATGCCATTTTTTTCATCTCTGCCCTTTGTCTTCTGTTCTTGTGCTGTACTGTTCTATCTCCTGGAACTGTTCAGCAACTAGTTACCAGTAAAGCAAGCAATCCAGGGGAGAAAAAACATTGGGCTATTAAATGAAATTGTTCATTTATCATTCTTTAAATGCTTTTATTGTTAATAATAAGAATCTAGGAAATGGGATAAAGAGTTTGATCAGCTGGGGTGTTTAGGCTGGAGACCTCCTGTACTCTAATTCTGCATCGGGCACTTCTTCAGCTCCCCGCTCAGTCGCTTTTCTTCTTCGATGAGGAGTCTCCAGATCTTCTTCAGATCTTCCAATGCTTGGAGGTTCTTGGCAGGGTCTCGCTCCAGCATTATGACCCTGTATAAAAACAGCATCGTCTAGGGTTGCCAAATGTCCTGTATTAGCCGGGACATCCCGTGTTTTGGGCTACATTAGTTTGTTCCGTACGGGACCGCCCTTGTCCCGTATTAGTAGGGTTGCCAACTTCCTCACTCCCAAATACGGGACAAAGGGTGACGTCACCGCCCCGCGTGACCGCAACCAGCAAGCGGCCACGTGCTCCCGCTCCACCAATGGCGGCCACCTGGGCCAGGAGGCCAAGTCAATGGATATTTTTATTCTTTAATCAAGATAGATTCTTGATTAGTACAGGTGTCAGGGGTTATGGGGAGAAGGCAGGAGAATGGGGTTAAGAAGGAAAGATAGATCAGCCATGAATGAATGGCAGAGTAGACTTGATGGGCTGAATGGGCTAATTCTCCTTTCACTTAATAAACATGTTCGCGGTTAGACAGGAATAGATCTCAGTTTTGGCAACGAGTCCCTCGAAACACAAGTCCACGTCAAGGGTTGGGTAACAAGTAGAAACAAGGAACTGCAGATGCTGGTATTCGCGAAAGGACACAAAGTGCTGGAGTAACTCAGCAGGTCAGGCAGCATCTCCGGAAAACATGCAGAGGCGATGTTTCAGGTCTGGACCCTTCTTCAAACAGAGCACCATAGAAGGGTCCCGACCCAAAACGTCACCTATCCATGTTCTCCAGAGATGCTGCCTGATCCGTTGAGTTACTCCAGAACTTTATGTCCTTTTAGTTTGGTTTAGTTTATTATTGTCATGTGTACTGAGGTGCAGGGAAACCAGCACTTTACATTTTGGGTATAATTCCTGACAGTATGACAGATAAGAGTTCGAAACATTTACTGACAATCCTGCTGCTGATAGCAAAGAAGACGATAACAACTTCGTGGTTGAAACCACAGCCTCCAAGCATAATGCAATGGAGAGATAGGGTAAAAAATGTGTATATAATGGAAAAAATCACAGCAAGGTTACAGTTGACAACAGACATGTTTGATAAAAGATGGTCATTATTAATACAGGCAATGCCGGGACTCGAGTCTCTTCCGTTTTTGGGAACTTAAAGTAAGGGTATTTACATTCAATATGCATCTCCTATGTTTGTTTAGTTTGTGTTTGTATGTATGTAAAAAAAAAAAAATAAATAAAAATAAAGTAAAAAAAAAAAAAAGAAGGGTCCCGACCCAAAACGTCACCTATCCATGTTCTCCAGAGATGCTGCCTGATCCGTTGAGTTACTCCAGAACTTTATGTCCTTTTAGTTTGGTTTAGTTTATTATTGTCATGTGTACTGAGGTGCAGGGAAAAAGTTTTTGTTGTGCGCTATCTAGTCATTGAAAAGACTGTGGATAGACACAAAATGCTGGGGTAACTCAGCAGAAGAGGTGAAAAGATTACATGATTGCAATCAGGCTGTTCACAGTGTACAGATACGGGATAAAAGGAATAATGTTTAGTGCAAGAAAAAGTCCAGGAAAGTCCGATTAAATATAGTCAGAGGGTCTCCAATGAGGTGGATGGGAGGTCAGGACCGCTCTCTAGTTGGTGATAGGATTTTGAGTAATACGTGTGTAGGGTCATGGGAATGTAAGAAAATAACTGCAGATGCTGGTACAAATCGAAGGTATTCATTCACAAAATGCTGGAGTAACTCAGCAGGTCAGGCAGCATCTCAGGAGAGAAGGAATGGGTGACGTTTTGGGTCGAGACCCTTCTTCAGACTGATATCAGGGGGGCGGGACAAAGGAAGGATATAGGTGGAGACAGGAAGATAGAGGGAGAACTGGGAAGGGGAGGGGAAGAGAGGGACAGAGGAATTATCAAAAGTTGGAGAAGTCAATGTTCATACCGCTGGGCTGCAAGCTGCCCAGGCGAAATATGAGGTGCTGTTCCCCCAATTTCCGGTGGGCCTCACTATGGCAATGGAGGAGGCCCATGACAGAAAGGTCAGACTGGGAGGGGGAGTTGAAATGCTCAGCCACCGGGAGATCAGGTTGGTTGCTGGTCAACACCGAAGGTAGGCACAAACTGTTGAGGAGTAACTCAGTGGGTCAGGCGGTATCTCTGGAGAAAAGGTTTGGGTCGAGACCCTTCTCTAAAGAAGGGTTGAGACCCAAAACGCCACCTGTTCCTTTTCTACCGAGATGCTGCCAGACCCGCTGAGTTGCTCCAGCATTTCATGTCTATCCTGACGGTGAGGGAAGCTGCTCTCAGCTGTGGCAGTAGGAGGTGGAGGAGGGCAATGTTGAACAGGAACCAGGGCTACCGACTAATGCCCACCAGAACTACACGGACATTATGGCGAGCCCAGCAAAACACTGCACCTCCGTTCACCTGGAGTATGGACCATTGGTCAAGAAGAACAAAGATAAGACAGATCATTTGCGTCAGGACTCTTCTCCAACTGAAGAGTCCTTGTTCCAACTTTCGATAGTTCCTCTGTCCCTCTTTCCCTCCCCTTCCCAGTTCTCCCTCTATCTTCCTGTCTCCACCTATATCCTTCCTTTGTCCTGCCCCCCTGACATCAGACTGAAGAAGGGTCTCGACCCGAAACGTCGCCCATTCCTTCTCTCCAGAGATGCTGCCTGACCTGCTGAGTTACTCCAGCATTTTGTGAATAAATACCTTGTGCCAAATGTACACTGGCATCATAGCCCAACCGTTGGTCGACTCAAAATGCTGGAGTAACTCAGCGGGTCAAGCAGCATCTCGGGGGAGAAGGAATGGGTGACGTTTCATGTCCAGACCCTTCTTCAGACTGATTGCCCAAGCCTTTCTCCACTACATTGGGGCAGCCTTCTGCACTCATGCAGAACTCACTGATTTCGTCAACTTTACCACTAATCTCCACCCTGCCTTCAAATTCACTTGTGCCATCGCTCTGACATCTTTCTCCATCTCTCTGCCTCGAGTCGCCGCGTACCTCTGTTCGTCGGCAGTCTGCCTGGCCCACTCCAGGACGTCGAGGAGGTGGTTGCGGTACTTCCTCAGGACCATGGCGTCAGCCAGCTCCACCTCCAGGTTGTTGCTCAGTTGCCCCCGAAGCGTCAGCGTCTGATTCTGTAGGTTCAGGTGGTGACTGTACCTGGTCCTAGACACAGAGTGGAGATCTGAGCGGAGCCCGCGGGCAGGGGGGCAGGCAGAGGGGAGGCGAGGAGCGGAGCTGGGAGGAAGAGAGGTGAAGGAGGAGATGAGAATGCGGGGAAGGGAGAGGGAGGGGAACAGGATGAGGGCCGGTGGGAGGTATTGGGATAAGCAGGAGGAGATGGGGATGAGAGAGATGAGGGAGGGGGAGATGGGGATGAAGAGGGGAGGGGGAAGGGAGAGAGAAGGGAGAGGGGAAGGGAGAGGGGAGAGGGATATTCGGTTATATCAACCTGAATCGTTGATATAAACCACCAAACAGCAATGGGCCCAGCACTGATCGCTCAGGCACACACCACTTGTCACAGGCCTTCAGTCTGATCTATTGGTATGTACATTTAATCCTCCTCAAATGGAAGAATCTTCCCACATCTTAAGATTATCTCTCGTCTCTTTTCTATAGGAGCCCAGCCTGTTCATTCACTTGATGGATTGAGCCTCTCAGTATGGTGATCATCTAAATCTGTTCTGAAATCTCTCCATCCCATTTTCGAAAAATAATTCTCCCCCCCCTTCTCTCAAAATTCGTCCACTCGCCTACACACCGGGGGAATTTACTGTGAATAAGCCTTCTAACCCGCACGCCTACAGGATGTGGTAGGACCACCTGGGTTTTCCCCCCATGTGGTGGCAGGAAGAACATACAAACTCTACATAGCACTAGAGGTCAGGATTGCACGGCAAGGCAATGACTCTACTGGCTGTGCTACCATGCTGTGTAGGAAGGAACTGCAGATGCTGGTTTACACAGAAGATATAGAGCCCTTGACTCTCGGTCTGAAAAAGGGTCTCGACCTGAATGTCGCCACCTAGTCCTTTTCTCCAGAGGTGCTGCCTGACCTGCTGATTTAAACCAGCATTTAGTGTGCATCTTCGATGCCGCTGTGCTATTTATTTCACCAAATCTCTACAACCCACATTGTAACCCACACCTTCTCATTCCCCCACTCCCGAACTCCCAGACCCATATGTTGAATCTTGGTGAAGCAGAGGCCTTGATTGTAAAGTGTTTGTCCTTCAGCCTCTCTCTGTAATCTTGTCACTCCATAATCCTCCCCAGTAACTGTGCTCCGCTTCTGGCCTCTCTGATATCAGAGAAATTATTAACTCCATCCCTGGTTTCTCCTTGAGGCATCTCCCTCTCTCAACTCCTGCAGTCGCCAATCTCTGACCAAGCTTATAGTCATTTCTCCATTTCTACTTGTCTCACATTGGTTGGCCTATTTCATTACATTAAGAGACGCCATTTTAACCAAGTCCCATCCTTCGCACATACTGGGGGAAAAGAGCAAACACTATCCAATAATACCTGGGCAGCATGGTGGCGCAGCAATAAGAGTTGCTGCTTCACAGCGCCAGAGAACCGGGTTCGATCCCGACTACTTCCTTTGCTGCCTGTACAGAGTTTGCAAGTTCTCCCTGTGACACGTGTGGGTTTTCTCAGGGGATCTCCGGTTTCCTCCCACACTCCAGAGACGTACGGGTTTGTAGGCTTCCCCTCCCCCTTCCCAGATCTCCCACTGTCTTCCTGTCTCCACCTATATCCTTCCTTTGTCCCGCCCCCCCCCTGACATCAGTCTGAAGAAGGGTCTCGACCCGAAACGTCGCCCATTCCTTCTCTCCTGAGATGCTGCCTGACCCGCTGAGTTACTCCAGCATTTTGTGAATAAATACCTTCGGGTTTGTAGGCTAATCTGCTGACTGGTCAGCACACGACAAAAAGCTTTTCCCTGTACCTCGGTATACGTGAAATAAACTAAACTGAACTGAATTGCAATTGTCCCAAGTGTGTGTAGGATAGCGTGAGTGTGCGGGGACAAGTGGTCGGCGCGGAGTCGGAGGGCCTGTTTCCATGCTGTATTTTTAAACAAAACTAAATAAGAACACACAATAGGAACAAGCCCTTCAGTCCTCAGCATGTGTGGAACATGATGCCAAAATTAAACTAATCTGCTGACACGATTCCTACTCCTCCATTCCCTGCATATTCTTGTCTATCTAAAAGCCTCTTAAACGCCAGTATTGCATCTGCTTCTGCCCCCACCCTTGGCGGTATGTTTCAGACACCTACCACTGTGTGAAAAAAAAACCTGCCATGCACATCTCCGTTCAACGTTACCCCCTCTGATCTTAAAGCGCTGATTAACATTTCCACCCAGGAAACAAAGGTTCTATGCCACTCATAATTTTTATAAACCAGGTCACCTAGTTTTATAATTTTATATACACATATCAGATCACCCCCTCAGCCTCCAATGTCCCAGAGAAAACAATCCAAGTTTATCCAACCTCTCCTTATCGCTAATACCCTCCAATCCAGTAACTAGCAGCTTCTCTAATCCTGATATTAGGGTCACTTCTTGCGTTTGAGGCAGCAGAAGTTATGAAGCTGCTTCTGCTTCTGCTGTCTCTGTTTGTCGTCGTTCGCCTGACTGAGGTCAGTTGACGGGGCTCACCACGGGGAGGTCGACAACGTGAGCCCCCGATATTAGGGTGGCACCGTGACACAGCAGTAGAGCGGCTACCTTACAGCGGCAGAAACGTGGGTTCGATCCTGACTACGGGTGCTGTCTGTGTAGAGTTTGAACGTTCTCCTTGTGACCACATGGATTTTCTCCCGGTGTTCCGGTTCTTCCCACACTCCAAAAACATACAGGTTTGGAGGTAAAATTGTAAATTGTCCCCAGTGCGGAGGACAGTATGGGGGGATTGCTGGTCGGCATGGATTCGGTGGGCCGAAAAGCCTATTTCCGCGCTGTATCTCTTAAAGAAAATAATTAAATATTGCCAGTCCGTTTCTGTGCTTCGGGTTGGGGGGCTGGGACACAATAGACAATAGGTGCAGAAGGAGGCCATTCGGCCCTTCGAGCCAGCACCGCCATTCAATGTGATCATGGCTGATCATTCTCAATCAGTACTCCGTTCCTGCCTTCTCCCCATACCCCCTGACTCCGCTATCCTTAAGAGCTCTATCCAGCTCTCTCTTGAATGCATTCAGGGAATTGGCCTCCACTGCCTTCTGAGGCAGAGAATTCCACAGATTCACAACTCTCTGACTGAAAACGTTTTTCCTCATCTCCGTTCTAAATGGCATACCCCTTATTTTTAAACTGTGGCCCCTTGTTCTGGACTCCCCCAACATTGGGAACATGTTTCCTGCCTCTAACGTGTCCAACCCCTTAATAATCTTATACGTTTCGATAAGATCCCCTCTCATCCTTCTAAATTCCAGTGTATACAAGCCTAGTCGCTCCAGTCTTTCAACATATGACAGTCCCGCCATTCTGGAAATTAACCTAGTAAACCTACGCTGCACACCCTCAATAACAAGAATATCCGTCCTCAAATTTGGAGACCAAACCTGCACACAGTACTCCAGGCGCGGTCTCACTAAGGCCCTGTACAACTGCAGAAGGACCTCTTTGCAGATTATCTCCTGCCTTCTCGGATAGTGCTGTGGGAACTTCAAACTGCTGTCTTTATTTGGAGTGATAGTGCCTCAATGTCCCACCAGAACGCACCCAGCTTCTTGGCCTAGTTACCTGCGCACTTCCCAGACTCCGAGCGGCAACTTCAAGTCCAGTTGGGCGATGGCTTCGAACTCTGCCACCCGCTCATTGAGACAGTCCGTCATCCAGCCCCAGCAAGCCGCCAACGACCTGAAGCACAGCCCTCTGCCCAGGAAGGCAAACAAGCACCAGAAACACTTCAGCAGGAGCCTGACGAAGGGGATGGCCCTCAGCCTCTCGCAGCTCCTGACCGTCCAGGTGTAAAACACCTCGTCCACCACCAGGCCAAGCCGGTCAATCTTCTGAAGCTGAGCCAGCATCTCGCCCCGTCCCACCGCACTGGTTGGGCTCACTCACCCCCTGACTCCATATCCCCCCCCCCCCCCCTCGCCCCGCACACCCTGTCCAACGGTGCCAACACAGACCAGCTGACACTTGGAGCAGTCTTCATCCAAGTCTGCACACCACGGCTCATTCCCCAAAGATTCTAGAATGGAATGATGCAGAGATATGAAAGAAAACAAGTTAAGGGAGACGGCAGAGGTTCCACTGAAGGAAACAACGGTACTGTGGAACTAGAAGATTGTGACAAAGTGCGATTGGACATCTGATAGTATCCTCCATCATTTTACTGAGCGACATGGACTGACTGGGCTGCAGCATAGCGTGATGCGGGTTAAATGACAGCATCTCCATCGTTGGTGTCACATGCCAAGTTCAGGGCGGCTCGGCAGCAGAGTTGCTGCCTTACGGCGCCAGAGATCCGGGTTACAATAGGTGCAGAAGGAGGCCATTCGGCCCTTCGAGCCAGCACCGCCATTCAATGTGATCATGGCTGATCATTCTCAATCAGTACCCCGTTCCTGCCTTCTCCCCATACCCCTTGACTCCGCTATCCTTAAGAGCTCTATCCAGCTCTCTCTTGAATGCATTCAGAGAATTGGCCTCCACTGCCTTCTGAGGCAGAGAATTCCACAGATTTACAACTCTCTGACTGAAAATGTTTTTCCTCATCACCGTTCTAAATGGCCTACCCCTTATTCTTAAACTGTGGCCCCTGGTTCTGGACTCCCCCAGCATTGGGAACATGTTTCCTGCCTCTAACGTGTCCAACCCCTTAATAATCTTATACGTTTCGATAAGATCCCCTCCAATCCTTCTAAATTCCAGTGTATACAAGCCTAGTCGCTCGTCTTTCAACATATGACAGTCCCGCCATTCCAGGAATTAACCTAGTTAACCTACGCTGCACTCCCTCAATAGCAAGAATATCCTTCCTCAAATTTGGAGACCAAAACTGCACACAGTACTCCAGGTGCGGTCTCACTAGGGCCCTGTATTTGCTCCTATACTCAACTCCTCTTGTTATGAAGGCCAACATTCGATCCTGAACACAAGTGCTGTCTGCACGGAGTTTATACGTTTTCCTTGTGACCGCGTGGCTTTTCTCCAGGTGCACTGGTTTCCTCCCACACTCCAAAAACTTATAGGTTTGTAGGTTAATTAGCTTCTGCAAATTTCAATTTGTCCCTAGTGTGCAGGATAGTGACAATGTTGATTGCTGGTAGGTGCGGACTCGATGGGCTGAAGGGCCTGCTTCCGCACTGTATCTCTAAAATCCAATGTTTAGTGGACCTGGAAGGGTTACTGAGAGCCACAAACCGGCAAACAAACAAATGTTAACGACGGCACATTTTGACCATGTCCGATGAACCCATAATCGGACACTCGGAATCAGGAGCGGCGATAAGTCGGAACGGTCCACATAGGAGTCAGACCCTTGGGGCTGGGAGCGGCGGTGACCAACGGAGGGAAGGCATCATAAACCACAGCACTGCCATGGTGCTGACAAATACAGCAACAGGAGTTTTTCTGCCAAGCAACTTTATTAAGGAAATACATAAGCAGTCTTGCTTCGTCGTACAAAAACCTTTCCTCATTGAGGTCAAGATACTAAAAACACACAGTCCGGATGCAGTTACGTCTCTTTCTTGCTGTTGTTTGGTTTATTGTTCAACCTTGCCCAGTAACTCGGCTTGGAGAGGGAAGGGGGGGGCCTTGCTCGGGGAGTGGCTGGGCATCAACAGACAAGCGCCCAGTGCTGCTGCCACTCACGTGGGCATCGTGGGAGCCCTCTGGGGCCAGGTTGTGGGCATCAC
This sequence comes from Rhinoraja longicauda, assembly GCF_053455715.1. NCBI lineage: Eukaryota > Metazoa > Chordata > Chondrichthyes > Rajiformes > Arhynchobatidae > Rhinoraja > Rhinoraja longicauda. The sequence goes on from NC_135992.1 coordinate 4,255,898, forward strand.
TTGATCCGGTAAAGCACCTTGCGCTGCATCCGATGCTGGATCTCGCCCCGACGCATCATCAGCTGGATGACCTTGTAGATGGCGTGCTCGGGGTATTTCTGTGTGGAGCAGAACGCAACACTCAGCGTGAGAATAGGAGTGTAGGAGTAACTCAGCGGGAAAGTTTCTGAAAGCTGTGTCTGAAGAGGTCTCGACCCGAAACATCACCCGTTCCTTCTCTCCAGAGATGCTGCCTGACCCGCTGTAGCATCTACTGTTCCTTACTACACACTCAGCTCGAGGAGGTGGAGGGGGTTAAATTGGTTCATGTGGGGGACATCACTGTGACACTGGGCAGCAAAGCATTCAGAGACCAGGGAGGGGCATCACACTCCAGGCTGGGGCTAAGCAAGGGCCTGACCCTTTAATGAAAACAGCAGCTCATTGGAGTCCCACCCCCAGCTGGGCGCAGGGCTGTTTCCGATGGAACAGCGCACAACACACGTGTTTCAATGGCGCGGTGCACGTCCCCCACCTCCAATCTCTGGGGCTTACTCGTTTTCTCCCCCACCTTCCTACAATCAGTCTGAGGAAGGGTCCTGACCGAACTGTCACCCATCCACAACCTCCAGATGCTGCCTGTCTGAGTTCCTACTCAAGATTCCAGCATGAGCAGCAGGGTGGCGCAGCGGTAGAGTCGCTACCTTACAGCGCCCCAGAGACCCGGGTTCAATCCTGACTACGGATGCTGTCTGTGCGGAGTTTTCCCTGGGTGCTCCGGTTTCCTCTCACACTCCAACAATACACAGGTTAATTTACTTTGGTAAAAATTGTAAATTGTCCCGAGTGTGTTGCAAAGTGCAAATGTACAGGGATCGCTGGACGGCGCGGACTCGATGGGCCGAAGAGCCTGTTTCCCTGCTGTATCTCTAAACTAAACTAATCTGCATAGATAAAAAGCTGGTTTAACTCAGCAGGTCAGGCGGCATCTCTGGAGAAAAAGGAATACGTGATGTTTTGGGTCGAGACCCAATCTGTAGTTCTGTGTCCCCACTTCCCACACGGCAGCCACAGGAACATCCACCCTCCTTCCCATTCTCCCCTCGGAGTTGGGACACCCTGCCCAACAAGTCACAAGCTGTCTGTCTGATCCAACGATCGCCTTGGTGCACTCTGAGTACACGACTGCCCACATCCAGCTTAACAGCTGATGATTCAGGCTCTGCGGATCACAGCTCTCTCTGAACACCAAGGTTTCTGTCGCCTCAGGCCTGGGTTTGCTTTCAGCTCATCGGCCGATAACTCTTCAGGGACTGCACCCAGCACTGCCCTGCCCCAACTCCAGGTGGGATCTCAACCCAGCCCCGTAACCCTGGGGCAGGGGTTTACCAGCTTAAACCATTCCTAGAAACAGCAGCAGCCTCTCACTGTCTCAGCCCAGTAACCCCGTGGCAGGTCTCAGCCAGCATTACCAGACAAAACCACTCCCACCCCCCTTAGAAACACCACTGTTGTCCTCCAGCTCAGCTCCACCCAGGCAGTGATTAGTCCTGAACAGCTTTCCTCCCCCTCGTCACTGATCAGTAAAGAGAGTGGCCATTTGGCCCCTTGGCCCGGCGCAGTCCCAACCCACCTGCTTGAGGAAATCCTGGACGATGCTGTGCTCGGACACCTGCGACCCGATGGCAAAGCGCCGCTTCAGCTGCTTCTCCACGCGACACAACATCTCCTGGTCCTCGGCCGTGGTGAAGCCCTCCACCCCTGGGTACAACAAGCAGAGTGTCACGGTGGGGTGTCCGCCCCCCACCCCCAGCGTTCCCCAGTCCGTTCCCCCACCCTCCTCCCAGCTGTGGGCTCTTGATTTTAGATTTAGATATGCAGGCCCTTCGGCCCACCGGGTCCGCGCCGCCCAGCGATCCCCGCACACTAACACTATCCTACACACACTAGGGACAATTTTTTACATTTGCCCAGCCAATTAACCTACAAACTTGCACGTCTTTGGAGTGTGGGAGGAAACCGAAGATCTCGGAGTAAACCCACGCAGGTCACGGGGAGAACGTACAAACTCCGTGCAGACGGCGCCCGTAAACAGGATCGAACCTGAGTCTCCAGCGCTGCATTCGCTGTAAGGCAGCAACTCTACCGCTAGCCACCGTGCCCGGACGTCAACAGTGGCGCAGCAGTAGAGTTCGTGCCTTATAGCACCAGAGACCGGTGGTTCAATCCTGACTACCGGTGCTGTCTGTATGGAGTTTGGACACGTTCTCCCCGTGACCTACGTGGGTTTTCCCCTGGTGCTCCGGTTTCCTCCCACACTCCAAGGACAAGCAGGTTTGTAGGTTAATTGGCTTGGTAAAATTGTAAATTGTCCCTAGTGTGTGCAGGACAGTGTTAGCGTGCAGGGATCGCTGGTCAGCGCGGATGCAGTGGGCTAAAGGGTCTGTTTCCGCACCGTATCTCTAAATTAAGCTAAACTCACTGGAGATCCACAGATCCCATCCCTGACATCTCACCGTCTCCTCCCAGCACTGCAGTGTCGAGAAACACACCTACAACAAACAAGCTGGCTCTCCGGTGCTGGAGCTTAGCGCAGCCCCCCCCCCCCCCCCCCCATGCAGACTCACCGGCCAAATTGCCAGACATCACCGCATCCAGCGTGGAGACCTGGAAGAGCCGCAGCCCCTCCTCCACGTCCCGCTCCGTGGCAAATGGCTGCAGCTTCATCTTGGCCATTGACTCCGAGGATCGGATGACGGCTTCCAACTGCCTGGTGTGGGGGTGAGAGGAAGGAGGAGGTGGATGGGTTTGCGACGAGAGGAGGCGGCGGCGCTGAAGGTCACGGAGGTTCTGGCGGTGGACGCTGTGGCAGGTACTATAACATTTAAAAGGCACTTGGACAAGCCGATGGAAACAAAAGGTTTAGAGGGAAATGGGCCAAACGCAGGCAGGTGGGACTAGTGTAGATGGGGCATCTTGGTTGGGCCGAAGGGCCTGTGCTTGTGCTGTATGACTCCACAAATCTCAATGCCATCCAGAACAAATACGGAGCAGCACAGTGGCACAGCGGTAGAGCTGCTGCCTCACAGCCCCAGAGACTTTGGTGTGATCCTGACCTCAGGTGCATCATGTGCGGAGTTTGCACATTCTCCCTGTGACCACGCGGGATTCGTCCCAGCTCCTTGGTTTCGTCCCAAACCACAAAGACGTGCGGGGTTGTTGGTTAACTGGCCTCTGTAAATTGCTCCTAGTGTGTAGGGAGCGGATTAGATATTGAGATAACCGAATGAGTGTGAATGGGTGATGAATGATCAGCATGGACTCGGTGGGCAGAAGGGCCAATTTCCACGCTGTGCCACAATAAAGGCAGAGTTGTTCCTGAGCCCCAGCCCCAGGCTGACCTGACTGTGATGGGGATGCTGCTGGTGCGGTCACTCTCTCGCTCGTGTTCCCGCGCTCCGCTACGCATCAGGATGTATTTGTTCTTCAGCTTCTCCGCAGCCTCGGCTGAGAGCCTCGGACCACACTTCCTGCAGGGGGGAAACGGTGGATTACACAAGGGCCTCAGTGAATCCAGTCAACACTTCTCCTCGACAGCCCCCCTTTAAACCAGGCATGTGAATGAGGTAAAAAAAGAGGAAAAGAGCCAAGTGCTTGCGTACAACGGGGATAAAAAAATTGGCGATTTTTTGAAAATGTACACAAAATTACCAGTTTCAAGCCTCTTTTAGTGCATTTTAAAGTAAAAACAGACATTACAAAATAATGTGAATATGTCACTGTACACTAATAACATTTTGAAGTATTCGCACATTAATTGATAATCAGCCCAAAAAGGTGGTAATTGGATTTTCTGCTGTGTTTTATATTTTAACCATGTCTTAATTAATTTAGTTATATAATCTTGCACTTAAATTTAATATTTACTCATTACAGTTCCACCACTGATTTTCTGGCACTCTTGGTTCCAGAGCTTTGCTGGTTTATCTAGCAGGGCAAGGAAGTTGGCTATGGGGATAGATGTGCTGGCTCCAGCTGGGCTGGAGTTCCACAGCCCCGGCCGCAGGTTGCAAATTCAACCCACCGATCGGCCATGGAAGTCCCGATGAGGTCGAGATTGGCTGCCTTGTCCAGCCTAGGTGCCACATTTTCGGGGAGACTTCCAGGGCGGGGGGAGGGGGGAATTCTTGCGGTACCCCTAGCGACCTCTAGCGGAACCCTAGTGTCCATTACAAGTTTATTCATCGTTTATTTATTTTTCATTCTTTTTTTCCCGATCCGATTTCTCCATTTATTTGGCAAAGTGAAAAACGGGGAAATCATGCAAAAAGCGCGGAAAATGGATTTTAAAAACGCGGAAATCCGCGGAAAATTTACATGCCTGTTAAACCCACAACGACCATCCCCACCCCGCCCGAACTCTCACTGACTGACCCTCCTGTGATCACGTACACATTCCACTCCAGCCTGAGAGCAGTGCCAAACTATTTGCCCACAAAGAGCATCACATCCAGTCTGATGCACTTCTTCAGTCGGCGCAGCGGTAGAATTGCTGCTTCACAGCGCCAGAGACGCAGGTTTGATCCCGACCATGGGTGCTGTCTGTACGGAGTTTGTACGCTCTCCCTGTGACTGCATGGGGTTTCTCCGGGTGCTCCGGTTTCCTCCCACATGCCGAAGACGTAATTAATTTGCTTCAGTTGTAAATTGTCCCTGGTGTGTGGTTTAGGCCTAGTGTACAGGGATTGCTGGGCGGCGTGGACTCAGTGGGTCAAAGGGCTTGCTTCCGCTTCGTATCCCTAAACTAAAATCAGCATGTAAAGATGTTCCGTTCCGGATGTATTCCCCTTTGAATTAAACACTCTTGATCATGGCAGAATTCACAGGGGAGCCAGTGTAGTCTCCCCAACAGGCCACAAATTTCCCTTGGCCTCACTGATCTGTGACATCTCCCCCCCCCCCCCCCCCCACCGGTCGGAGGTCCCCTCACTCACGAGCGACAGTAGGCGATGAACCTCTTCAGCTTGTTGAGCTCGATCTCTCCCTCCACGGCGTGCGTCTGTGTCAGGGCGCTCAGGTGCACGTTCATGACGTGTTTGGCCAGCACCTGGGAGAGGGGGCAAAGGGCACAGTGAGGCAGAGGTACCAGAAGGGACCTGCTAGCTCGACCGAACGGCATCGTTCTGCAGGTCACCAGTTACTGGCGGGGGCTTCAAAAGTTGGGAGCCTCGATCGCCTCGAGGCAGCAGTTTGACTGCCTGACCACGGGAGAAGAATGAGGAGGAGATAAGACTTTTCTTTGCCTTCCATCACAGTGAGGGTGTGCCTGGAGCAATCACTGTGATGGTTGTTTGTGTTAAATTGTAATTGTGTGTCTTGTGTTCTTTATTGTTTACTGCCGGACCCTGACGTGAGAGGACGCTGGCGCTATTTGTTCGCCGCTTCTCCGTCAAGACAAATCTTTAGTTTGTTTGTTTGTATGTCTTGTTTGGTTTGTAAAGCGTCTTTGAGTATCTTGAAAAGCGCTATATAAAATAAATGTATTATTATTATTATTATTATTACTGCTGTCCTGCCTCAGACATGCACGAGGGTTGAGCAGAGGCTGTGGGACTCCCATAATCAGATCAGGTGAGAAGGGAAGGATCAGAGTGCGGTGGCAAGACTCCCCTTCCCGAAGGCGATTTAGTGACCAGCTGAGCTTTTGACAATCCTTCATTGGCAACAAAACATCGTACTTAAACTCGCCGCTTGTGGGAGTTTTACTATGAATATTAATTTCTTGAACTTCAAGTAACCCTTATATTGCCTCTCTCTCCGCCCCTCCCCCACCATGGTCGCCGTACTAGTTTCGCTGTCACCCTGCTTAATTTCACTCGTTATCACCTACCCCAAAGCCAACAATGGACCATTGTTGGCTCCACATATCATTGATCACCGTTACTTTTTTCATATCTTTCATTCTATTATTTTATTTATCTTCTATATCTCTCGTTTCCCTTTCCTCTGACTATCTAAAGGGTCTCAACCCGAAACGTCACCCATTCCTTTTTCTCCAGAGATGCTGTTTGACCCGATGAGTTACTCTAGCTTTTTGTGTCTACCTTTGCTATGTAAAAATTGGCTGCATCACTTTCTATGCTGATTCAGCAATCAGTGAAAAAACTACTTCACCGTGTTACAGTTCCAGAGTTACTGGAAGGAGTTCATGAAACCAATCCCACTCCTGGCTTTGGTAGCGTCGAACTTCCGACAACCACAGACTGTCCTGTCTTTCCCCAGTCGTTAAATTAGCATTGATTGCATGTAACCAGAGTTACGTTAGTGCTTTAATTCCCAGACGGATGCATCGCATTGTGGACTTGCGGGGTGGGGTGGCTGTGGAGATGCTTAAAACTGAGCAGGATCTTCAGAAGGATCGGGTAGCTTATCAGTGGAATAGCCCCACAGCATTAATTGACAGAGCAGGCGCGGTGATCCAAGCTTCAACAAGGAGATTGCAGGGAGCAGACTCGGCTCTTCTACAAAGCTTCCTCTTTAATCGAGAGGAATGTATTGTATAGAGACCTGTGACTCCACACAGACTCCCCAGCCCAAGATTCTATTCGGAGGAGGGAGCCACTGGCGATAACGGATGCAAGGAGTGGGCCGGTAGGAGGGACTGGGGTATTGTCTCCAGCACCTTCAAGGTCGGCTGCAGAGGGCACCCTTGGGACACAGAGGCGGTTGGGCGAGGGGGAGGCCTTGCAGCAGCCTGGGGTTTACCTGGATCGGGAGCCGCTCCAGCACATCAAACAGACCTTGGCACGTGAACAGACTTTGGACTTTTTGTAAATGGCGCCAAAATATGACTCGTGCACGTGTGATCTATGCTAAAAGAATTTCATTATGTAGTGCACAGGTGACATAAAGCACCACTGAATCACTCCGCCAAGCTCACCATATCTCTCTCCTCGTTGTGCACATCCTTCACGATGAAGATCATGTCAAACCGAGACAGGATGGTCGGCATGAAGTCGATGTTCTCCTCTCCTTTGGTGTCGTCCCATCGCCCGAAGACTGAGTTTGCTGCTGCCAGCACGGAGCAGCGGGAATTGAGGGTGGTTGTGATCCCGGCCTGCACAGACAGGGAGGACATTCCGGCCGATTCAGCAATAAAATTTGCAAATAAACAAACTTAGGGCCACCCCAAATTATCAAAATATCTCCAGGGAATATCAATCTCCTCCTCCGTTAGACTCCCCCTCTTTTCAAGGGAAATTGCTACTTCGCAGATGGATGTTGCAATGATGGAGAGAGGATGGGAGAGTTCTCCTATGGTGGGTCAAAGGAACGTGGACAAGCTGGTGGACGATTAGTGGCCCACAGCCACATGTTCTTGATGCAAGGTCCACAGAAATCCTCCTGGGATTTAACCAGTGCTGCTGCCAGGAGGGTTACCATAAGTGGTAATAATAGATGAGCACATTTATTATTATACACTTGTACTGAGAGAAAGATACACAAAATAGTGGAGTAACTCAGCGGGTCAGGCAACGTCTCTGGAGAGGAGGAATGGGTGATGTTTCGGGTCGAGACCCCCCTTCTTCACCCATTCCAGAGATACTGCCTGTCCCGCTGAGTTACTCCAGCATTTTGTGTCTATTTGCTCCCCCAGTGTCAGAGACCCAGTTTTAATCCAGACTAGGGACGAGGTCTGTACGTTCTCAGTGTGACCACGTGGGTTTTCTCCAGGTGCTCTGGTTTCCACCCACGTTCCAGAGGTACAGGTTTGTAGGCTAATTAATTGGCTTCGGTAAAGAAAACGGGCTATACGGGCTGAAAAGATGAAGCACGAGGGGAAGCTGGCCAAGAATATAAAGAAGGACAGTAAAAGCTTCTTTAGATATGTTAAGAGAAAAAGAGTAGCAAAGTCAAATGTGGGTCCCTTGAAGGCAGACACGGGTGAAATTATTATGGGCAACAAGGAAATGGCAGAAGAGTTGAACAGGTACTTCGGATCTGTCTTCACTAAGGAAGACACAAACAATCTCCCAGATGTACTGGAGGACAAAGGATCTAGGGGGGTAGAGGAACTGAAAGAAATTAGGCAAGAAATAGTATTGGGTAGACTAATGGGACTGAAGGATGATAAATCCCCTGGGCCTGGTGGTCTGCATCCCAGGGTCCTCAGGGAGGTTGCGCTAGAAATAGTGGACGCATTGGTGATCATTTTCCAATGTTCAATAGATTCAGGATCAGTTCCTGTGGTTTGGAGGATAGCTAATGTTATCCCACTTTTCAAGAAAGGAGCGAGAGAGAAAACAGGGAATTACAGACCAGTTAGCCTTACTTTGGTGGTGGGAAAGATGCTGGAGTCAATTATTAAAGAGGTAATAACAGTGCATTTGGATAGCAGTAAAAGGATAAGTCCAAGTCAGCATGCATTTATGAAAGGGAAATGGATGAAGGGGTGAAAAGTAAAATGGATGAAGGGGAGCCAGTGGATGTAGTGTATCTAGACTTTCAGAAAGATAAGGTTCCGCATGGGAGATTGGTGACTAAAATTAGAGCACATGGTATTGGGGGTAGGGTGTTGACATGGATAGGAAATTGGTTGGCAGACAGGAAGCAAAGAGTAGGAGTAAACGGGTCCTTTTCAGAATGGCAGGCAGTGGTGAGTGGAGTGCCGCAAGGCTTGGTGTTGGGGCCGCAACTGTTTACCATATATATTAATGATTTGGAAGAGTGAATTAGAAGCAACACTAGCAGGTTTGCGGATGACACAAAGCTGGGTGGCAGTGTAAACTCTGAAGAGGATGTTAGGAGGTTGCAGGGTGACCTGGACAGGTTGAGTGAGTGGGCAGATGCGTGGCAGATGCAGTATATAATATAGATAAATGTGAGGTTATCCACTTTGGCGGCAAAAACAAGGAGGCAGATTATTATCTCAATGGTGTTAGGTTAGGTAAGGGGGAGGTGCAGCGAGACCTGGGTGTCCTTGTACACCAGTCACTGAAAGTTGGCGTGCAGGTACAGCAGACAGTGAAGAAAGCTAACAGGTACAGCAGACAGTGAAGAAAGGAATGTTGGCCTTCATAACAAGAGGATTTCAGTATAGGAGTAAAGAGGTTCTTCTGCAGTTGTATAGGGCCCTGGTAAGACACATCTGGAGTATTGTGTACAGTTTTGGTCTCCTAATTTGAGGAAGGACATCCTTGTAATTGAGGCAGTGCAGCGTAGGTTCACGAGATTGATCCCTGGGATGGCGGGACTGTCAAGATGAGGAAATGATGAGGACATGAGGAAAGATTGAAAAGACTAGGCTTATATTCACTGGAGTTTAGAAGGATGAGAGGGGATCTTATAGAAACATATAAGATTATAAAAGGACTGGACAAGCTAGATGCAGGAAAAATGTTCCCAATGTTGCGAGTCCAGAACCAGGAGCCAGTCCTAGAATAAAGGGGAGGCCATTTAAAACTGAGGTGAGAAAAAACTTGTTCACCCAGAGAGTTGTGAATTTGTGGAATTCTCTGCCACAGGGGGCAGTGGAAGCCAAATCACTGGATGGATTTAAGAGAGAGTTAGATAGAGCTCTAGGGGCTAGTGGAATCAAGGGATATGGGGAGAAGGCAGGCATGGGTTATTGATTGGGGACAATCAGCCATGATCACAATGAATGGCAGTGCTGGCTCGAAGGGCCGAATGGCCTCCTCCTGCACCTATTTTCTATGAAAATAGTAAATTGTCCCTAGTGTGCAGGATAGTGTTATTGTATAAGGTGATCGCTGGTTGGCGCGGACACGGTGGACAGAAGGGCCTGTTTCTGCGCTGTATCTCTAAAGTCTAAACTCCCTGGCTTGTGTAGAATACCCTGCCACCGAGGCCACCTCAAGGTTCATGCCTCTTCCCTTGGTCAGCCTCAGTCCCGTGACCAAGTGGTCTGCCTCCTCACCTTGGCGATGGAGATCGTCTGCTGCTCCATGGCTTCGTGAATCGCCACTCGGTCATCCTCTCGCATCTGGGGAGGGGGGGGGGGGGGGGAATGGAAGAAAACCAGTCAACAAAACACTGGGAAACACCCGGCCACCACCTGGAAAATTCAGTTTTCTATTCATTCACGGGACGTGGGCTTGAACAGGAAGTCCAACGCTTGCTTGCTCTCCCCACCTAGACTCGGGAGGTATGTCACGGACTTTCTTCAACCCTCGACGTCCTTGCAGTGAATGCTTGCAATAGACAATAGGTGCAGGAGTAGGCCATTCAATAGACAATAGGTGCAGGAGGAGGCCATTCGGCCCTTCGAGCCAGCACCGCCATTCAATGTGATCATGGCTGATCATTCTCAATCAGTACCCCGTTCCTGCCTTCTCCCCATACCCCCTGACTCCGCTATCCTTAAGAGCTCTATCCAGCTCTCTCTTGAATGCAATCAGCGAATTGGCCTCCACTGCCTTCTGAGGCAGAGAATTCCACAGATTCATAACTCTGACTGAAAAAGTTTTTCCTCATCTCAGTTCTAAATGGCCTACCCCTTATTCTTAAACTGTGGCCCCTTGTTCTGGACTCCCCCAACATTGGGAACATCTTTCCTGCCTCTAACGTGTCCAACCCCTTAATAATCTTATACGTTTCGATAAGATCTCCTCTCATCCTTCTAAATTCCAGTGTATACAAGCCTAGTCGCTCCAGTCTTTCAACATATGATAGTCCCGCCATTCGAGCCAGCACCACCATTCAATGTGATCATGGCTGAAATTCACCTTGAACCATCTGTACAATGGATGGAATTATTAATGAATCAATAACAACCACTAACAAACCTCCCTCAATTAGCTCTACACCAGTCAGGCAAGTGAGGGACAAACATGGGGACTGTAGTCCAAAATAATAAGAAACCTTTTCCCCAGCGATGCTGCCTGAGCCGATGAGTTACTCCAGCATTTTGTGTACAGCTATAGCTGGCTCTTCCCATATCTTCCCAGCCTACAGCGCCGTAGCAGAACCTTCTCCACAGGAATTGCAATAATTCAGGGTGGCTACTCAAGAGCAATTAGAAATAGGCAGTAAGTGCTGGTCCTAGCAGGCTTCCATTGGCCAAGCAACTGAATGAATAAAAGATCTGAAGTAAGTAGCTGGCCTTGGTCCAATCTATCGTCAACTCTGGTCTGCAGGAACCAGCACCAACACTATTCTACACTTGCCTGCCTGGCGTAGGGTCCAATGTCAGCTAATTGACTGCTGTAACTGGTCTACTAGCCATCCCAAGTTCATCTCAACACAAAGACCGATCGCTCCCACTCACACACGCCGCTGTAGCTTGCGGCTCCAGTACCTTGTCAAACTCATCGATGCAGACAACACCTCCATCAGCCAGAACCATGGCTCCGCCCTCCATGATGAAATTCCGAGAGGAAGGATCCCGCATGACGGAGGCAGTGAGTCCGGCCGCGCTGCTCCCCTTCCCGGAGGTGTAAACCTGCACCAGGACATAGAGAAGTCAGATTAGTTTAGTTTAGATTAGAGATACAGCGCGGAAACAGGCCCTTCAGCGATCAGCCGTTCACACTAGTTCAATCCTACACAGCAATTCACAGTAGTTCAATCCTACACACTAGGTGCAATTTACAGAAGCCAATAAAGCTACAAACCTGCCTGTCTTTGGAGTGGGTAGGAAACCGGAGCAGCCGGAGAAAACCCACGTGGTCACAGGGGAAACGTACAAACTTCGTATAGACAGTACCCGCAGCCAGGATTGAACCCAGGTATCTGGTGCTATAAGGCAGCAACTCTACCGCTGCACCATCCCATTTGTATCACATTTTGCGCAGTAGAAAGGCATGGTAACCACTCTGTTCCTCTCCCACTCACAACTTAATGCCAGCTCACAGTAAAGCCGCCTTGAACTTGAGTCCCTGCAGTCTAATGCCCAGGTGTCGTGGCAAGGCCTGATGCAAGCAGAGGATTTGAGATGGAGGTGACATTAACTGGAACAGTGCACAAAGGTATGATCTCCCCACTGAAGGAAGGATACTCCAGTGACAAGAGGGATTGCAACAAAAGTATACCAATCTGACCCTGGGATGAAAGTTTTGGTATACGCGGGTTGAGCTAATAAAGCTGCCGCCTCTCAACGGCATTCATTCAGGTTAAATCGCAGTGGCTGAGTATATTGGTGGCAGAGATGGATAGTTTCTTGGAAGGTAATGAAATCAAATGATGTGGAGAAAGTGCAGGGAACTGCTTAACCTTGAACGTTTCAAGGTTACCCTCATTCTTCCAAAGGCTAAGTAATGAAGGGGAGTCTTACTCAATTTAATCTCAAAGGACACCCCCCCCCCCCCCGGGAATCAGTCTGGTTAACATCCCCTGTGCCCCCTCCACATCAAGCCTGCCATTCTCCTTAGGTACAGAGACCAAATAGAGGCTTTGGACAAGTTGCCTCCCCGAATTGCTTGCTGTACTTGCCGCGTTTCATGAAATAGAGGACTCGGACAACCTGCCTCACTGTTCATGGTGTCGCTTTATCAGGGTGGAGCTGTCTACTTCCTAGAGATTTATCACCAAGCGCTCAGAAACACACACACACAGAGCTGATGGAGTTAGAATGGGAAGCAGCGAGAAAATAAATTGAATGAGTGAGGATCCTGTGGGACCCATTCCTTACCCCAATGGGCGAACACCTCTCCACAAACTTCAGCAGCTGTGACTTGGCTGTGCCAGGATCTCCGAGCAACAGGAGGTTAATGTCCCCCCTCCTTGTCAGACCGTCCGGCAATCTGTGGCATGCAGGGGAAACCCCGAGATTAGTTGCAGCACACACAGCACTTCCCGCAATCCTGGTCTTTCTTTCACACATCAGCAGCCCAGCTCTCCTTGCACACACTGACCTGGTCTCGCCGTCAGATATACAGCACTACATACAATCCCCATATCATGTATGCATTATCGCACAAAGGATGGAAGCTAGTCAACAGCGATCCCCAGAAAATGAGATTGGGAAATTATCAATGTGAAAGGAGGAAATGAGCCTCGACAGATATGGTAGCTGTCTTCACAGTGGAAGGCTGAAAAGGCCTTTAAAAATAATTTTAGAAAAATGGGGCAATAAAAAAGAAACTTCTCAAGGGAAAATAACTGAGAAGTGGTAGAGTCACCTTCAGCTACCACTGCCCTTCGGGGGAAGGAACTCAAGTCAGGATAGCGTACATCTTGGACGAAATCTTGCAAGTCATGGTGTTCCCACACACCGTGTAGAGGTAATGGGTTTAGGACAGACACAAAGTGCTAAAGCAACTCAGCAGGTCAGGCAGCATCTCTGTATGGGTGACATTTTGGGGCGGAAGCCTTCTTCAGACAAAGTAAATAGAGGGGGTGGGGAAGGTGAAACGCTTGCCTGATCTGCTGAATGTTTCCAGCATTTTCCAATATCACTTTAGGAGTGGGATAGATCGGGTAAAGAGGAATATATTGGGTAAATGTAGAGTCTCTTGCCCAGAGTAGGGGAATCAAGAACCAGAGGACAATAATTGATAATCAGCTCAAAAAGGGAGTAATTGGCGTTTCTGCTGTGTTTTATATTTTAACCCTGTCTTAATTAATTTAATTATATAATCTTGCACTTAAATTTAATATTTACTCATTACAGTTCCACCACAAATTTTCTGGCACTCTTAGTTCCAGAGCTGTGCTGGTTTATCTAGCAGGCCAAGGAAGTCGGCTATGGGGATAGATGTGCTGGCTCCAGCTGGGCTGGAGTTGCATGAGCCCCGGCCGCAGGTTGCAAATTCAACCCACCGACCGGCCGTGGAAGTCCCGATGAGGTAGAGATTGGCTGCCTTGCCCAGCCTAGGTGCCACATTTTCAGAGAGACTTCCAAGGCGCGCGGGCGGGTGGGGGGGGGGGGGATTTCTCGCGGAACCCCTAACGGCCGAATTGACAAATTGGCCATGGAATTCCCGATGAGGTGGAGATTGGCTGCCTTGCACAGCCTAGGTGCCACATTTTCGGGGAGACTTCCAGGGCGCGCGGGTGGGGGGGGATTTCTCGCGGAACCCCTAGCGACCTCTAGCGGAACGCTAGTGTTCATTACAAGTCTATACATAGTTTTTTTTCTTTCTTTTTTTAGATCCGATTGCTCCGTTTATTTGGCAAAGTGAAAAACGCGAAAACCATGCAAAAAGCGCGGAAAATTGATTTTAAAAACGCGGAAATCCACATGCCTGTTAAAGGCAGAATGAGCCATGGTTTTTACTCCCAGAAGAGAAGAGAGCCTCCAGCCAATATTCACCTCTTCCTGGAGCCACCGAACAGCAGGCAGCCAATGGCCTTCTTGATATCAGTACTGCCGTAGATGGAGGGAGCGATGCTCTTCGCAATAACTTCATAGATGTTGGGCATGGCGGCCAAATGGCGGAACTCCTCCTCATCCTGTGGTGACATGGTCCCTGTCAGGCCATGCCCTGGAGCAAAAGAGGGAACAGATTGCATTTAGAAAAGCCCACCTTTGCCAGAATGATATCCCTGCAACTCCTCTGTATATTTGGGAAAGAGGATGTTGCCAGAACTAGAGGGTGTGAGCTATAGGGAGAGGTTGAGTAGGCTGTGTCTCTATTCCGTGGAGCGCAGGAGGATGAGGGAAGATCTTATAGAGGTATAGAAAATCATAGATCAGGTAGATGCACAGTGTCTTTTGCCCAGAGTAGGTGAATCGAGGAACAAATTTTCAAGGTGAAGGGGAAGAGATTTAATAGGAATCCGAGGGGTAATTTTTTCACACAGATGGTGGTGGATGTATGGAACAAGCTGCCAGAGGAAGTAGTTGAGGCTGGGACTATCCCATCGTTTGAGAAACAGTTAAGACAGGTACATGGATAGGACAGGTTTGGAGGGATATGGACCAAGCGCAGGCAAGTGGGACTAGTGTAGCTGGGACAATGTTGGGCGAGTTGGGCCGAAGGGCCTGTTTCCACACTGTATCACTCTATGACATCTAGAATGTTAATCCTGCCTTAGGGAATGTCTCACACCCAGCTGGCAATATAAGGAGTAGGAAAACAAGGAGGGCCATGGTCGGCCAGGACAGGATGCCAGTCAGTCCCGTGGAGAGAAGGTACCTGTGCCCTTGGCGTCCACCTGGATTCCAACCACCCGGATGTAGGAGCCCCGGATTCCCACGCCCACGCGGTCCCGGCCTTTGTTGGTGCTCTTGCCGGACTTTCTGATGGAGAAGATGCCCATAATGGTGACCCGGTTGCCGGGGACAATCTTGTCGCACAGGTACCTGCAGGCGGAGAAAGGGGTCAGCCAGGGGTGGAATCCCCTCACTGGGAGGTTTGGGGTCAACCCTAAACATCAGGTCTTGCAAGCTACATCACAGTACAGCAAAAGGCTCACCGCCTCTCCTCCACCAGCCCTACTCTCAGGTGGCAGAGCTTCCTATCTCATCCCATCCAACAAAGTGGTGTAGAGCAAGAAAGAGCTAGGAGTACAGGTGCACAGTTCCCTCAAAGTGGCATCACTGGTGGATAGGGTGGTCAAGGCGGCTTTGGATACATCGGTCTTCATTAGTCAGGGCATTGAGTATAGAATTTGGTATAGGATGGGTGTCATTAAGCTGCAGAGTCCAGAGAAGATTTATGAGGATGACGCTAGGACGAGCGGCTGAGCTATAGGCAGAGGTTGAGCAGGCTAGGACTTTATTCCTTGGAATGCAGGAGGCTAAAAGTGTATAAAGTCGAGGGGAATTGATAGGAAGAATGCAGAGATTACACAGGGTAAGGAAATCATGAACTAGAGCACACGTCTTTAAGGTGAGGGGGGAAAGATTTAAAAGGAATCTGAGGTGCTTCTTTTTCACTCAGAGGGTGAAGGCTATGTGGGATGGGCTGCCAGAGAAGGTAGTTGAGGCAGGTACAATAACATTTAACTTTGACAGAGGTTTAGAGGGATAAATGCAGATGAATGGGACTGGCTTAGATGGGTCATCTTGGTCAGCCTGGATGAGTTGGGTCAAAGGCCCCGTTAACATGCTGTAAGACGCTCTGACTAACAAGAGGAACAGAGCTCAGTAAACCCCCCCCCATCATGGGTGGCACAGTGGCGCAGAGACCCGGGTGCCGTCTGTGTGGAATTTGCACGTTCTCCTTGTGACCATGTGGATTTCCTCAGGGTGCTCCACTTTCCTCCCACATCCCAGACATGTGGGCTTGCATGTTAATTGGCCTCGGTAAATTGCCCCAGACTTGCAGGGAGTGGATGCGAAAGTGAGATAACTGGAACTAGTGTGAGCGGGTGATCGATGGTCGGTATGCTGAAGGGACTGGTTGTAACTAAACTGATCACCCACCCACACTCTGCAGCCGTGCCTCTTGCTCGGTGCGCAGCACTGGGGGAAAGATCAGCGCATTCACTCAGTTGGGAGGCATACTTGGGACAAACACCCCTTCCCCTCCCCCCCCCCCACCCCGTACCTGTCGCAGTACAGCTGCATGTGCCGCGGCATCTCGCCGTGGGGCACGGCGTCGGGGGTCTCCTGCAGCTTCAGCGTCTGGAAATCCACACACTTGCATTTGTCAGGGATGATGAAGTACGGGTCAAAGGGACACTTGGGCCGACCGGCCTGCTCCCTGTAACAGACACAGCCATCGTTACTCCAGCCCCGTCCCCAGGCCTTACTGTGTGCTAATCCCAGGCCCTGACAAACACAACCCACCCCACCCGCACATCTAAGTCCAACTTTTCCAAACGTGCCCAAGATCAACACAACTCCCCAGGATTGAGCCTTTTGGCCCCACAGATATTCTTACACCTGGACTGGGGGTTAAAAAAAAAATACAAATGTACATTTTTGCAGCATCTTTCACCCTCTTAGGATATCTTAAATTGCTTATAATGTAGGGGAAAGAGACCCCAAAGTGGTAGGACATCAGGTCAACATCAGGCGCTGCATTACTTGAATCCAGCATAAGGACATGCCACCCCAACTAAACACTAGAACAAGGATCAACCAACTCTTCTTCACATGATAACCTCTAAACTTCCTCTGTGTCCGAGCATTACAACAGCAGCATTATAACCGACAGGAATATATGATCATATAATGTAGGGGGAACAGCAACAAGATAACGGCTAGATTGTCCAACAGCAGCTTGGAAATCATAGCACCTAAAAGTTCGTCCAAAGTGGGTACCTGGGGCCACAGGCTATTCAACATCTGACCGTGCAGCACTGCCTCAATCTTTTGATCACATTCTAGAATTATCCTAAGACTCAGCGGAAAGAGAGTTTCTAGCCGAGTCACAGCCATAGAACAAATGGCATCATTCAGCAGTGCGACCCAAGGGAATAGCTAGTGTAGGAAAGAACTGCAGGTGCTGGTCTAAATCGAAGATGGAAACAAAATGCTGGAGTAACTCAACGGGACAGGCAGCGTATCTGGAGAGAAGGAATGGGTGACGTTTCGGGTCGAGACCCGTCTGAAGAAGGATCTCGACCCGAAACGTCACCCATTCCTTCTCTCCAGAGACGCTGCCTGTCCCGTTGAGTTACTTCAGCATTTTGTGTCTATCCAGGGGAATAGCTGGCCGGTTACTAACCCAAGGATCAAGGTGCTGAGTGGTCAAGAGGACAGGCAGCCTGCGGATTATGTTCTGTACACCGAGTACTCAGATCTGTACACACAAACCGTGGCTGGAGGAAACAATGTTGGCATTAGATATCAAGAGGATGCTAGATGCTCATGCCCTGAGGTAGCTCGTCAGCTAGTGCATTACTTGATATGCCACCCCACCTATACACTGAGGTATGGATCATATCATATCATATCATCATATATCTACAGCCGGAAACAGGCCTTTTCGGCCCTCCAAGTCCGTGCCGCCCAGTGATCGCCTACATTAACACTATCCTACACCCACTAGGGACAATTTTTACATTTACCCAGCCAATTAACCTACATACCTGTACGTCTTTGGAGTGTGGGAGGAAACCGAAGATCTCGGAGAAAACCCACGCAGGTCACGGGGAGAACGTACAAACTCCTTACAGTGCAGCACCCGTAGTCAGGATCGAACCTGTGTCTCCGGCGCTGCATTCGCTGTAAAGCAGCAACTCTACCGCTGCGCTACCGTGCCGCTCTTCATCACATGATAAACCCAAAGCTTCCTCTGTGTCAGAGCACAGAGGAACAATAGATGCACAACTGTTGGGAATATGATCATCAACTCCACAGGTGTACCTTTGTCCTGTCATTCAGGGATTAGGACACAGATGAGTCAGAAACAGATAATGTTTCTCTCAAGCACATGTCCTGGTTTAACACTGTCACTTGGTGCACTGAAGCCTCTATTTGGTTGCTGTGCAGTCAAATCAGATAATACAATGCATGACTACAATCCTGCCACACACAAGTGACCCACTGGCTTCAGAAGAGTAAAGGCACTGATTGGAAAGGGCCACTAAACACAAGCTTGGGCAGCTTACAACCCTGCAGTATGAATATTGATTTCCCGCTCTCTCCGTCCCTCCCCCACCCTAGTTCTCTTACCAATTTCACTGTCCTCCTGATTAATTTTACTGTTTGAATGCCTGGTTGTCACCTTCCCCTCATTCAACAATGAATCATTCTACATTTCCTTGATCATCGTCAGCTTTGATCTGTCCTTTTCACACATTACATGCTGTTTGTCCCCTTCCAGATCTCTAGTTTCCATCTCCCCTGACTCTCAGTCTGAAGAAGGGTCTCAACCTGAAACGTCACCCATTCCTTCTCTCCAGAGATGCCGCCTGTCCTGCTGAGTTGCTCCGGCATTTTGTGTCCAAGCCATGTCACTCGTCAGGATCAGACGGCACAGAATCTTTACGTGCCCTGGTCTCTCCCCACTATCACCACACTTACGTGTTGCATTTACGGGGCAGGGTGTATCCTTCCAGGCCGGGCCGGACAACGATGTTGTTCATAATGTTGCGGCAGCCACGGCACTCTATGGCGATCCTGGTGGCCTTGGCTCGCACGGCGCTCGCAGAAATCACAATTCCTGGGATCTTCACCAACCGAGACACCTGATCGGACTAAAGGAGCAAGGCAGTGAGGGTTTATTAATGTTTAAAAAAACCTTGCCTTTAACTGACTATCAACTACAATCTTTTCAAAGCATTTAATTTACTACATCTAAAGCTCCCTCTGAAAAGGAGTGGGATTCTGAGCCAGCCGACCTCCTCCTTCCCTCCATTTAGCTGCCTTGCACTCCTTTTATGAATCAGGTTTCATTACCGAGGTTAAACTAACTAGGTTTAATATTGTGTGCTGTATTGTTCTGATTTAGGTCAAGGGCTGAAGTTCTACTGAGCACACTTTGTTCTTTAGTTAAGCACTAGACCAAGTGGACCCGTTGGGCCCAAACCTCTCCTGCATTGGTGCAGCACCCTCTCCTTCCCGCCTCCCCTCTCCCCCCCCTTATCCTCCCTCCACCCTTGGAGATAGATTTAAACTTCAAAATGTGAATAACTTTTAAAATATAACACTGATTTCAATGAAACTTCTTCCATTAGCACCAAAGGGACGACGGTAAGTAAGGTGGGCCTAAAATTGTCGCTCTATCGCGCACCATTTTGGCTTTAGTTCAGGAACAAACGAGAGTTTTAGAATATAGATAGATGTTGCCCATTTTCTTATTAAAATAAACTCCCATTTAATCACAGTTAAAAACCTAAGTAGGTTAGTAGCTTCCTCTTGCAAAACTTTTTGTTTACAATTGTTTACACTGTAGGTGAGAAGCCCGAAGGAGGAGGTGGTCAGAGAGGAACACTAGCATGACGTTTATTCACAAAATACTGGAGTAACTCAGCAGGTCAGGCAGCATCTCAGGAGAGAAGGAATGGGCGACGTTTCGGGTCGAGACCCTTCTTCAGTCTGAAGAAGGGTCTCGACCCGAAATGTCGCCCGTTCCTTCTCTCCTGAGATGCTGCCTGACCGGCTGAGTTACTCCAGCATTTTGTGCATAAATACCTTCGATTTGTACCAGCATCTGGAGTTATTTTCTTATACTAGCATGACGTTGGTGTGTCTGACTGTGACAGCATTCAACGTGAAGAGGAAGTCTATCCAGGACCAGGCTGAGCCATCCAGTGTCAACCAGGTGAATTGTGGCTGAGATCTGCCTGCAGGGTTGCATCATTGACCATCTACATCAGGAGCCTGGAGGTGCTGTCCAGATTGATGTTGGCACCGCCGGATTGACCAGCCGCAACGATGATGGTGTTGATGTCACCGGCCAAACGACTGGC
Source organism: Rhinoraja longicauda (assembly GCF_053455715.1). Classification (NCBI taxonomy): domain Eukaryota; kingdom Metazoa; phylum Chordata; class Chondrichthyes; order Rajiformes; family Arhynchobatidae; genus Rhinoraja; species Rhinoraja longicauda. The sequence continues at coordinate 4,276,145 of NC_135992.1, forward strand.
CGTGCCATCACCAGCAGCGGTGGGAGTTGCTGGACAATGGTCAGCCGCTCGCTCTGCACGAGCGAGGGGTACACATCACGGTCCATTACACCCATCATGAGGAGACCCCCCCCCCCCCGACTTCAGTGATTGCAAAGTTATCTCCCCGCAGCAAGATCTCCAGGCTGGAGGCACGGCTGTCATAGCCCCCCCCCCAGTCCGTGTGACCACTTCCGATAGCTGTGGCAGCCCACACTCTTGTAACAATTTGCCTTGACCCTGTAAAGCTACTACAAGACACTGTGCGAGTCTGGTGAAACCAGTTTTATCTTTATGGTTGTCTTGGAGTTCACAGTCCATTGTCCTGAGCCCTCACGCCTACAGCTTTGGGGAACTGTAGCCCCCTTTCCGGGCATGGGTACTGGGTGTTGTCTGCCTACGGAGATGTTCCCTCAGAATTACCTTCAAGCAGCGAATATTGGAACAATTGGCGTCCGATTGCAGCATGACCTGGATGTCTTGCAGGATCTCGTCCCCTGCGGGCCGTGGACGGGTCACCTCATCGGCCACCTCCTGCGCTGCCTCTTCCAGCTACACAAAAAGAGGAAGGAAAAGATAACGGACTCCAGCATCACACCAGGCAAAACAATGACCCACTCTCCCACTTACTCCCCGGTAATCTCTTCTCCCACACAGGCCCATCGGCACCACTTTGATTTTTCCACCAATTAGCTAAATTAGGAGTAATTTATAGCTGTATATGGTCCATCAATCATCATAACTTTGGAGTGTGGGAGGTAAATGGGGCAGTCAGGGGAAGCTCGCGGTCATAGGAAGAACACACAAATTCACACAGACGGCACTGGAGTTCAGTGTTGTGCCTGAATCAGTAAACCCCTTTGGCAGTAGCGCCTCTGTATATAAATTCCTTAATATAAATGATCTTTATGCCTGGAACGCAAGGGATTGTGCGAGGATTCGCACAAAGAAAACAATGTGTTGAAGTGCAAACTAAACTGCAGACAGAGAAAGGCATTATGTAAAAACACACCCCAGATGGGACTCGAACCCACAATCCCTGGCTTAGGAGGCCAGTGCCTTATCCATTAGGCCACTGGGGCTGGACAACAAGCACGGTCCTCATAAATCTCTAGTTTTAATTACCGATCCAGTGTGCAAGCAGGGGTTCTGCTGCCTGCATTCCACCCACCCTCAAACAAGGGTATATTTCTACCTACTTACTGGGTTTCTATGGGAAGATTTAATAGAGGTGTTCAGATCCAGAAAAAAATTGATAATATTGAGATGATGTTTCTAATTATAGAAGAGCCAATGACCAGAGGATACGGATTTAAGGCAAATAGCCGCAAAAGCTGAAAGATGATGAAAACTTTGAAGCAGTAAGTTGTTGTAAACTGAAACTCCAGACCTGAAAGGTCAGTGGAAGAAAATTCAAATGTGATCTTAAAAGGAAAAAGGAACATTTACAATCCCTTAAACAGCAGGTGGTCATCTCATTCACTGTCCTGACCCACGAATGATGGACTGAACAGCTTCCTCCTGGTCCTGCAGGGGATACAGCTTCACAGCTCAACCACTGACCCAGCACCAGGGAGAAAACAAATAGGAAATCTCCTGGAGACACAAGGAACTGCAGATGCTAGAATCTTGTGCAGAACAGAAAGTGCTGGAGTATCTCAGCAGGTCGGACAGCATCTCTGGAGAGAAAGAATGGGTGACGTTTCGGGTCGAGACCCTTCTTCAGACCCGAAACGCCACCCATTCCTTCTCTTCAGAGATGCTGCCTGTCCTGCTGAGTTACTCCAGCATTTTGTGTTAATCTTCGGTTTAAACTAGCATCTGTAGTAACTTCCTACACAAAGAAAGGTGATGTTTTGGGTCCAGACCCTTCTTTAGACTGATTGCGGTACGTTGACAGAGCTGGAAGAGATGGGGTGGGACAAAGCCACGAAAGTGGTGAGGTGGATTTGATTAGCAGATGGGTGGACAAAGGCTGGCGATGAAAGCCAAAAAGGGACAAGGAAACAAAAGTATCGGATACGAAGAGAGGAGTAAAACTTAAAGCCGGAGTGAAGGGACATAGATGTAATGTGATGGGAACTGGGGGAGGGGGAGATGGAAAGAGAATGGGAACAGGATGGTAGGAAAAATGGTTGTACACCGACCGGGATGGGGACACAGAAAAGAGGGGGTGGGAGTTGTTACCCAAATTTCAATGTTCATACCAACAGGTTGTAAGCTACCCAAGCAGATTATATAGTGCTGGTCCTCCTGTTTGCTCGTGGCCTCACTCTGGCAATGGAGGAGACCCAGAACAGAAAGGTCAGTATGGGAATGGGAGCTGAAGTGATCAGCAACCGTGAGATCCCACAGGCGAGCGCACGTGTTCGACCAAACAAAACCAAGTCTACACTTGGACCGATTTGGATCCAGCCTCATGGGAACTAGTAGGCCTCAATAAATCTCTTTCCAAATGTCCCTTCTTGTCGAGTGGCCCTGATGGGCACTCACATTTCGGAGGACCTAACATGGTCCAATAACACTGCTGCGCTGGTCAAGAAGGCACAGCAAAGACTGTTCTACCTAAGAACACTGCAAAAGTCTGGTCTACCCCAACAGCTGCTGACGACCTTCTACCGCTGCACCATAGAGAGCATCCTAACGCATGGCATCCCTGTGTGGTACCTCGGCTGCACGGAGGCAGAAAGGAAAGCTCTACAGCAGGTAGTCCATAGAGCTCAGAGGGCCATCGGAACACAGCTACCAGACTTGGAGGGCATCTACAACACACGATGCCTCAGAAAAGCCACCAGCATCCACAAAGACTCTTCACACCCCTGCAACAGTCTGTTCGAACTCCTTCCATCGGGCAGACGATACAAGGCCTTCTACGCCCGCACCTCCAGATTCAGGAACAGCTTCATCCCCAGGGCCATAGCTGCTATGAACCGGTCCTGCTGAGCTGGATGGTCACAACGCATAGATCAACTTGCACTTTACCCTGTCTAAAACTGTTACAATTGTTTCGTTGGGTTGCTGTTGTCTAAATTACTTAAATTATTGCATCGTATGGGAGGCGCATTCCCAATCTCGTTGTACCCCTGGGTACAATGACAATAAAGATATATTGTATTGTATTAGTATTGGATTATCCAACTATTGAATCTCACTGTTATACAGCAGGAGATCAGATCAGGTCAAGTTGCGCCCTCTTGAACCCTCCTGGCTGGCTAATATTGGACAAGCCCCAAGAAAACACTCTCCCAGACCCAGCGATCCTCTGGTTCAGTGCCGCTGTCGTGTGGAGTGATTTCTGCATGCATTGTGCACGGTTCCCAGCTCTACCATGGTACACCTGCTGCACTTGAGCTTTACCAGAGGCAGGTGTTCAGCCGGCTGCTTCAGGAGGTAGTCGGCCAGATCCTCATCGAAACTGCTGAGGTCTTCCAGCGATACCTCGATCCAATATTCACCCAGGTTGTAATGCCGTTTAAGTTCATCTCTGCATGTTGGGGTAGGGAGAGTGGATAACAAAGATATTTAAATAAATGGATTCCCTTGTCAAAACAGAACTAATGCAGGACCTACCTGACATTGAAGATAGGCACATAATTCTGGAGTCACTCAGCGGGACATGCAGCATCTTTGGAAAGAAGGAATGGGCAATGTTTCGGGTCGAGACCCTTCTTCGGACTGAGAGGGACATACACAGATAAGGAAGAATGAGATATCAAAAGGGGTGGAGATCAAAGAAAATGAATAACAGATCATTGTTTGCTAGGAAAAGGTAACAAAGCAAACAGACATAAAATGTACCCATGGACAGTCAGACTGGTTGGAGAACTAGGAAGGGATGGAGTGAGAGGGAAAGCAAGGGTTACTTGAAGTTAGAGAAGTCAATATTCGTACCACTGCCCAAGCTGTAAGCTGCCCAAGCGAAATATGAGGTGCTGGTCTCAATGTGCTGGGCCTCACTCTGACAATGGAAAAGGTACAGGACAGAAAGGGAATAGGAGGGGGAGTTAAAGTGATTAGCAACGGGGAGATCAGGTAGGTTTAGGCAGACTGAGCAGAGGTGTTCAGCGAAACGATCGCCGAGCCTGTGCTTGGTTTCACCGATTTTCCAGTTCACACAGCGTTACAGCAGATGAGGTTAGAAGAGGTGCAAGTTAACCTCTGCCTCACCTGGAAAGACTGTTGAGGTCCTTGGATGGAGTTGAGGGAGGAGATACAAGATGCATCACTTATGGTTGCAGGGGAAAGTACCTGGGGAGGGGGTGGGAAGGGACGAGTTAACCAGGGAGCTGCGGAGAGAACGGTCTCTGCCGAAGGTGATGGAGATGGGAAGATGTGGCACGTGGTGGGAACTCGAGGATAATATGCTGTATGCGCCGACTGCTGGAGGACTAGGGGATCCTGCCCCTTTTCACAGCTTGGTTTGGCAACAGCATGACTGTATACTTTGTAAATTTGTTTATTTAAACATGTTTGAAGGCTAGTGTTTAATAGTCTGATGGTTCACCAGATTAGTTGTCTGACCCAGTGAGATACTGCAGTACTTTTGTACAGAAAGGTTTATTTTCGTGCTAGTCATGCTGTTGCCAAACTAGGCTGTAATGTATCCCGATGGGATGCTTTCTAGGGTGTATTGTTAAGAGTTGTTGGAGGCATGCTCAACTTTGTTTACATTCTGTGAAAGTAGGGATGAACGTGGGCATTGTCGACCGTAGCTTCAATTGGTTGGTCCAAGAAAAAATTGTTAGTGATATTTACATATATATAGATATATATGCACAAACACACATAAACGCATGTTTTTTGTTTGTTTATCATGTGTTTTACAGAGTACTATGTTAACAAATCTCTCGTGCTGCTGCAAGTTAGAATTTCATTGTTACTTTTCTGGACATATGACAATGAAATACTCTTGACTCTTTTTGGGTCGGGACCCTTCTCTGAAACATCACATTCACTTATCCATGTTCTCCAGAGATGACCTGCACTTTGCACTGAGAGTGATTCTGGTGGGGGGGGGATCAGTGGCAGAGAACGTAAATTATCCCAGGCTGGCGCAGGGGGCTCATAGAGCACGGAAGGTCATAGATACAGGATGGGGAGGTGATCATAGAGGCAGGAGAGGCGATCAAAGGGGGCAGGAGAGGGGGGGGGGGCGATTAAAGGAGCAAAAGAGGGGGGCAATCCGAGGAGCAGGAGAAAACAGAGAGGATGAGACGGAGTTTCTTCCCACAGGCCATCAGGACTGTTAACTTTTATAACTCCAGGGACTAAATGTTGTCTTCTCTGTATTAACTTTTATTTATATGCTGTAACTGTAATTTTTTTTTGCACAATCCGCAGGCATTGCCATTTTCATTTCACTGCACATCGTGTATGTGCATGTGACAAATAAATTTGACTTAACTTGAAAAGTGGGGATCTTAGTGGCTGGAGAGGGAGGCGATCATAAGGGCTCGATTAAAGTGACATGGGGAGGGGCTCAATTAAAGGGACATGGGGTGATACGATTATAGGTGCAAGAGTGAGGGAGTTCATAGGGGCAGAAGAGGTGGGTGCGATTCAAGGGGGAAGAGGAGAGGAGGGGGCGATCGGTGGAACAGAAGGGGAGCAATCGGATGTGCGGGAGGAGGGGGCGATCATAGGGGCTGGGTAGAGGGGGCGATCAGGACAAGAGAGGGAGGAAAGGTGGGGAGATCATAGGGGCAGGGAATAGGATGGGGGGGAGGGGGGGAGATCCAGGGCACATCGGATGAGCGGCTAATTACACGCCTCCCGGCCTCTTGGCGCCTACCTGTATTTGAAGGTGAAGCCGGAGCGGTCGCTGCCCACCCGGTACTGCCGCAGGAACTCCCGCAGCCGCTTCTTGACCTGCGTGTGGAGGAGCTGGCCGCCGTCGTCGGCCTGCGGATCGGGTCCGAAGCTGTCGCTGTAGTACACGCCGGGGTCATCGAATCCCGACATGGTCGAGCGGGGACGAAGGACTGGTCTGGGCTGGGCTGGGCTGGGCTAGTCCGGTCTGAGCGAGTCTGGTCGGCGGGTGTGAGGCGAGCGGCGGCAGCAGCAGCAGCAGCAGAGACTCTCCTCCCGCTACCGGAAGTCGCTCCGCTCCGCGCGCTCTGGCGTTTCGCGCTTAAACGCCCACCATGGCAACACCACTCCCATTGGCTGCCTGGTGGGGGTGCTGGCGGCCTATTGGTCAGCGCCACTCCTGGCCCCGCCCTCCGCGAACGTTTGGCGCGAAACCGGAGCGGATCTGACGTTTTCGCGGGGAGGCGGCGCTTGGCTGAGGGACGTTGCCCTGGGCAACGCTCCCGCGGCCTTCTCGCAGTCAAGTCACAACTTTATTTATTCACAAAATGCTGGAGTAACTCAGCAGGTCGGGCAGCATCTCTGGAGAGAAGGAATGGGTGACGTTTCGGGTCGAGACCCTTCTTCAGACAAGTCACAACTTTATTTTGTGTCGTCCATTGTAAATCTCTTCATCTTAAAGTCATCTGGTACAAATCTTTGGGACTGAATATCCAGACTGGCTGGTTCCATCAACAGATCATGTTCCAGCACCATTCTGAGTAACAGCTTTTATTTATGAAAAACCATAAACATTGTAAACTATTCCAAGTCAAGTCAAGTCAATTTTATTTGTATAGCACATTTGAAAACAACCCACGTTGACCAAAGTGCTGCACATCAGTTCAGGTACTAAGAACGAACATACAATGGCACACAAACATAACAGCACATACATAAACAGTTCACAGCGCCCCCTCAGAGGGCCTCAAACGCTAGGGAGTAGAAATAGGTTTTGAGCCTGGACTTAAAGGAGTCGATGGAGGGGGCAGTTCTGATGGGGAGAGAGATGCTGTTCCACAGTCTAGGAGCTGCAACCGCAAAACCACAGAGGCTCGCCGGCACCCGGTGAGTACCAGACCGCGTTATAGTAGGAAAATAACTGCAGATGCTGGTACAAATGGAAGCCATGACAATGCTGGAGTAACTCAACGGGTCAGGCAGCATCTCAGGTGAGAAGGAATGGGTGATGTTTCGGGTCGACCGTCTGAAGAAGGGAGGGTCTCGACCCGAAACGTCACCCATTCCTTCTCACTTGAGATGCTGTCTGCCCCGCTGAGTTACTCCAGCATTGCGAGACCGTGTTTCTAGAGCGCGTTGATAGACACAAAATGCTGGTGTGACTGAATGCTGCAGCCAGGATAGATTAAAGAGGCTGTGTAGGAAAGAAATATAGATGAAATGTATAGGAAGGAACTGCAGATGCTAGTCCAAACCGTGATAGATACTGTACAAAATGCTGGAGTAACTCAGCGAGACAGGCAGCATTTCTGGAGAGAAGGAATGGGTGACGTTTCGGATCGAGACCCGATCTGCAGATGCTTGTTTTAAAGCCATAAAATCTCTGTCGTTTTAGCATGGACTGAGATTGCCCAGTTTACGACTGTTGCCAGAGGAGGGAGAGATGTCTATGGAGAAACACCGAATCCTTCATGCAATGGCTGCTGATCGACACAAAGTGCTAGATGGTCAGGCAGCATCTCTGGAGAAAAGGAATAGGTGGCGTTTCGGGTCGAGACCCTTCTTCAGATTGAGAGTCAGAGGAGAGGGTACAGAATTACAACAATGGATCGGACAGGTTCAGAGGGATATTAGACAAACGCAGGCAGGTGGGGCGAGTGTAGATGGGACATGTTGGTCAGCTCTGCTAAGTTGGGCCGAAGGGTCTGTTTTCCACGCTGTATCACACTGCAGGACGTTCATATACTGATGAACAAATAAATATCAGTCTGAAGAAGGGTCTCGACCCGAAACGTCACCCATTCCTTCTCTCTTGAGCTGCTGCCTGACCTGCTGAGTTACTCTAGCATTTTGTGAAACAAATAAATATCTGGTTCCTTGTGTCTGCAGTCTTCACGTTAACCTGCTTTGTTGTAAGGTGATTGTAAGGCTACTAAGTATAACTAGCAATATTAAATGTGTAGTCTGAAGAAGGGTCTCGGCCCAAAATATCACCCATTCCTTCTCTCCAGAGATGCTGCCTGTCCTGCTGAGTTACTCCAGTTTTTGGTGTCTATCTAAGAAAGTATGAAGAGTTTTGCAAGATTTTAGTTTTCTATATTTTCTATTCTAAATAACGTTCCCCTCTGCCCCTGTTCTATGTCGTCTTAAGACATAATTGCTGGCTGCCTTTTTGAGGCAGCGCCTACTGTAAAACCCTTCCATGGTGGGGAGGTAGTACCCGTGATGGACTGGGCAGTGTACAACTGCTTTGCTTTTGTGGTTTGTCCCTTGTCTTTGTTTGAAGAAGGATCTCGGCCTGACACATCACCTATTTCTTTTCTCCAAGGATACAGCCTGGTCTGTTGAGTTACTCCAGCTTTTTATGTCTGTCATGGTTTAAACTGGCATTTTCAGTTCCTTCCTATGCAGCCTCTTTAACCTATCCTGACTGCATCAAATCACAAGTAGATGATAGAGACCTAAATAGAACATAAGATGCTGAATACACGCAGCAAGTCAGGCAACATCTGAGAGAATGTCCAAGTTTCAGGTCAAAGATCTTTCATTGCAGCTAGGAAAATGACAAATCAAAATATTCGAAATTGAGCAGAAGAGAGTTTCTTATTTTGTAGATTAAAGATCTATCAAGTCCGTGAACTGCAGTACTTAGCAGAGTCTAACCAGAGAGATCAACAGTCTTGATATCGGACTTTGGCTCTGCAAGGAGAAAGTGAATAATCTTTTCCATTTTGATCCAAAGACTTGGGGTACTGATCAGAAATATCCCAATGTTTTTGCTCAAATCCAGAGATTTGTGCTATAACTTAATCTTTGGGTCGCTATTGGACATTTTTCAATTCAGCACAATTGGAAATTATGACCTTTTGTAATATAACAATATTTTTAAAAACTGGCTATGCATTGATTCATGCAGTCATCCATGCTCCACTAGAGTCTCCACCTTTAATCTAATTCCAGTCGGTTATTAATACCCCATCCCTGTATCTCCCTAACCTTCGTAATGCCCTTTTTACCTGACTCCTCCCTTGCAAATAAATTATCACTCAGATACTTGTGAATTCAAATGTAAGCACTAAAACTCTGATAATCCAGCATTTGATTATTTGGAAATCCTAATAACCTGGCATTTGTCTAAATATGAGTCCGTGTCCAAAGGGCAAACAGGGTGTGTAACCAAGACCAGAGTGTGGGTCAGATGTGTGGCCAGAACCAGGGTTGGGGTCCAGGATACCAGGAATGTCGGTATGTTTGCAGCAGGAGCACAGGTATGGATTATGCTCCCTTTAAACTTGACAGCTGTGGCAGGGCTTGCAAGATTTCATTTCCTACAAGGCAAATCCGGATGGCATAAATGGCAACAGAAAAACCGCTCTCAATGGGCTCTGCCTTTAATGCACGCTTTGAAAGGAAGACAATGACACAACTACACGAGGCCAAACAGTTCTCGAAGATCCTGTGATCTCATTCTCTGAGGCTGCTGTCCGAGCATCCTTTGGGTGGTCATCCACTCAAAGCATTCAGCCCAGACAGAGTACCTAGCCGAGTGCTGAAGACCTGTGCGAACCAACTGGCTAGAGTGTTCAAGGACATCTTCAATCTCTCACTTCTTCCACCTGTTTCAAAATGGGAATCCATCGCCCAAGAAGAGCGTGGTGACTTACCTCAATGACGACTATCTGGTAGCGCTTATTCACAAAATGCTGGAGTAACTCAGCAGTTCAGGCAGCATCTCAGGAGAGAAGGAATGGGTGACGTTTCGGGTTGAGACCCTTCTTCAGACTTAAATCCACCATAACGGCAGAACATTTTATTATACTACTGTACTGTGTAATATCTTGGAACAGTATTAAGGAACTGAATACCTTCTTCAAAAATAACTCCTATCTAGGCAGGATAATGCAAAGAAAGCTGAACAAAAAACAATGTGTCAACTGAATTAAAAATGACAATTGCAAGTGAAACTAGAAATCTTGGGAGATGACAATAACAGAAAGAAAATTGCCTTCCTGTCTATAAACTCCATCTCTAATTGTATGTTCTTTCTCCCTCGTGTTTACTTTCTAGCTCAATGAATCCTTGTGACATTCTAATACATTTTTGTTAATAAATCCAGTTGGGAAATCAGTCAGTCATTTTTATTATATGTGGCAACTTTATTTTGTGTCGTCCATTGTAAATCTCTTCATCTTAAAGCCATCTGGTACAAATCTTTGGGACTGAATATCCAGACTGGCTGGTTCCATCAACAGATCATGTTCCAGCACCATTCTGAGTAACAGCTTTTATTTATGAAAAACCATAAACATTGTAAACTATTCCAAGATACTCCACAGGGGTGCTATCAAAGGGCATTTGATACTGAGTCACATAAGTATTTGGACAGGTGGCCAAAATCCTGGCCGCCAGCTAGGATTTAAGGATAATAATTAAGAGGGATAGAGGAGCTTGGGCAGGAAATACCCAGAGCTTGTCTCGGGCAGCTGAAGTCAGGACTGCCAGTGGTGAAAGAATAAATTGGGGTTGCAGTGAGTGGTGCAGCACTCAAAGCTAACAGAGATAGTCACACCCCTTCACTCATATTGGTTTTCAGCGTACCACCCACTAATAATGGCATGGCATTCATAACAGTGATTTTTAGGAGATTTAAAGGTCAGCTCTGGAACGGAAGGTCACATTTGACTTGCCAGAGATCTCCAAACATAATGAGTATTCCAGGCAAACTGCAACCAGGTTAAAAAATAAACAGAAATTGCTGGAAAATGCAGCAGGTTAGGCTGAGCTTGAGAATTTTCTGTTTATATTACAGATTTCTGAAGTTTAGAATTTTTTTTTAAAGAAATTGTTACTAGGGCTAACTCTGCACAGAAAGACATCAAGTGCTGGAGTAACTCAGTGAGTCCCTGAACATCAGATTCCCCTCAGCTAACTGATCCATTCTATGTTTCCTTGTCCTTCATCCCCTTTCATCTCGCCTTTTCACACCTTACTCTCCCATATGCCTGTGTCTCCGTCTCTCAGTCTGAAGAAGGGTCTCGACCCAAAACATCACCCCATTCCTTCTCTCCAGAGATGCTGCCTGTCCCGCTGAGTTACTCCAGCATTTTGTATCCATCTTCATCATAAACATCTTCCTGTCATGTTTTATAAAGACACTCCCTTGCTTCATCTTACAATCCAGCGACATGTTGTAACATTCTCCGCAGGCCATTTTTGAAGTTGCAGTTATACAGTGGGTGTGCCTACTAGTTGGTTTAAAGACTTTGTGACCCTTGGTATCTTGCCCAAGTATTCATTGCATTTTAGGGCAACATTACATCCATGGCTATTCCTGATGTACAGCCGCTTGCATTGGTAATTGTGCAGGACTAAGAATCTGAGTCCATTTTTTTTTTCCCACACTAGTTCTTCCCTTTTCCCCACTAACCAATTTTCTCTATCAGCAGTTCTGAAACTAGTTATTACTTCGTGACGATGTTAATTGAGATCAGTACTGGACCAGAGTTCAAAAGTGGTTTGTGTATCTCACCACCAAATTAACCCTTTGGGCTCTCAGAATCTCATTCCACTCGTTCTTGCAATCATCGAGCAACGCAGAATATATGTTTGGCATAAATTTTAATTGAAAAGCAGTAGTTTAGATCAAAATGGTTACAAAATAATTTGTACAAATATTTATACACAGAACATCAAAAATAGAGAAATGTTTATAACTTTAGAAAAACATTACTGTGCTTCATGGAGCAATTATCAGACAAAATTTGACGCCAGACCATCCAGAGAAATAGAGCAGCTGATCCAGGTCTTGGTTTGAGAAGGGAGAATCGGGGTGGGGAGGTTAAGGGCTGGCCATTCCAAACCTTGCGACCGAGGCAGCTAAAAGGCACCTATGCCAAGTTGAACACAGAAGTGGGGATACAACTTTCTGTTGTACTTTCACATTTAAGTTCACAATGACGTTCGAAAACAATACAAAAATGTTTTAAAGGAATTATTCTTTTTTTTTTAAGTGCAGTTTCTCTTTGTTTCCTATTTCTCGTTGTCTGTTGCACTTTGCTTGAAAGAGCAGGATACCTCGACCTGGATATTCCCCCAGGAGGCTGTGGGCAGTGAGGATAAATTATCCTTTTTAGTACTTCTATTCAGTAAGAATGTCAACAAATACTGACAAGGCAGATGAATGGAGTTTGGGTATATATTACAAGTCTGATCTCGTCGAATAGTGGAACCAGCTTAAGAAGCCGAATGGGTGCCTCTCGTTCCTTTATTCCTGAGGTTTTTTAAAAATTCCAGTACCTGATGCAGTACAGGAACGAGGGCAGTGTAGAACCTGAACAACTAGTCACTAGCCCGCTCCTCCAGAGCAATGATCTGAGCACAGTTTCTGCATGGGCTTATTCGTACATGGGGCAGATCAGCTCCCAAAGCACTTGAAAGCCACTGAACCTCCTACTAACAAGAGCAGGTGATCTATCTTAATGTAATTAAGCGTTAAATTCTAACTGACACCACAGAAAACCCTGTTCCACTTTGCTATAGAATTTTTTAATGTGCTGAGGGGAATCTTGGTTTCACATTTTGCCCAAAGGGCAGCATCTTTGACAGTACAGCATTTGCTGGGAAGCCAGCCTCAATCATGTGCTGTGGTAACCCCAGTGGGTCTTGAAACCAAAGCCTTCTGACTATGAGGTAAGAGTGCTACCCACTGAGCCGCAACTGGCATAGGAAACAATTCAGTTAGTGCTGCAAATACAGATATGACGAAGAAGGTTCTTCTGAGTTTCGTTCAGGTTGAAACTCTGTGCTTCATGATCAGCAGGCTCTACATCAGGTACCACCCAATACCAAGCACCACTGCCACCAAGCCAAGGATTCGAACAAACTGCAGGCCTGACCCGACAGTCAGTGGTTCACGTGATTGCGAGTCCTGAGTGGTTCCTGTCTGCATTGATCCTCCTGCAATGTAAACAGATTCCTGTCAATCGGATCAGTAAGTGTCCTCGTGTTCATATGGAAGCCCTGTGTACTCTCACAGGTCAGTTGTTGGTGAACCCGCCTTTTGCAGAGAGGTAGGGAATGTATTTATGGACTCTTCGTCAAGGCCAGGGTTACTCAAGAACACAGCACCCATCCCAGTTCCACTCATGGAGCTGCAGACTGGCACATGTGGTAGAATAAGAAAATAACTGCAGATGCTGGTACAAATCGAAGGTATTTATTCACAAAATGCTGGAGTAACAGCAGGTCAGGCAGTATCTCAGGAGAGAAGGAATGGGTGACGTTTCGGGTCGAGACCCTTCTTCAGACTGATGTTAGGGGGGCGGGACAAAGGAAGGATGTAGGTGGAGACAGGAAGATAGAGGGAGAACTGGGAAGGGGGAGGGAAAGAGAGGGACAGAGGAACTATCTAAAGTTGGAGAAGTCGATGTTCATACTACTGGGCTGCAAGCTGCCCAGGCGAAATAGGTGGTAGAGTTGCCTTACAGCACCAGAGACCCAAGTTCAATCCTGACTATGGGTGCTTGTCTGTACAGAGTTTGTACATTCTTCCCATGACCTGCGTGGGTTTTCTCCAGGATCTCCCTAATTGTAAATTGTTACCTAATGTGCGTAGGATAGTGTTAGTATGCGGGGATCGCTGGTCGGAGTCGACTCGGTGGGCCGAGCGGCCTGTTTCGAAGCTGTATCTCTAAACTAAACACTTGTAATCACCCTCCTGGTCTTCCCCCTCTGCCATTTCCCTTACCTTGAACAACGGTACGTTTCCGGATGTCGCTCCCATGCACGATGCCATTTCTCTCTGACCCCGAGCTCAGTGTTTGAAGTTCACTGAAAACCTGCAGTGAGAAATGGAGAGCGTTTTTTTAAAATTCCTAATCATTTGCAATAATGTGATTTGGGGATGGGAGGATGTGAGTTTGTCATTCAGTGTGGCACATGTAGTCAAGCGAGGCTGGGCACCGATCCCCAAACTCGGCCAGAGCAGCCAGTCCTTGTTTTTGAAGTGGTAAAGGGGATACCATGCACAATTGTTCTTGAAGTTAGCAGGAAATATTCCATCTCCTGATTGCTGGGAAACTATATTTAAATATCCTTTTGACTGGACTCACTGCCAACACCATTTGGACAGGGAAATGAAGGATACAGTGGTGTGATTGCCACCTCGTCAACTGGATGGTGGTGGTACGGTGGGAGGATTAAATGGGGTTAGTGAATCCTTCTTTAGCAGACAATAGACAATAGGTGCAGGAGGAGGCCATTCGGCCCTTCGAGCCAGCACCGCCATTCAATGTGATCATGGCTGATCATTCTCAATCAGTACCCCGTTCCTGCCTTCTCCCCCTACCCCCTGACTCCGCTATCCTTAAGAGCTCTATCTAGCTCTCTCTTGAATGCATTCAGAGAATTGGCCTCCACTGCCTTCTGAGGCAGAGAATTCCACAGATTCACAACTCTCTGACTGAAAAAGTTTTTCCTCATCTCAGTTTTAAATGGCCTACCCCTTATTCTTAAACTGTGGCCCCTTGTTCTGGACTCCCCCAACATTGGGAACATGTTTCCTGCCTCTAACGTGTCCAACCCCTTAATAATCTTATACGTTTCGATAAGATCTCCTCTCATCCTTCTAAATTCCAGTGTATACAAGCCTAGTCGCTCCAGTCTTTCAACATATGATAGTCCCGCCATTCCGGGAATTAACCTAGTAAACCTACGCTGCACGCCCTCAATAGCAAGAATATCCTTCCTCAAATTTGGAGACCAAAACTGCACACAGTACTCCAGGTGCGGTCTCACTAGGGCCCTGTACAACTGCAGAAGGACCTCTTTGCTCCTATATTCAACTCCTCTTGTTATGAAGGCCAACATTCCATTGGCTTTCTTCACTGCCTGCTGTACCTGCATGCTTCCTTTCAGTGACTGATGCACTAGGACACCCAGATCTTGTTGTACGTCCCCTGTTCCTAACTTGACACCATTCAGATAATACTCTGCCTTCCTATTCTTACCACCAAAGTGGATAACCTCACACTTATCCACATTAAACTGCATCTGCCATGCATCCGCCCACTCACACAACCTGTCCAAGTCACCTTGCAATCTCATAGCATCTTCCTCACAGTTCACACTACCACCCAGCTTTGTATCATCTGCAAATTTGCTAATGGTACTTTTAATCCCTTCATCCAAGTCATTAATGTATATTGTAAATAGCTGTGGTCCCAGCACCGAGCCTTGCGGTACCCCACTAGAGGGGTGAAGAATGGCAGGGAAGGCAAACCCGTTATCATTCACCCACCCCCACTTATTGAACTGTGTTGCCACATGAGTCTGGTCACTGGAGTAAACATTTAGCTGGGCGGCAACATCCCTACCTCTGAATAATTTTGTTTTAATATTTTTTTTAAAATCAATTATTTTAAAATAATATTTACAATGCATTAAAACAAAATGGAACCCACCACCAGAATACAATACAAACAAATATACCGAATGAAACTATTATACAATTATATTACAATCCCTATCCAAGATGCATCCAACCCCCCACGGTGCCCAGCGGTCCCGGAAATCCCCCAGGGTGCCCGTGGACAGCGCGCAGTCCCTCTCCAACACCACCCGGGCGCGGACGTAACCCCAGAAAAGGGACAGGCAGCCGGCTTGGGCAGAGCCCTCTTCCGCCTGGCGCTGTGACTCGCGAATGGCCAGCTTGGCCGGGCCTAGGACATCTTCGGCCCTACCCTCTCCCCTACACACAGGGTGTCCAAAGATGAGGATGGCAGGTGAGAAGTGCAGCCAGAAGGCAAGGAGCAGCCCCTTTAGATATTGGAACAGGGGGCCGCAACCTTACACACTCCATGTACACATGGAACACAGACTCTTCCAGCCCGCAAAAGTGGCGAGTCTGTGAACTGCGAGAGAAACAGGTTGCAGGGCACTCCTCGGTGCAACGCCTTCTGCCCCAGGTCCCCGATGGAGAGCGGCAGAATCCCTGCATAGAGAGACTCCCACCGGTGGTCCCCCTCGCAACCGGAAGGCAACACCGACAGCCAATTAGTGTCCGGACGGTGGTACCTCTGAATCACTGGTGCAGTGGTGAAACCCACCTCCTAGAAGATCTGTGAGTGGAGCAC
Source organism: Rhinoraja longicauda (assembly GCF_053455715.1). Taxonomy (NCBI): domain Eukaryota; kingdom Metazoa; phylum Chordata; class Chondrichthyes; order Rajiformes; family Arhynchobatidae; genus Rhinoraja; species Rhinoraja longicauda. The sequence continues at coordinate 4,292,323 of NC_135992.1, forward strand.
CAAATTGGGTGAATTTCAGATTGAGGGGTCTCAACCCAAAACGTCACCCATTCCTTCTCTCCAGAGATGCTTCCTGGCCCGCTGAGTTACTCCAGGATATTAAAAAAAAAATTAGATTTAGAGATACAGCGCAGAAACAGGCCCTTCGGCACACCGAGTCCGCGCTGCCCAGCGATCCCCGCACACCAACACTATCCTACACACACTAGGGACAATTTTTTTAACATTTATCCAGTCAATTAACCTACATACCTGTACATCTTTGGAGTGTGGGAGGAAACCGAAGATCTCGGAGAAAACCCACGCAGGTCACGGGGAGAACGTACAAACTCCGTACGGACGGCGCCCGTAGTCAGGATCGAACCTGAGTCTCCGGCGCTGCATTCGCTGTAAGGCAGCAACTCTACCGCTGCGCCACCGTGCCGCCTCCAGGATTTTGTCTCTATCCTGGGTGTAAATCAGCACCTGCAGTTCCTTCCTACACTAAGTTGGGTTTCTGGACTTGCTAATTTGATCCATTCAGTGCATCTCTTCTATACTGTATGGGGGTGGAAACACCCAACATGATCCCATCCACCCCATCAAAACAATTTAATGAACCATAAAAACAGAAAATGCTAGAAAAAAGCTCACAGCTCCTGTGGAAAGAGAGGTAGTTATCGCATCAGATCTGTGACACGTTCTCATTTCTGATTTTCAGCATCTCTTTATTTTTCTGAATAACTTCAGTGTTGGTTAGGACGGAAGCGGTGAAGGCGTGGAGAGAGGATGTGTGATGTAATCTGTGGCATTATTAATCAGACAGAATACATCCCACTGCTGGGTTGTTTGAAAGAAAGAGCATGCAGATATGAAAAGAATCGCCATTCTTTCCTGCCAACGAATGTTAATCGTACTGTAAATGCTTTGCTGTCCCACAAAAGGATAAGAAATTAACCAGAAGCTGTGGTCACGCAGAGACCTGCATACCTTACCTCCACGTTGAGCTGAAAGGCCCTGTTTGCCTCGTCCAGGATCCTTTGCCGCGTCTCTCCGTCGGCCTCCAGCGTGTTCATGCGCGAGCGGTACAGCTGCTTGAACTTGGTTGAGCTGGTGACCCGGTCAAAGGTGAAGAATGCGACCCCTTCACCCGTGCTTGGCAGCTGCAAAGCTTTCTGGGCCACCTTCCTCAGCATCTGCCCCCCCGACAGGTCACCCAGGTACCTGATATAGGCGTGAGCGACCAGGAGCTCGGGCTCGCTGCGTCCCACGTGCTGGATGCGGGACACGTAATTCCCAGTGGCCTCCGGACACTCGATGCGGCTCCTCCACCCCGGCCCATGGAAGTATTCCAGGTCCTGCTCCAAGGTTTCCTTCCGGTTCAGCTCGGAGGGAAAGTGGACGGGGGCGAAGGCCAAGTGATCCTTGTTCCGCTCGGTCTCCTCTTCCAGGGCAGTGTAGATGAAGTACAGAGAGTCCAGAAACAGCTGGAGTAGGGAGGGAAGCGAGAGGATGGTGAATAAGGCTCAGACCACTGTTGGAACACCATTGAAGGAGAGGAGCAAGGGCAGAGAGAGGGAAGGCTACCGTGGGCATCTACCAGTTGGTACCACCAGTTGCCACAACAGGAAGAACAGCTGGGCTTCCCATCTCCAGGTATGGACAGGGGAGAAAGATTGGGGAAGGGAAAGAGACAGGAAAGGCCAAGTGATGGGCAAAGAATGAAAATATGAAACTGAATCTCTAACTGCGCTTAATTTTCAATTAAAGCATGCTTTCTCACGTCTTTACCTTAAACTGATCTCGCGTGACCCGTCCCTTCAGAAAGTTTCTCATGAACTCCGAGTTTTCAGCCAATTCATGGACATCCTTGGTGGCCAGTTTCAAAGCTTCCGATAGGTCACTGAGCATGTCGAAGGCAGAGGACAAAGAGGAGGGTTAGTTTGGACTAGTCTATCATCAATGCACTCCCTACTCATACTGATCTACATTCAAAATGAGACCTGTTCCCACAACACACACACACACACACACACACACACAAACACAGCGACTGCCAGCACGTTGCCTTTCAGCCTGGAACTGTGTGGTGTGTGTGTGTGTGAGTTTGGAGGTGAATAGCAAGCTCTTTAACTTTTCTAGCAGACATTTTCCATGTGGGTACCCTGCACAGAGTTCACAAGCCAGGATTTCAGTCATGCCCCTGGTTCAACCCAGGCAGGGCAATCTGGTTTATTCTGCTCTTCCCTCCAGAATCACAGAGCCACACAGCATGGAAAGAGGCCCTTTGGTCCAACCATCCACGCTAACCTAGTTGTCCCGCTGAGTTAGGACTACTAGGCTTGGCCTAGCCCATGACCTTCCAAACATTTCCTACCTGTTCAAGATTTTTTTTTTTAAATGGTGTAATTGTACCTGCTTCCATTTGGCACCTTATTCCATTTACACACCACACTGTGTGAAAAGGTTGTCCACTCAGGTCTCTTAAATCTTTACCCTCTCACATTGTTAATAACCCAGCAACATCACATGCTTGATGTCGTTTTGTGATAACAGGACCTGTCAGGTCAAAGACGGCCAAGGGAAATATAAATGTCACCACTATACCTGTGTTCCTCTTGCTTTGGGAATCCAACTAGTCTGTGGAGTATGCAATAGAACGCATGTGGTGGTAGGAAATTATACGTTCCCTTTTACCCAGATGATGAAAGAAAGAGGTGGCAGAGATGCAAAATGGTTCTCTGAGCAGTTTAAGATCTTGATAGAGGGAGGTGAGTTAAACATGTATTCGATATGTCATGGCACTTTGTTTTTAACGTATTCAAACCATTTCTTTTTCTTTAATGGTACTACCTGTTCAAGATTTTTTTTAAAAAATGGTGTAATTGTACCTGCTTCCATTTGGCACCTTATTCCATTTACACACCACACTGTGTGAAAAGGTTGTCCACTCAGGTCTCTTAAATCTTTACCCTCTCACATTAAACCTATGCCCTCTCGTTTGAGACTCCCTTATTCTGGGGGAAAGACTATAGCTAATCTCCTTATCTATGTTCCTCATGATTTGACAAACGTCTACAAGATCACCCCTCGGCCTGCAATTCTCCAGGGGGAGAAAAAAAAGAGTCTCAGCCTATCCAAACTCTCCTTATAACTCAAACCTTCCGGACTGGATAATATTGCAAATCTTTTTTGGATCATTTCGAATTTAATGACAGTTTTCCCATGGCAGGGCAACCAGAACTGGGCACTGAACACTGGCCTCCAAATGTGGCCTTGCCAACATCTTGCACAGCTATAACACAAGTCCCAACTCCTGTACTCAATATCCTGACTTGTGAGGTGCCTTCTTCACTGCCCTGTCTACCCAGTGGCACCATTTACAAGGAACTATGTACCTGTATCCCTGGGTCTCTGTTTGGCCACATTCCTCAGGGCCCCAATATTTATAGTGTGCATGGACATTGTCAACTAATTCCTTCAAACTAGAGCATTGCAGGCAATTAGAACACTTGTCTTCCCTGCTAACTACGGAGATTGAGTTTAATTATACCCCTATACCCACTTCCTTTCCGATGCATGTGGATGTGGTGCAGGCACAGGCTTGTTTGCCCATCGCACCGCCAGGAGGCATTGGTGAACATATTAAAGATTTGTCTACATTAAATGTCAAAACATAGCTGGGGTGAAGGGGGGTATGAGTATGAAGGAGCTGCAGATGCTGGTTTACACCAAATATAGACACAAAATTCTGGAGCAACTCTGTGGGACAGGCAGCACCTCTGGAGAGAAGGAATGGGTGATGACAATAGAAAATAGACAATAGGTGCAGGAGTAGGCCATTCGGCCCTTCGAGCCAGCACCGCCATTCAATGTGATCATGGCTGATCATTCTCAATCAGTACCCCATTCCTGCCTTCTCCCCATACCCTGTGACTCCACAATCCTTAAGAGCTCTATCTAGCTTTCTCTTGAATGCATTCAGAGAATTGGCCTCCACTGCCTTCTGAGGCAGAGAATTCCACAGATTCACAACTCTCTGACTGAAAAAGTTTTTCCTCATCTCCGTTCTAAATGGCCTACCCCTTATTCTTAAACTGTGGCCCCTTGTTCTGTACTCCCCCAACATTGGGAACATGTTTCCTGCCTCTAACGTTTCGGGTCGAGACCCTCCTTCAAACTCGGTTGCTGGACCAGTAGATGCCAACAATCAGATCTATCTATACCTTATTCTCTGTCCATTTAGACAGCGGTACCAGCTGACTATTTCTTCCATGCCTGTTTCTGGACACTAATTTAGGACTGGTGTTAAGGAGGTCTTTCCCTGCATTTCTCCATCTCAATATGTTTGTTGGTGTTGGTCTTCCATTGGGAAATGCACAGGGAACAACTGATAATAGTTACACTTATCAGCTCTTTTGTTAATCTGACTGAACCATGCTCCGTTCACTAACTGTATCTTATTGGATGCCATCGCTCGGTTTCCTTACCGGTATCTTCATATGTTGTAGGATCAGAATTAGGCCAATCGGCCCATCAAGTCTACTCCAAGTTTCAATCGTGGCTGATCTACCTTTCCCTCTCAACTGCATTCTCCTGCCTTCTCCCCATAATCCCTGACACCCGAACTAATCAAGAACCTATCAATTGCTACCTTAAAAATACCCATGGGCATGGCCTCCACAACCTTGTGGCGATGAATTCCACAGATTCACCACCCTCTGACTCAAGAAAGTCCTCCTCATCTCGGATGGCGCAGCGGTGGCACGGTGGCGCAGCGGTAGAGTTGCTGCCTTACAGCGAATGCAGCGCCGCAGACCCAGGTTCGATCCTGACTACGGGCGCCGTCTGTACGGAGTTTGCACGTTCTCCCCGTGACCTGCGTGGGTTTTCTCCGAGATCTTCGGTTTCCTCCCACACTCCAAAGGCGTACAGGTATGTAGATTAATTGACTGGGTAAATGTAAAAATTGTCCCTAGTGTGTAGGATAGTGTTAATGTGTGGGGATCGCTGGGCGGCGCAGACTCGGTGGGCCGAAGGGCCTGTTTCCGAGCTGTATCTCTAAATCTAAAATTCTCCTTTCTAAAGGTACGTCCTTTTATTCTGAGGCTATTGCCTCTCCAAGACTCTGGTCCAAGACTCTCCCACTAGTGGAAACGTATCTTGAGTCACTAACTGTAACGTCCCAATTGCACAATGAAGGAGGGGCTCTGGGATTAGGGTCACATTTTTGGCTGGGTAGAGGGAGTTATAAATGCCACGTTGTGGTACAAAGTTACAGGCCTGGTCAACATAAGAGTCAAGTCCACACCCTGATGAAAGATTCCTACCTGCCATTCATGTAGCCACCGTTCTGCTGGTTGGGAGCTCCCAGTTGCAACAGCTCATCAAACACCTGCAAGTGGAAATAAGTTGAAGGAGTTTTAGAATAGGACCTCATTCTAAAACTTTGGCCAGGTCAAAGGAAAAACCACAGGATGAATGTGAGCAAGTTAGTACAAAGAACGAATGGCATAAAGCTGTGAAAGCCTCAGAACCAAATCCATCTGAGCTTTGGTACATTAAAAATGCTCACTGATAAACTAGACAAGAGCCTTTCCCTTACCTCCACGTTGAGCTGAAAGGCCCTGTTCGCCTCATCCAGGATCCTTTGCCGCGTCTCTCCGTCAGCCTCCAGCGTGTTCATGCGCGAGCGGTACAGCTGCTTGAACTTGGTTGAGCTGGTGACCCGGTCAAAGGTGAAGAATGCGACCCCTTCACCCGTGCTTGGCAGCTGCAAAGCTTTCTGGGCCACCTTCCTCAGCATCTGCCCCCCCGACAGGTCACCCAGGTACCTGATGTAGGCGTGAGCGACCAGCAGCTCGGGCTCCCTGCGTCCCACGTGCTGGATGCGGGACACGTAATTCCCAGCGGCCTTCGGACACTCGATGCGGCTCCTCCACTCCGGCCCGTGGAAGTATTCCAGGTCCTGCTCCAAGGTTTCCTTCCGGTTCAGCTCGGAGGGAAAGTGGACGGGGGCGAAGGCCAGGTGGTCCTTGTTCCGCTCGGTCTCCTCTTCCAGGGCAGTGTAGATGAAGTACAGAGAGTCCAGTAACAGCTGGAGTAGGGAGGGAAGCGAGAGGATGGTGAATAAGGCTCGGACCACTGTTGGAAGGAAAGGAGCAAGGGCAGAGAGAGGGAGGCTACTGCTGGCACCTACCAGTTGGTAACACTGAGGTAACAAGAGCAGCTGAGGTAGAGAAAGGGAGGGAAGCAAGAGGATGGTGAAGAAGACTTGGATCACTGTTAGGACAGCAGCATAGGAAAGACAAGAACAGAGAGAGGGAGGGGACTGCAGTCAAGGGCAGAGGTTGAAGGTGGGCTCTAAGGTTGAAAGCAGAGAGAATAAGGGAGTGAAATGGGTGGAGTGGAGAAGGGACTAAAAGCTCAGTGGATCGAGAGGGAAAAACAGATCAACCATGATCGAATGGCGGAGCAGAATTGATGGGCCAAATGACCTAATTCTGCTCCTGTCTTATGGTCATGGTACCAAGGACTTTGAAGGCAATGTTAAACGGATGCTAGGGACTAGGAAGGAGAGTGTAGTATTCAATGAGCCAGGTATCAGGCCCCTTTTGCTCTAAACACTATGGTGGAAGTGCTACCGTGTCCCAATTACCATCTTTTAATCTGTCTTCTCTCAGGTAAAACAGAAAAATTCAGTGGGATGATTCAAGGGAAATCAATAGACTTTATGCATACAGTATATCCAGCCAATACTTGTTGATCAACCAACATCACCAGGGCAGAAAATCCAGTCAATGCCTTGATATTCTGGATTATGCTGTTGCCAAATTGACAATATTACAGCGATGACTGCATTTTGAGGAATATTTCAGTGGTAACGAATGGATTAAAAGGACTGGTTGTGCAAATTTGGCATGTTCTCAGATGATTGAGAGGTCACCTTTTGGTACTTCAAAGGTCCATGACCATATATTGCAGCTTGTCCTGAACAGTGGACTGAGATGTCTATCAGTGGCCTATATTTGGAAGGGAATTCAAAACTAGTGAGACTAATAATGCTCAGGTGACTATCCATGCTTGGGATTTTACTAGTTTGTTGAATATTGATGTCTCTGACTTCAAGTAATGAATATAGATTTCTGTAACTTCAAGTATGAATATTGATTTCTCCTACCTCTAGTAACCTTCACATCCCCCCTCTCTCCGTTCCTCCCCCACCCTAGTCTTCTTACTAGTTTCACTGTCGTCCTGCTGAGTTTCACTGTTTGTATTACTTGTTATCATCTTCCCCAAGCCAACAATGGACCATTGTGGGCTCCACCTTTCCCTGATCGCTGTTGCTGGCTTTGATCTGTCTTTTTGCACATCTTTCATTAATTTGCTCTATATACCTTTTCATATCTTCTGAAGGGTCTCGACCCGAAACGCCACCCATTCCTTCTCTCCAAGATGCTGCCCGGCCTGCTGAGTTACTCCAGCATTTTGTGATACCTTTTCATATCTCTCGTTTCCCCCTTCCCTGCCTCGCAGTCTCAAGAAGGGTCTCGACCCAAAACGTCACCTATTCCTTTTCTCCAGAGATGCTGCCTGGCCTTCTGAGTCTTTTGTGTTTATCTTCAGATTCTGTAGAATATCTTGTACATTTCTGTAGAATATTTTCTGGCCTGCTGACTGGATTCTGTAGAACATTTTGCGGGAATTGATTGCTGGCTTAATCAATAACTCTGTTATTGTTGTATGTGATTACCACAGAAAGTGAAGTTGATGGACCTTGATCTTTTATTTTCTAACCATCCCTGGTCTAGCTGTTAAAACACCTTCCAAATACATTGATTTCCTGATTGATTACAAACCTGGAGATAAACTATTGATGCTGGTGCCCGCATCTGTACCAGCATCTGCAGTTATTTTCTGATAAACTATTGAAGCAGTAACACTGCCACTGATGGCAATGTGCATGTAACACAGGGGAATGATAACAAGAAGGATGTCACAACATCATTTGGAGTGACAGGAGCATAATGGATCACTTACTGGACGAGTAATGAGAGGCCTGAACCATGAAATAGATTGCCACTTCAGTAGCTAACAACTTTGAATTCAAGCAATTAAACAAATCTGAAGTAAAAAGACTAATACCAGTGACCACGAGGGTGCTGTTTGGTTGGAAAATCCATCAGGGTCACGAATATCCTTCCTGCAATCTTCATCCCGTCTAGCCTAGATGTGACTCCAGACTTCCAATGTTATCTCAAAGCCTCCTGAAACAGCCTAACAAGCACTCAAGTGCAATCAGGGATAGCTTGCCAGTTATTTCTGACTTTGGTAACCAACAATCACTAGGGTGGCACAGTGGTAGAGTTGCTGCTTTACAGTGTCAGACCCGGGTTCGATCCTGACTACAGGTGCTGTCTATATGTTCTCACTATGACCACATGGGTTTTCTCTGGGTGCTCCAGTTTCCTCGCACTCAAAAGACGTACAGGTTTGTAGGTTAATTGGTTTCTGTAAATTGTCCCTAGTGTGTAGGATAGTGTGCGTGTACGGGGACTCAGTGAGCCGAAAGACCTGTTTCCACGCTGTATCTCTACAGTCTAATAAATAAATTATTAATTTCCTGTGTTATTGCTCACAGTGAGCTGGATAACACCCCGTTTCACATGTTTGGAGTGCTCTACAATCAAATGTAAAGTGTTACTCAATTGCTGATACATGTGGCCTTGCCTATTTTAGAGCCATAAAATCTCCTTCCTTTCAGCATGGACTGAGGTTGCCCAGTTTACAACTGTTGCCAGACAGGGGAAGAGATGTCTTTGTAGATACCCGACTCCAGATTGGGAATCCTTCATGTAATGACTGCTGATAGACACAACATCCTGGAGGCATTCAGCAGGTTAGGCAGCATCTCTGGAGAAATTCAGCAGGTTAGGCAGCATCTCTGGAGTAATTCAGCAGGTCAGGCAGCATCTCTGGAGTAATTCAGCAGGTCAGGCAGCATCTCTGGAGAAAAGGAATAGGTGACCTTTTGGGCGAGACCCTTCTTCAGAAGAAGACCCTTTTCTCCAGAGATGCTACCTGACCTGCTGAGTTACTCTAGCATTTTGTGTCTAACTTCGGTGTAAACCAGCATCTGACCCGAAACGTCACCCATTCCTTCTCGCCCGAGATGCTGCCTGACCTGCTGAGTTACTCCAGCATTTTGTGAATAAATCAATCTGCAGTTCCTTCTTACACATGTAATGACTGCTGTTCTAGGCAGAGGCTAGGTCTGCCAGGCTGCAGATTTAGTGCGGTGGATGGGATTAGGCTGGCTAATTCATCCCCAGGTACTGAATTTCAGATTAGACATGAGATTGTCCTTCTCAGGGGGATGCAAAAAAATCAAAAAATCTTTAACTTCCATTTATTAAAGAGCAGGAATCCATGGGTATATTTATCCCAAGTGCTATCCATGATAATCGTAATAGGCTATTTCGTCACTTCCTAGGTTCTGTGTGTGGGATCTTGCCTTGTACAAATATTTCCTACATAATAAAAAGTGCCACCTTTCACATTGTACTGTAAAGCACTATGGAACATCTGGAGGTTGAGAAACTTTATTATCATGTGACGTGTCACAGTGAAATTCTGTGATTTGGATACCGTACGCAAAAGTATAGAGTGTCGACAAAGCTACAAAGTGTGCTCTTTTGGTAGCCCCCCCCCCCCAATAAAAAGCCAGGTCCCTCGTTGTTCACTCTGCGACCCCCCGACTTTTCCTTATTTTAGACCAAATTTCAATACCCAATACCTTGCCTGCATCCCTGATTCCAGTTCTCACTACCTCCTTCCACTTCCCATTTCCAGTGACCAGCTCCCCCAAGGCCCATGTCAGTGAGCTTGCAAGTTGTTTTTGCACGGCATCTCCATTGTGTTATTGTCTCCTGACAAAAAAAAATGACAGGAGGGAAGCCGTGTTTATTCCTCTCAGAGCATGAAAGGTTAAGTGGAGATTTGGGATGCGTTCACAAATGGATACAATGGAGGAAACGAGAAAATGGCCGGAGAGTTGGTAACCAATGGACACAGACTTAATTGGTTAAAAGAGCAGGAGAGATTAGGATTTTTACTTTAAGTGTACGTCGAAAAGCGGTTCCGATATTGTGGCAAATGCTTCATTGGAAACGTTTATAAGGCTAGGAAGAATAAATACGACAGTGAATCTAACTGGGTAGCCTTCTCATAGAACCGTCATAGACATGAAGGGCCTAACGGTCTCCTTCAGCATTGGAAGATCCCCTGATTTTAGAACCTGGATATCTTTTGTAAAATGGACAAGTTGTAGCCTCAATGCCATTGTGGGCAGTGCAGTGGTAGAGTTGCTGCTTTACAGCACCAGAGACCCAGGTTCGATCCAGACCACGGGTGCTGTCTGTATGGCATTTGTACGTTCTTCCGGTGACCGCGTGGGTTTTCCCCGGGAACTCTGCTTCCCACACACACACATACTCCAAAGAGCCTGTTTCCGCACTGTATCTCTAAACTAAACCAAGAGATTCACAAATACTGTTACATCCCACTTTAATCCTGTCATCGTGTGTATTTGGGTGAATGAACTGTCAAAGGTAGTTACTTACTGTGAAGTCTTCCCTTGTGACCTGACCTTTCAGGAACTTTCTCATAAACTCAGAGTTTTCAGCGAGTTCGTGCGACTCCTTTGTGGCCAGCTTCAGAGCCTCTGATAAGTCGGTCGGCATGCTGAAACATAGAGGTCAAAGGGTTAGGGTGAGATGGGGTCAAGGACATCAATACATGGGTCACATGGGAGGGATTCTTATTGAATACCACATGTAGGAAGGAACTGCAGATGCTGGATTAAACTAAAGATAGACACAAAAAACTGGACTATCTCAGCGGGCCAGACAGCATCTCTGGAGAAAAGAAATAGGTAATGTTTCGGCTCGAGACCCTTCTTCAGAAGAAGGGTCTCGACCCGAAGCGTCACCTATTCCATTTCTCCAGAGATGCTGCCTGACCCACTGAGTTACCCCAGCCTTTTGTGCCTTGTTGAATACTACCCTGGACATAACAGAAGCTGGCAAGATCGAGCTGGCGGCGGTGGAGATGTAGGAGTGGAGTCTGAAGAAGGGTCTCGACCCGAAACGTCACCCATTCCTTCTCTCCTGAGATGCTGCCTGACCCGCTGAGTTACTCCAGCATTTTGTGAATAAATAGGAGTGGAGTTCAGTGAGATCCCGACACTGAGCAGCATTAGAAGGGATTTTCTCGATCTATCTCAAAAAGAGATCTCATAACGACGCTTAAAAGATTTGGGGATGAAAAAATTGAGATGACCCATATACAAATACAAGCCTTTGAATTGTGATGGAAACAGAACGCTTGGGGCATTTAAGAGGCTTTTAGATGGCCACTTGGACGTGCCGGGAATGGAGATCACATGCAGATAGAGGAGGTTAGTTTAACTTGGCATCCCTGTGTGGTATCTCAGCTGTACGGAGGCAGAGAGGAAAGCTCTTCAGCGGGTAGTCCATAGAGCTCAGAAGACTATCGGAACACAGCTACCAGCCTTGGAGGGCATCTGCAACACACGATGCCTCAGAAAAGCCACCAGCATCCACAAAGACTCTTCACACCCCTGCAACAGTCTGTTCGAACTTCTACCATCGGGCAGACGATATAAGGCCTTCTTCGCCCGCACCTCCAGACTCAGGAACAGCTTCATCCCCAGGGCCATAGCTGCTATGAACCGGTCCTGCTGAGCCGGATGGTCACATCGCACAGTGAACCGGCACAGATCTACTTGCACTTTATTCTGTTTTAAAACTGTTTCTAATTTGTTTCATTGGGTTGTTTATATTAATAGTGATTAGCTAATTAATTTATTGCATCGTATGGGAGGTGCATTCCCAATCTCGTTGTACCCCTGTACAATGACAATAAAGATATATTGTATTGTATAGTTGTGGTCCAAAGGGGCAGTTCCTTTGTTGAACTGTTTGATGTGAAAATCTGAATCAGTATCCTCGTTGTCTATGAAAACAAACTAACGCTTCAAATGTAGAAACACTGAGCAAGCCTATTACTGTTGGAGCTGAGGCTGTGTACTCCAGTATTCAATGCTACCCCTGATGACCGACAGTCTGAAACTACCTGTCACACTCCATGCCACCCCTTCATCAGGCCCTGCACTATCTCACCTCCTTGACCATTGTGCCACAACACATTGCCAGCCAGGGTTTGTTGAAAGAGTTCTCTGAACATGCACAAAATCCCACTTCCTCTCGCTCCAGGTCCACCCCCATCTAACCCCTGCTTAACTCTTCTCCCCCCCTCCCCCCATACTCCGGATTCACTCTCATTCCCAGTTCACCCCCCCCCTCACTCACTCCCCCAAGCATTCACTCAGGGATTACCCTCACTCCCGGTTCACCCCTCCCTGTCACTCGGGGTTCACTCCCCCCTTGTACACACTTGGGGTTCATCCCCGCCCGTACTCACTCGTGGTTCACTCTTCCCCCCCTACACACTCGGGGTTCACTCTTCCCCCCTACACACTCGGGGTTCACTCGTTCCCCGTACACACTAGGGGGTTCACCCCCCCTAAACACTCGGGGTTCACTCTTCCCCCGTACACACTCGGGGTTCACTCTTCCCCCCATACACACTCGGGGTTCACTCTCCCCCCCTACACACTCAGGGTTCCCCCCCATACACACTCGGGGTTCACTCTCCCCCCCTACACACTCAGGGTTCCCCCCCTACACACTCGGGGTTCACTCTTCCCCCCATACACACTCGGGGTTCCCCCCTACACACTCGGGGTTCACTCTTCCCCCCGTACACACTAGGGGGTTCACCTCCCCACACACTCGGGGTTCACTCTTCCCCCCGTACACACTCGGGGTTCCCCCCCTACACACTCGGGGTTCACTCTTCCCCCCGTACACACTAGGGGCTTCACCCCCCCTACACACTCGGGGTTCACTCTTCCCCTCGTATACACTAGGGGGTTCACTCCCCCCTCGTACTCACTCGGCGTTCACCCCCCCCCCCCGTACACTCTAGGGGCTTCACCGCCCCCTTGTACTCCGGGTTCACCACAATCCGGGTTCACCACAATCCAGGTTCACTCCCCCACTCTCCTCCCCCCCCCCCCCCACCCCCATCAGGGTTCACTCCCTCCTCTCACTCTGAGTTCACTCCACTCCCGGTTCATATTCCCCCCTCACTCCGGGTACACCCACGAACTCACTCGGGGTTTACTCACCACCCCCCCCCCCCCCAACATCGCTTCCCCCTCTCACTCTAGATTGACCCCCACTCCCAGATTACCCCCTGTTGCAAACCCCGGGCTCCTGTTGTCTCCCGACTCTCTGCCCTCTCTGCCTCTCTCTGACTCTCTCTGCCCTCTCTGCTCTCTGCCCTCTCTGCTCTCTCTGCTCTCTCTGACTCCCTGTTCCCCGCTTGCTGTAAATTCCTTCTTCACCCTTGTGCCTGACTGCTGTCGCCTACCTTTCGGTATCCATGCTGGGTTTGCTTGCTGCGGACAACAGGCTCAGTTCAGTTCAGTTCTCTTTGTTGCTGCCCCTGGATTTCCCCTGCGTGCTTGCTTGCTCAATCGTCTGCTGCCAGCAGTCTGTCTGTCTGTCTGTCTGTCTGCCCCCCCCCTCTCTTATCTTGTCGTTCTGGTTTTATGACAAGCAGAGGGGTTGTCTTTTGTTGTCCGGTCCCTCCCATCACTCGCATGACACATTGCCGGCACAACGAGGCATTGCGCAAAAAGGAGACTGACTTCATCTCCTCGGGGGCTCACTGACTGATTGACCTACCTACCCCCCTTGCCCCGAGTGTAGGTCGTTTGAAGCCTTTATCCTCCTGACAACCCCAGGCAGAGTGGGCCGGTGCGAGTAACACAAAGAACACCAGCAAAACTCTGCCAAGGTTTTGTGTAGGAAAAAAACCCTGCAGATGTTGGTTTAAAGCGAAGACGAAGAAATGGTCTCGACCCAAAACGTTACCCATTCCTTCTCTCCAGAGTTGCTGTCTGACTCACTGAGTTACTCCAGCTTTTTGTGTCCGTCTGCCAAAGATTTAACCACTTAGCTGCTGATTACACAGTCTCAAGAATTTTTTTTTAATCAAAATTAATTCATGATAAAACGTATATGCTGAACGAGAACCTTTCACACATAGGGTGGTGGGTGTCTGGAACGAGCTGCCAGTCTGAAGAAGGGTCTCGACCCGAAACGTCACCCATTCCTTCTCTCTTGAGATGCTGCCTGACTTGCTGAGTTACTCCAGCATTTTGTGAATAAATGCCAGAGGAGGTAATGTGTAGGAATGAACTGCAGATGCTGGTTTAATCAGAAGATAGACACAAAATGCTGGAGTAACAGTGGGACAGGCAGCATCTCTGGAGAGAAGGAATTGGTGACGTTTCGGGTCGAGACCCGAACGCTGCCTGTCCTGCAAAGTTATTACTCCAGCATTTTGTGTCTATTGCCAGCGGAGGTAGTTGAGGCGGGCACTATTGCAACGTTTAAGAAACAATTAGTGTGTAGGAAGGAACTGTAGATACTGGTTTAAACTGAAGATAGACACAAAATGCTGGAGTAACAGCGGGTCAGGCAGCATCTCTGGAGAGAAGGTAATGGGTTAAGACCGATAGGACAGGTTTAGAGGGATATGGGACAAACGCAGGCAGGTGGGACTGGATGTGTAGGAAAGAACTGCAGATGCTGGTTTAAATCAAAGGCAGTGTGAAGAGGGGTCTCGACCCGAAACGTCACCCATTCCTTCTCTCCCGAGATGCTGCCCGACCCGCTGAGTTACTCCAGCACTTTGTGAATAAATACCTCAGGTTTGTAGGTTAATTGGCTTGGTATAATTGTAAATTGTCCCTAATGTGTGTAGGATAGTGCAAGCGTGCGGGGATCGCTGGTCGGCGCGGACTCGGTGGGCCGAAGGACCTGTGTCTCTGAACTTAAAACGAAGCTACTGCACATGGCACCTCTGACAGTGGAAAATGACCTCAGTCGCAAAAGCTGTTCTAGAGAGGTTCGAGAGCCTGACGTTGCCAAATTTCTCTGAAGGGAAGTAGCCAGTAGGTGGGACTTCTCAACAGAATATGAGTTTAGTTTATTGTCGAGGTACAGTGAAAACCCTCTGATGCGCGCTAACCAGTCAGCGGAAAGGCAATACATGATTGCAATCGAGCCGTCCAAAGTGCACAGATACATGGGAATAACGTGAATAAACATTTAGTGCAAGGTAAAGTCCAGAATCAAAGATAGTCCAAGGGTCTTCAATGAGGTAGATTTATTCACAAAATGCTGGAGTAACTCAGCAGGTCAGGCAGCATCTCGGGAGAGAAGGAATGGGTGACGTTTCGGGTCGAGACCCTTCTTCAGACTCATTTTCTTATTTTCTTATACTCAATGAGGTAGATAGTAGCTCAGGACTGCAATCTAGTTCTTGGTCAAATGGTTCATGCACACTCCACTGCCTCAATAGACAATAGATGCAGGAGCAGGCCGTTCGGCCCTTCGAGCCAGCACCACCATTCAATGTGATCATGGCTGATCATTCTCAATCAGTACCCCATTCCTGCCTTCTCCCCATACCCCCTGCCTCATCTCCTCTCCCTTCATTCCCACTACCTCCACACACTCTCATTTGCTTACTCCCCAGCTTCTACCTCATGCCTTCCAATCCTTCTGCTCTTGTTATCTCCTCCCTTCCCTTTCACACCCCCTCCCTTCTCTCGTTCCTCCCCGTTTCCCCCTCCCCGTCGTTCCTTCGAGCTCCCCTCTCACATCTTTCTCCAATATCGCCCTCCCTTCTTATTCTTCTTCCCACCGTTTGCCCACCAACTTCCTTTCACACCTCAATTTCCCCCTCAATTTCCTCTTCCCCACTCTCTCTCGGCACAACTCCCTCACAGCATCTCCTGCGGAAGCCACTCCTCCAGAGATGCTGCCCGACCCTAGGGGTCGCCAACTTCCTCGCTCCCAAATACGGGACAAGGTGACGTTACTGCGCCCGCGCCCCACGTGACCTCGCCCGGCCAGCGGCCACGTGCTCCCGCTCCACCAATGGCGGCCGCCATTGGTGGAGCGGGAGTACGTGGCTGCTGGCCGGGCGAGGTCACGTGGGGCGCGGGCGCGGTGACGTCACCTTGTCCCGCATTTGGGAGCGAGGAAGTTGGCAACCCCTACCAGATCCCCACCTCTCATCTCCGTCTGGTCACCCTCAGAAACGTATGGCCTTGGGGCGCCAGCTGTTGAGCGGCCGGCTATCATTCTCCTCCTTCTATGAGGGCCATTGTGTGTACACCGACTGATTTGGTAGCCCCCCTTCCCTTCTGATGCTGCTCTCTTCAATGGACTCAGTGGGCTGGCGTCACTGGCCAGCTTTGATCCAACCCACGCTGGCGGGATGAAAGGCTCCTCGCACCACCAGTTTCCCACGATGGACTCTTGCAAGGTTCAGACCACAGAAGCGCAATATTGCTGATGCTGGGCATCTGAAACTGAAGGTGATTCGAACAAGCACGTGAGGGGGTGGGGAACAATAGACAATAGACAACAGGTGCAGGAGTAGGCCATTCGGCCCTTCGAGCCAGCACCGCCATTCAATGTGATCATGGCTGATCATTCTCAATCAGTACCCCGTTCCTGCTTTTTCCCCATACCCCCTGACTCCGCTATCCTTAAGAGCTCTATCTAGCTCTCTCTTGAATGCATTCAGAGAATTGAGGCACAGAATTCCACAGATTTACAACTCTGACTGAAAACGTTTTTCCTCATCTCAGTTCTAAATGGCCTACCCCTTATTCTTAAACTGTGGCCCCTGGTTCTGGACTCCCCCAACATTGGGAACATGTTTCCTGCCTCTAACATGTCCAACCCCTTAATAATCTTATACGTTTCGATAAGATCCCCTCTCATCCTTCTAAATTCCAGTGTATACAAACCCAGTCGCTCCAGTCTTTCAACATATGACAGTCCCGCCATTCCGGGAATTAACCTAGTAAACCTACGCTGCACGCCCTCAATAACAAGAATATCCTTCCTCAAATTTGGAGACCAAAACTGCACACAGTACTCCAGGTGCGGTCTCACGAGGGCCCTGTACAACTGCAGAAGGACCTCTTTGCTCCTATACTCAACTCCTCTTGTTATGAAGATGGGAAGATGTAGGGACGGTAAGGGAGAGTGAGGGAAGAATGGGTGAAGGTTAGCATGGATACAGGGAGAGAGCTGGGAGGAACATGTTGGGATTACTCAACTGGGGCCAACACAGTCTCAAACAGCCACCTTCCCCGCTGACTCAGTGAACTTTGTGAATCTATAGGTTTGAGGTGAGGGAGGTAAGTTTTAATGGGAACCTGAGGGGCGCAACGTTTTTACACAGAATATAATGGGTATACGGAACGAGCTGCTGAAGAGATAGTTGAGGCGGGGTAGGGTACTGACATGGGTAGAAAATTGGTTGGCAGACAGGAAACAAAGAGCAGGGTGTGGATGATCAGCCATGATCACATTGAATGGCGGTGCTGGCTCGAAGGGCCGAATGGCCTACTCCTGCACCTATTGTCTATTGAAAGAGACGAATTAAGAAATAAAAGACCTGTTTACTGGAAGGGTAAATAGGAGAAACAAAATCACTATCTAAAATTAGCAAAGGAAATCACCACCAAAGTTTGACATTAAAACAGAAATACTGTTTTTAGAGGTTAGAGTCATAGAGTGATACTGAGTGGAAACAGGCCCTTCAGCCCTACTTGCCCATACTGGCCAGGCTAAGGTTATAATATTGTTCAGGTTAAGGTTATATTATAGACAATAGGCAATAGGTGCAGGAGGAGGCTATTCGGCCCTTCGAGCCAGCACCGCCATTCAATGTGATCATGGCTGATCATTCTAGACAATAGACAATAGACAATTGGGATTACTCAACTGGTTTATATCAAAGGTAGACCCAACATGCTGGAGTAACTCTCCACACAGGCAGCCACATGAGATCAGGATCGAACCTAAGACTCTGGTGCTGTGAGGCAGGGTTCAAGGATTATGAAGGCTGATGGTGATGGGGGAGGAAAGTGAAGTCGAGGCCAAAGAAGAGCTTGGTTGTGATCCACGTGAATGGTGAAGGAGGATCGAAGGGCGATCTGATTTCTTGTGCTCCTACGTGGGTCAGTTATGCAGGGGCACCTGTAACAATTGTGTCAGAACATCAAGGAGATGGAGTGTGACATGATCTGTTTGAATGGTGAAGCAGGCCTGAGTTCTGAATGACTTCTCAGTGATTGGCAAGACAGAGAGAACAGTGTAGATGGGTCAACGTGAACGGTGCGGTGGCGCAGCGGTAGAATTGCCGCCTTACAGCGAATGCTCAGGTTCGATCCCGACCACGGGCGCCGTATGTACGGAGTTTGTACGTTCTCCCCGTGACCTTCGTGGGTTTTCTCCGAGATCTTCGGTTTCCTCCCACACTCCAAAGGCGTACAGGTATGTAGGTTAATTGACTGGGTAAATGTAAAAAAATTGTCCCTAATGTGTGTAGGATAGTGTTAACGAATGTGCGGGGATCGCTGGGCGGCGCGGACTCGGTGGGCCGAAGGGCCTGTTTCCGCGCTGTATCTCTAAATTAAATAAAACAACATGGTGGACTGAAGTGGTCAGAAGAAGGGTCCCAACCCGAAACGTCACCTATCCTTTTTCTCCAGAGATCCTGCCTGACCCGCTGAGTTACTACAGTACTTTGCGTCTATCTTTGGTATAAGCCAGTACTTTGCAGTACTTTGTTTTTGCATGGTCGGCAGAGGCCTGTTTCTGTGCTGTTTGATACAGTGACTCTGCGAGCAATAAATACAGGCAGGGAATGAGTGAGAAAGTGCCGGAAGTAGATTCAATAGCAGCCCAAAGGTATGTGTTTCATGTCAGCACTTTCCTGAATGACCTGTTTTACAGAATGCCTACGATGAACAACTGGACCAGGAGACCTCGGTGTTTTGGAACTGATGCAGAAACACACGATAACGCAACAAATTGCTCTCTCATTTATTAAAGGCTAGAACCTTCTGGAGAAACAGCGATATGATAATGACACGCACAGTTACTAATGTGCACATCGCCAGCAAGTTCTGAGGATAAAAGACTGCACTGTGATGTGGGTCTCTGGAAGTGATGGTTATTTTGGACTGATTTGCACACAGTTATGCACGAACAACACCCATAGGCACTAGGGTTGCCGACTTTCTCACTCCCAAATAAGGGATAAAAGGTGATGTCACCACCCTGCACCCCACCCAGCCAGCGGCCACGTGCTCCCGCTCCACCAATGGCGGCCGCCCAGGCCGGGAGGCGGGTTGCTATGCAACCTCTGTTAGGCGGCGCCCGGGACTCTGGGCCTACAGTGTCCAGGCCTACACTGTCCGGGCTTACAGTGCCCCCTGGGCCTAACATCGCCCAGTGCGGCTCGGCCGCGGGACTTAGCAGCGCACGGTACGGCCGCGGGGCCTTCCATCGCCCGGCTCGGTCACGGGATGTTTCAGCACCCGGTGTGGCTCGGCCGCGGGGCCTTCAATCGCCTGGCTCGGCCGCGGGACTTTTCAGCGCCCGGTGCGGCTCGGCCGCGGGACTTTTCAGCGCCCGGTGCGGCTTGGCCGCGGGGACTTCCATCCCCTTGCGGGGACTGTGCGGGTCGGTCGGGGACGAGCTGTCTGTCCGTGGGCGTGGGGAAGAGAGTGGAAGTTTTGTTGCCTCCATCACAGTGAGGGGGTGTTTGGAGTCACTGTGATGGATGTTTGTGTTGGGGTTATGTGTCTTGTGTTCTTTTTTTTTTGTGTGTGACTGCAATGTAATTTCGTTCGGTACCTCGGTACCGAATGACAAATAAAGCTCTGTAATACAGGACAAACCAATTTAGCCCAGTATACCGGATGTCCCGGCTAATACGGTTGGCAACCCTAATACGCACTCATAAATAAACACATAAAATGCTTTCCAACCAGAAAGAAGTGCTAAAGTGTGACCTGCAAAGTTTTGGATGGCACAACACTGAATTTAATACAGTTGCTGACATTTGGAGCAGCACAGCACAGAAACAGGCCCAACCCCTACATGCTGACTATGTTGCTTATCCATACTAATTCCATTTGCCTGCATTAGGCCCATATCCCTTCTCTCCTTTCCTATCCAAGTACCGATCTAAATGTCTTTTGAACGTTATTGGTTCAGCTTCCACCAGCTCCTCTGGCAGTTCCCTCCATGTACCCCGACCCTCCATGGGTAAACCCTGCCCCTCAGATCTTTAAACTTCTCCCGTCTCACCTTAAATGCTCTTTAGCTTGCGGCTCAGCCCTGAAGAATACGTTGCCTCAGACAGCCAGAGAGCACCAGAGATGACCACCGTGGAGAAGAGAGCTGTCAGGTCCATGGAAGAATAAAACACATGCAGGAGGAAAGTCCTGTACAACGGCACTGGGGTAGGTGTCCTGGTGACCATAAACACCAATGTTGAAGAGCCTGGCAGGTGCAAGCTCGAATAGCCTCGGAGGACACGTCAAGCTCCCCACGTGACACATGCCAGACCACTGTTTCTCGGTTAATAACCCCATCCTCCTCCTCCATTGACCTTTTGCTCTCTCCATCCCTCAGACCATGGTGAAGCTGCAAAAGGCCATTGGAGGTCCATCTCCTCCGTTCAGGTGAAGGAGGGAAGGAATGGAAGAGAGGAGGAGGAGGAGGAGGAGGAGAAGAAGGTTGACCACCATCATTGTATCTGATGCTCTCTCAGGGCCTGGCTCCTCTAGGGATGTGTCCTGAGGAGATGCATCTGGAACTAGCGGGCTGCCGTCTGACAGCGGGAGTTTAGGGAAACAGCTCGGAAACAGGCCCTTCGGCCCACCGAGTCCGCGCCGACCAGCGGTCCCCACACGTTAACACTATCCTACACACACTGGGGACAATTTGCAAATATACCAAGCTAATCGATCTACAAGCCTGTACTTCTTAGGAGTGTGGGAGAAAACGAGCACCCGGAGAAAACCCACGCAGGTCACGGGGAGAAAGTGCAAACTCTGTACAGACACGCATTTATAGTCAGCATCGAACCCGGGTCTCTGGCGATGTAAGGCAGCAACACTATCGTTGCACCACGATGCCTCCTCTATCAGGAGTCACAGGGTTAGAGAGGGAGGTTTAACGGTTTATATTGCCATGAGTATCAAGATACAGTGAAAAACATTGTTGATGGGGATTCAACCCTACCATTGGGATGTTCTTGTAACCAGGCTGGTGTGGATGGATACTGAGGTGGGGAACACATTGTCAGACCAGGCTGGCTGAATGCAGGGGATGACGAGGAACATGGGGAACACCGTTCCAAGCTCTCCCGGGAGGTTGTGGGGAGTTTGGAGACGGCAGGTTGGGTTGCCAACTGTCCCGTATTAGCTGGGACATCCCGTATATTGGACTAAATTGGTTTGTCCCGTACGGGATCGCCCTTATCCCGTATTAGGGTTGGGGGGGCGCAGTAGGCCTAGACACTGTAGGCCCGGAGGCCTAGGCGTCGCCTAACGGAGGTTGCATAGCAACCTACCGCCCAGCCTGTGCGGCTGCCATTGGTTGAGTGGGAGCACGTGGCCGCTGGCTGGTTGAGGTCACGTGGGGCGCGGGGCGGTGACGTCACCTTTCGTCCCTTATTTGTGGGTGAGAAAGTTGGCAACCGTAATGGCAGGCTCTGTGGTGGTTGTAAGGCTAAAGATCCTGTCGCAGTACTGACTGGTTCAGAGGGAGTTGCTGTGGAGGGGCAGACTGAGGCCACCGGACGTTCAACTGACCCAGGGCAGCCTTCTGTTGAGTCTAAGATAGACACAAAAAGCTGGAGAAAAGTCAGCGGGTCAGGCAGCATCTCTGGAGAGATGGAATGGGTGACATTTTTCTGGTCGAGACCCTTCTTCAGACTGAGAGTCTGGGAAAAGGGAAACGAGAGATATAGACGGTGATGTAAAGAGATATAGAACCGATGAATGAAAGATACGCACAAAGCAACGATGATCGAGGACAGTGGAGCCCACAATGCTCCATTGTTGGCTGAGGGGGAGGTGATAACGAGTTGTACAGACTGTTGATTCTGCTACATGAGCAGCTTGAAGCTCTTCAGGAGCAGCAACAAACCGCCAGGAGGTTGCCCGGTGGCTCCAAGGGTTCAAGGGAACGATCACTCAGAGTACAGGAGGGAGACTGAAAATTTTGATGAAATGGTGCCAGAACAATAATCTGCCCCTCAACGTCAGTGAGACAGGAGCTGATTGTTGACGTCAGAAGGGGAAAGCAGGAATCCACGAACACGTCTTCATCTACTGGACGGTGGTGGAGAAATTCAACAACTTCAGGTTCTCGGGCGAGCACACAGGACTGCCAACTTCCTCACTCCCAAACACGGGACAAAGGGTGACGTCACCCTATTGTCCCTTTATTTGGGAGCGAGGAAGTTGGAAACCCTACTAATACGGGACAAGGGCGGTCCCGTACGGGACAAAATAATTTAGCCCAAAATACGGGGTGTCCCGGCTAATACGGGACAGTTGGTGACCCTACTGGCACCATCTGTCCTGGGCCAGCACATCGATGCAATCACAAAGAAAGCTCAGATGGTGCAGCGGTAGAGTTGCTGCCTTGCAGTGCTTTCAGCGTCAGAGACCCGAGTTCGATCCCGACTACGGGTGCTGTCCGTACGGAGTTTGTACGTTCTCCCCGTGACCGCGTGGGTTTTCTCCGAGCTCTTCGGTTTCCTCCCACACTCCAAAGACGTACAGGTTTGTAGATAAATTGGCTTTCTATGAAATGCAAATTGTCCCTAGTATGTGTAGGATAGTGTAGGTGTCGCTGGCCGGCACGGACTCGGTGGGCCGAAGGGTCTGTTTCTGCGCTGTATCTCTAAACTGAACTAAAAGAAAACTTAGGAGGTTTGATGCGTCAATGAATGCCCCATTGGAACTCTACAGTGTCGGCACGGTGGCGCAGCGGTAGAGTTGCTGCCTGACCGCACCTGGATTCGATCCTGACTATGTGTGCTGTCTGTGCGGAGTTTGTACGTTCTCCCTGTGACAGCCTGGGGTTTCTCCGGGTGCTCTGGTTGCCTCCCACACTTCAAAGACGTACAGGTTTGTCGGACATACATTCTGGCGTGTGGGGTAGTGATAGTGTAGGGGCTGATTGCTGATCATGGCGGACTCGGTGGGCAAGAAGCAAGCTTGTACCTCCTCTCCTAACAGGCAGATTGCAAACGCTTGAAAGCACGTACCACCAGACTTGGGAACAGTTGCATTCCCACTGTTATCAGACTACTGAACAAAAGTTAGGATGCAGTCCCAATCTTCCAACCCACCTCATTGTGGACATTGGACTACCTTTGTGGACATTGGACTACCTTTGTGGACATTGGACTACCTTTGTGGCCATTGGACTACTCTTTGCACTGCCTGTTGTACTTGTGTATGGTTTGATTGTACCCGTGTATCATATGATCTGATAGCACACAAAAGCCTTTCACCGAACCTCTGTACACGTGACAATAGACAATAGACAATAGACAATAGGTGCAGGAGTAGGCCAATCGGCCCTTCAAGCCAGCACCACCATTCAATGTCATCATGGCTGATCATTCTCAATCAGTACCCCGTTCCTGCCTTCTCCCCATACCGCCTGACTCCGCTATCCTTAAGAGCTCTATCTAATAATAGATAAACCAATACCGTACCATAACTAAAGATGGAAACAAAAAGCTGGAATAACTCAGCGGGACAGGCAGCATCTCTGGAGAGAAGGAATGGGTTGAGACCCTTCTTCACCCGAAACGTCACCCATTCCTTCTCCAAAGATGCTGCCTGTCCCGCTGAGTTACTCCAGCTTTTTTGTCTATCTTTGGTTTAAACCAGCATCTGCAGTACCTTCCTCCACACCATGCCAATCCCTGCATCACAGCGTGGAAGCAGGCCCTCCGGTCCAACTTGCCCATGATCGACCAACATGCCCTTTTTACACTAGTCCCACCTGCCTGCGTTTGGCCCCTGTCTCTCTAAACCCGTGGCAATGTAACAACTGTGCTGTAGCAGTTCAATGTTTCTACGATCACTCCAGGCGGTGGGGAGCAGTGGAACTGCTGGGGAGCAGTGGAACTGATCAATCTCACTGTAGCATAACCATCTTCCTTGGATTAGCACTGCAGGAGACGGAAGTAGGGAAAGTCCGATGCTGCAGCTGCAGTTATCTGCTGGAACGTACAACTGGGCAAAGGTCTGATTGATTGTTTGCTTGGCTATAGGTGTGTGGGCAGTGAGCATGTCAAAGCTTGCTGAAAGACAACAACACAAATAAGCAGAGGCAGGAAGCCAAGAACAAACCTCCTGAACGATAACAAGAGAAATATGAACCTTTGAGTCATGCAGCACAGAATCATTGGGAAGAAATGGATTATTGAATGTGTTCACTATTAATTGAATTTAGACATTTTAAAGTCCTTTTGTTGCTGTTCATATCTCTCCAGGCTCCAGTGCCCCACTGTCTTTGTAGTATCCCACATAGGGGTGCCAACTATCTCACTCCCAAATAAGGGACAAAGTGACATCACCACCCCGCGCCCCATGTGACCTCACCCAGCCAGCGGCTATGTGATCTCGCTCCACCAATGGAGGCCGTACGGGTTGCTACGCAACCTCCGTTAGGCGGCGCCCGGGCCTCCGGACCTACACTTTCTGGACCTACACTGTCCGGACCTGCAGTGTCCGGGCCTACACTGTCCGGGCTTAATACGGGACAAGGGCGGTCCCGTACGGGACAAACCAATTTAGCCCCAAATATAGGATGTCCCAGCTAATACGGGACAGTTGGCAACCCTAATCCCACAACTCCAGTTCCCTGTGCTTCTCCATATTTTCCCTCTTCAATGGTCAATGGTTTCTTTATTGTCACGTGTACCAGGCACAGTGATATACACTTTTTGCATACAGATTCACAAGACTATAATCTTGCGGATCTGTATACAAAAAAAAGTATATTTCACTGCACCTGGTACACTTGGCAATAAAGAAACCATTGACCATTGAAGAGGCCAAACACGGAGAAGGGATACATGAGCACAATCGCTCCAGTTAGTATAGAACAGCCCACCGAGTCCATGTACGAGAGGCACAATCCTGGCGCCATTTTACACTCGCAAGGGCCCGTTGCAGCCGTCCCCTCCTCCATTCTGGGTAGCTGAAAGAACAATCATTAACAGTACAGCGATCAAATCAAGCGTCGCCAAAGCTCTCCCCCTGGGGAACGAAGGCCAGACGTGGAGCGAGCGATAGTTTGCGGGATGACCAGAATGGAGGAGGAGATGGCTGCAACGGGCCTTTGTAGGAAGGCTGCAGCTGGGACTGTAAAATGGTGCCAAAATGGCACCTCTTGCAAGATGGAGTTGGCGGGCTGTTCGGCACTAACTGGAGCGATTGTGTACCAGGTACAGCGAAATACATTTTTTGCTTACAGATCCGCTAAACTATCCCCGTACATGAGCACAATTGCCCCAGTTAGAGCAGAACAGCCCACCAAGTCCATATGCGAGAGGCGCCATTTTACAGTCCCAGCTGCAGTAGGGCACAAAGGCCCGGTACAGCCACCTCACAATCAATCATAGTCAATAGTCATTTATTTGTCACATACACATAAATGTGCAGTGAAATGAAAAATTACCCGCAGTTCAACAATAAGACCAATAAGAATAATCAATAAAAATGCAATAACACATACAATCATAAACCAACACCAAACAAAAGAAACATCCATCACAGTGAGTCTCCTCCAGTCCCTCCTCACTGTGATGGAAGGCCAGAATGTCTTTTTCTATTTCCCTGCCGTCTTCTCCCGCGGTCAGGCTGTTGGAGTTGCCACGTCAGGGCGGTTGGGGTTCCCGACATTGAAGCCCCCGCCGGGTGGAGAAATTCCCGCGGCCTATTTCAGGCCGCGCCGGATGGTGAAAGGTCCGCGGCGGGCCGACCCAAGCCCCGCGATTCGGGGCGGGCGAAGACGCTGCCGGAGCTCCGATGTCGGCCCCCACCCAGGGGCCTGCGGGCTTCCGACGTCCAGGCGGCCCGCGCCGGAACCTCCGGAGACGAGTCGCAGCCGCTCCCGCAGAGTCTGGGCCGCGGGCTCTGTGAACCAGGCCCGGGTGGTCCCAGCCGGGCCAGCTCCAGGTGCTTGGCCGGTGGTAAGCCGCAGCGGGAACGGAGACACGACACAGAAACAAAGGTCGGATCTCCATTCGGGAGAGACAATGTTACAGTCCCCCCCCCACAACACACAACCGCAAACAGTACATCATATTTAAACTACAATTAAGACAAAAACAACAAAAAACACAAAAGACAACGGACTGCAGGCAAGCCGCAGCTGCGAGGGCAGCGCTGGCTCCTCCCCATGTAAAAGAATCACAATAATACTGTATTAGCCAAGTATGCTTTGCAACATACGAGGAACTTCATTTGCCATACAGTCATAACAATAGAAAGCAACAGGACACACAAAATACATTTTAACATGAACATCCACCACAGTGACTCCTCCACATTCCTCACGGTGATGGAAGACGAAAAAAAGGTTCAATCTCTCCCTTCTTTGCCCTCCAGCGGTCGGGGGCCTCTAACCTCCCGTTGATGGGACGATCTTGACTCCCGTTGCCGGCGGCGAGCCTTCCTCGTCGGGTAATCAAGCCATTCGGGGAATTTTCCATTCCGGTCGTACCACGAACTATTGTTACGCTCCACGTCTGTCCCTCTCCAGCCTTCGTTCCCTGGGGGGGAGAGGGGGGTGGGGGGGGGGGGGGGTAGGACTGTGACGATCCTAGATTTGATTGTTGTATTGTTTATGATTGTTCTTTCTGCTACCTAGGCCCTCAGCTTTGACATTGTGTCCCTGAACACCTTCAGGTCTTTATCCACCTTTCCTTCTTTCAGAACTATTTTTCAGCGCTTTATTTTGTTATATAAAGTTATTTTGGCCCTGTGAGGTAATTGAGAACATTTTCCTCTGTTAAGAACATGATACAATATCGTGAAAGTTGAAGTGAAAAGCTGTGGAAAGTTACTGCTGGTAAAGCAATCCAATCTCTGTTGAAATTGGTCTCTTGCCAAAACAGCTTGTGACTGGAACTGCAATAAAACCGGAGCCGAAACAATGACTCAGCACAAAGTCGAAAGGTTAGTCAGCAGTTTCCTGTTGACAGGACCTTGGTCTGTCGTGATTCAGCAAAGTTTGGATCAGCTACCATTGACTCAGCAGAGCAAGGGCTGAACCATTGCTCAGCAAAGAGTGACATGGCAAAAAAATTGCCAAGTAAGCTTTGCGAAATAAGGGGCTTTGATCTGTGAAGTCATCACAGCACTCCGTGCGTGAGAGTGTGCTTGCACAGGTGTGTGTAAACATGTTTGTGAGAGTATAAGTGCGCGGGAAAGAACTGCAGATGCTGGTTTAAATCGAAGGTAGACACAAAATGCTGGAGTAACTCAGCGGGTCAGGCAGCATCTCTGGAGAGAAGGAGAGAAGGACCCGTTTCGGGTCAGAAGAAGGGTCTCGACCCAAAACGTCACTCAATCCTTCTCTCCAGAGATGCTGCCTGGCCCGCTGAGTTACTCCAGCATTTTGTATCTACCAAAGGATAAGTGTGAGTGGGTGGGTATGTGTGTCTTGTGTGTGCGCATGTATATTTCTCCCTTTGTGTGTGTCTATGTCAATTTTTCACTGTGTATGCATGTATCTGCATGTTTCTTCCTGCGAGTATTTTTACAAAGAAACATAGAAACATAGAAAATAAGTGGCAGGAGGAGGCCATTTGGCCTTCGAGCCAGCACCGCCATTCATTGTGATCATGGCTGATCATCCACAATCAGTAACCTGTGCTTGTCTTCTCCCCATATCCCCTTGATTCTGCTAGCTCCTAGAGCTCTATCTAACTCTCTTTTACATTCATCCAGTGAATTGGCCTCCACTGCCTTCTGTGGCAGAGAATTCCACAAATTCACAACTCTCTGGGTGAAAACGTTTTTTCTCACCTCAGTTTTAAATGGCCTCCCCTTTATTCTTAGACTGTGTGGCCCCTGGTTCTGGAGTCCCCCAACATTGGGAACATTGTGTATCAGTGAGTGTGCCCACCTGTTTCGTCTTGTGTGGGTGAATATCTCTGTGACTGTGAACATGAGTGAGTTTCTTCTTTAGTTTAATTTAGTTTAGAGGTACAGCGCGGAAACAGGCCCTTCGGCCCACCGAGTCCACACCGACCAGCGATCCCCGCACACTAACACTATTCTTTTTTTTAATTTTAATTATTATTTAAAAAAAAATTTTTTTTTTATCCATGTACTTATTATTTTTTTAAATTTTAAATTTAATTTTTTTTTAACACTATTCTACACACACTAAACTAAATGACTTCATCTTGTTGAAACAAAGAACTGTAGATGATGGTTTATACCAAAGATAGACACAAATTGCTGGAGTAACTCAGCGGGTCAAGCAGCATCTCTGGAGAAAGAGGATAGGTGACATTTTGGGTCGAGATTCCTTCTTCAGACTTCAGGATCCCAACCCGAAAAGTCACCTATCCTTTCTCTCCAGAGACGTTGCCTGGCCCGCTGAGGTATCCCAGCACTTTGTGTCCATCTTTGACTTCATCTCCACCAATCTGTGGCTGATGCATCTGTTCACTATAGAATTGGTAAAAGTGACCACTGCACAGCCCTAGTTTCTGCCCTAAC
Organism: Rhinoraja longicauda; assembly: GCF_053455715.1. Classification (NCBI taxonomy): domain Eukaryota; kingdom Metazoa; phylum Chordata; class Chondrichthyes; order Rajiformes; family Arhynchobatidae; genus Rhinoraja; species Rhinoraja longicauda. Next base: position 4,321,109 of record NC_135992.1, read on the forward strand.
CATCATAGTCTTTGATGACTATTTGCCAGGAGCTCCAACCATGGGTGCTTGCAGACTTAACATCACGGAGCGCGCGGTCTCTGGTCAGATACCGACTTCGGGAACTCCAAGCCTCAGGAGCTTCGATCGCCCCGACGGATGGTTTGACTGCCCCGACCGCGGGAGAATAAAGAGGAATAAAGAGGGCCGAAAAGGCCTGTTTCCGGCTGTATATATATGATATGATATGATAAGATTGGACTTTTTTGCCTTCCATCACAGTGAGGAACGTGGGGAATCCGCTGTAGTTGATGTTTATGTTAGCTTTTATGTAGTTGTGTGTCTTGTTGCTTTTTTTTTGTGTGGCTGTATGGTAATTCGCATATCACTGTAACTTAATTTGGTACATGTGACAATAAAAGACCTTTGAAACCTTTGGGGAGATGGCAGGAACGGGGTACTGATTGAAAATGATCAGCCATGATCACATTGAATGGTGGTGCTGGCTCGAAGGGCCGAATGGCCTACTCCTGTACCTATTGTCTATTGTCTATATCAGGGGTGGCCAAACCGCAGCTCGCGAGCTACCTGCGGCTCTTTGACCTTTAATATGCGGCTTGTGGAAATATGTTGGCTGAGCTCCTTTTATCATCACAGTTAATATAAAAGGTAAATAAGAAAAAATTTCAAGCTTTATAATTATTTACTGGGTATGAATTGAGACCCCATTGGAATAAAACGTAAGTTTAATGTTCATGGTTAGTAAAAATATTTAAGTTCATGTCTTGCGGCTCTTTTGTTCATATATACAGCGCGGAAACAGGCCTTTTCGGCCCACCAAGTCCGCGCCGCCCAGCGATCCCCGCACACTAACACTATTAACACTATCCTACACACACTAGGGACAATTTTTACATTTACCCAGTCAATTAACCTACATACCTGTACGTCTTTGGAGTGTGGGAGGAAACCGAAGATCTCGGAGAAAACCCACGCAGGTCACGGGGAGAACGTACAAACTCCTTACAGTACAGCACCTGTAGTCAGGATCGAACCTGAGTCTCCGGCGCTGCATTCGCTGTAAAGCAGCAACTCTACCGCTGCGCTACCGTGCCGCCATGTCTTGCGGCTCTCAAACATCTGAACTTTATCGTATGTGGCTCTTACATTAAGCAAATTTGGCCACCCCTGGTCTATATAAATGAGCAGGCAAGTATGAAAATGACTTGTTGAATGAACCAGGAACAAGAGGGCCTCACAAGGTTGATTGAGGGTTGATTGTGCCTCACAACATCTAAGTGAATTGATAAAAGTGACCACTTCACACTGAATCCATCTTCAAAATATTCTATGGCAATACAGTGGCGACACGGTGGCTCAGCAGTTGAGCTACTGCCTCACAACGCCAGAGACCTGGGTTCGATCCTGATTACAGTTGCTTCTCTGTACGGAGTTTGTACGTTCTCCCCGTGACCTGCGTGGGTTTTCACCGAGAACTTCGGTTTCCTCCCACACTCCAAAGACGTGCAGGTTTGTAGGTCTGAAGAAGGGTCTCGACCCGAAACGTCGCCCATTCCTTCTCTCCAGAGATGCTGCCTGTCCCGCTGAGTTACTCCAGCATTTTGTGTCTACCTTCGATTTAAACCAGCATCCGCAGCTCTTTCTTACACAAGGTTTGTAGGTTAATTGGCTTGGTGTGGGTGTAAATTGTCCCTAGTGTGTGTAGGGTAGTGTTAATGTGCGGGGATCTGCTGGTCGGTGTGGACTCGGTCGGTCGAAGAGCCTGTTTCGCGCTGCATCTCTAAACTAAACTAAAAATTAATCTAAAATGAATCTTGTTGAACGAGATAGTCTCTGAACAGATCTGGTAGCTCAAAAGGAAGGGACCGTGGAGCGTCAACAGCAGCTAAAGTATTTGCCACCACAAACTGTATTGCCATGGCCCAATGTGATCTTCTCCCTTTGCTTTCCCTCTTTCTCCATCCCTTCCCCTTCCCAGTTCACCGACTAGTCTTACTGTTACCGACTACATTTTATCTCTGTGCTTTGTTGTTACCTTCTCCCAGCTGACAATGATCTATTCTACATTTTCCTTGATCTGCATTCCTTGTGTCCTGTTTTCACTTGCACTTTCTTATCTCTACACTTCCTTATCTATGTACCGCCCACTCTCCTGACATCAGGGCGGCACGGTGGTGCAGCGGTAGAGTAGCTGCCTTACAGCGAATGCAGCGCCGGAGACTCAGGTTCGATCCTGACTACGGGCGCCATCTGTACGGAGTTTGTACGTTCTCCCCGTGACCTGCGTGGGTTTTCTCCGAGATCTTCGGTTTCCTCCCACACTCCAAAGACGTACAGGTATGTAGGTTAATTGACTGGGTAAATGTTTTAAAAAAATTGTCCCTAGTGTGTGTAGGATAGTGTTAGTGTGCGGGGATCGTTGGGCAGCGCGGACTTGGTGGGCCGAAGGGCCAGTTTCCGCGCTGTATCTCTAATTCTAAAAAAATCTAAATCAGTCTGAAGAAGGGTCTCGACCCGAAACGTCACCCATTCCTTCTCTCCAGAGATGCTGCCTGACCCGCTGAGTTACTCCAGCATTTTGTGACCTCTTATATTTTTCTCAAGACAGAAGATTAATTATAGTTCAGTGAAGAAAACACGTACATAAAATTTACGTGGCCACCTGGTGAAGTTGCTAGCTGGGTCTGTTCATGTGCTAAACAGTTCAAACAGCATCCAGGGGACAGAGCGAAGCTTTCTTAGGATAAACAAATCAGGTCAAAGTAGGGTTGCCAACTTTCTTACTCCCAAATAAGGGACAAGGTGACGTCACCGCCCACGCCCCAAGTGACCTCACCCAGCCAGTGGCCACGTGCTCCCGCTCCACCAATGGTGGCTGCCCGGGCCGGGAGGCGGGTTGCTATGCAACCTCCGTTAGGCGAACGCACTCGGCCCTGCTCCCCGAACACACTCCGTTAGCCTACAGTGTCCAGGCCTACAGTGACCCCCGGGCCTACAGTGTCCGGGCCTACAATGTCCGGCCCTACAGCGCCCCCCAGGCCTAATACGGGACAAGGGTGGTCCCGTACGGGACAAACAAATTTAGCCCAAAATACGGGATGTCTGGGCTATTACGGGACAGTTGGCAACCCCTAGGTCAAAGGCCTATGCTGCCACAACTGGTCATGAGTAATAGACAATAGACAATAACAATAGGTGCAGGAGTAGGCCATTCGGCCATTGATCATTCTCAATCAGTACCCCGTTCCTGCCTTCTCCCCATACCCCCTGACTCTGCTATCCTTAAGAGCTCTATCTAGCTCTCTCTTGAATGCACTCAAGGAATTGGCCTCCACTGCCTTCTGAGGCAGAGAATTCCACAGATTTACAACTCTCTGACTGTTCTAAATGGGCTACCCCTTATTCTTAAACTGTGGCCCTGGTTCTGGACTCCCCCAACATAGGGAACATGTTTCCTGCCTCTAACGTGTCCAACCCCTTAATAATCTTAAATGTTTCGATAAGATCCCCTCTCATCCTTCTAAATTCCAGTGTATACAAGCCTAGTCGCTCCAGTCTTTCAACATATGACAGTCCCGCCATTCCGGGAATCAACCTAGTAAACCTACGCTGCATGATGGATAAGTACACAGCTAATGGGAGGAAGGGGCTTCATGAATATCCATATCCTTGACCCACCATGTGAGGCTCTTCATCAGAACTGGGGAAAGGTAAACACAAGCTCGGTTCAAGTCACCCACAATATCACTATTCACACGTTCCCAACATCGCAAGTGCTTACTCCCCAAACAACTGAGCCCTCGGGCAGGGAATTATGAGCATCCTTCTCCACTCAGAAAGAGGAAGGAATGTTGGTGAGTGTGTTGCAACTTGTTTACAATGTCCATACCGTGGCTGACGCAAGCTTCGTGTGTACACAGTGAAACGTGGGCATGTGTAAGAGTGGTTGGTCAAGGGAGCGGGCTTGCTACAGATGTGACCCGTTCCTTTTGCTGACCTCGACCACGTGTGTTAGTTCATTAAACACATGGACAGATACAGCTCAGAAACAGGTCCACTGGCCTGTGAGTCTGCACCAGTTATCAAGCACCCAGCTTTTCACACCATTCCTGCCCCGACCCTTTTTATTCTTTGCACATTCTCATCAGCTCCTCTATCTAGACTCACTTACTCCCCCTGCATATTGGGGCACTTTACCTATCACTCAGCACGGTGGTGCAGCGGTAGAGTTGCCGCCTTACAGCGAATGCAGCGCCGGAGACACAGGTTCGATCCTAACTACGGGCGCCGTCTGTACGGAGTTTGTACGTTCTCCCCGTGACCTGCGTGGGTTTTCTCCGAGATCTTCGGTTTCCTCTCACACTCCAAAGACGTACAGATATGTAGGTTAATATGTAGGTAAATGTAAAAATTGTCCCTAGTGTGTGTAGGATAGTGTTAATGTGCGGGGATTGCTGGGCGGCACGGACTCGGTGGGCCGAAGGGCCTGTTTCCGCGCTGTATCTCTAAATCTAAAAATTAAATCTAAAATCACTCACATATTTTTGGGATGTGGAAGGAAACATCCAAGGGATGATCCATTCGGCCACAGGGGAGCATGCAGACTCCACACAGATAGCAGTGGAGCTAGGATTAACCTGGGTCTCTGGAGCCACAAGGCAGCAGCTCGACTGGTTGCACCACTGTGCCTAAACCTCTTACTGCACTGTGGTCAGTTCCTTTGGTTATTATAGTGGGCTTTGATCTCTCTGCCCACCTCTTCCCACTGGCTTCATTTCCATCCTTGGATGGTTCCTCGGCCGCCCTGATTAGTACGCGTGTCAGGGGTTTTGGGAAGAAGGCAGGAGATTGGGGTTGAGAGGGAAAGGTAGATCAGAAACTAGGGTTGCCCACTGTCCCGTATTAGCCGGGACATCCCCTATTTTGGGTTAAATTGGTTTGTCCCGTACAGGACCGCCCTTGACCCGTATTAGGCCCGGGGGGCGCTGTAGGCACGGACGCTGTAGGCCCGGACAGTGTAAGCCCGGACAGTGTAGGCCTGGACATTGTAGACCCGGACACTGTAGGCCCGGATGCTGTAGGCCCGGACAGTGTAAGCCCGGACAGTGTAGGCTCGGACGCTATAGGTCCCAACAGTTTAGGTCCTGACACTCTAGGTTTCCGACATTTTAGCTCCGGACAGTCTAGGCCCGGAGGCCCGGGCTCCGCCTGATGGAGGTTGCGTAGCAACTCCACCCCCCCACCGGCCCGGGCAGCCTCCATTGGTGGAGCGGGAGCACGTGGCTGCTGGCTGGGTGACCTCGCCTTGTCCCGTATTTGGGAGTGAGATAGTTGGCACCCCTATCAATGACCAACAGGACAACAGGAATAGTGAAAGGCCTTGATAGAGTGGATGTAGAGAGGATGTTTCCACTCGTGAGAGAGTCTAGGATTAGAGGTCATAGCCTCAGAATTCAAGGACGTGCCTTTGGGAAAGAGATGAGGATGAATTTCTTTAGCCGGTGGGTGATGAATCTGTGGAATTCTTTGCCACAGATGGCAGTGGAGGCCAAGCCAATGGATATTTTTAAGGCAGACACAGATAGATTCTTGATTAGTACGGGTGTCAGGGGTTATGGGGAGCCTTCTTCATACTGTGTGAAGAAGGCTGTCAACCCGAAACGTCACCTATTCCTTCTCTACAGAGATGCTGCCTGTCCCGCTGAGTTACTCCAGAATTTTGTGTTTATCTCCTCTTTTCCATGTTTCTTTGCTTTCATTTGCAATGTACTGTCAAGATCCATAGGTGTCCTATAAATGGAGCCGTATTTCCTTATCTGTGCTGCATATTGTCTGTGCTGGGTTTGCTTAAAATTGCTCTCTCTGTGGGTCGTTAATGGGTTAATGATGAGTGACTCAAACTGGATGAGAGCCCAGTGTCTTTTGCTGAAGTTGAATCTCTCGAACCTTCTGGCACAGCTCTGAACCCCACCAGGCTGAATCATTCTTCATGCTACTGAGTTCCTCTTTTTTTTGCAGATACCAGTTTTGGAGAACTGCCATTAGTTGAGGGCAGACACAAGAAGCTGGAGTAACTCAGCGGGGACAGGCAGCATCTCTGCAGAGAAGGAATGGGTGACGTTTTCGGGTCGAGACCTTTCTTCAGAAGAAGGGGTCTCGACCCAAAACGTCACCCATTCCTTCTCTGCAGAGATGCTGCCTGTCCCCGCTGAGTTACTCCAGCTTTTTGTGCCTATCTTCGGTTTAAACCAGCATCTGCAGTTCCTTCCTAGACATGAGTTGAGGGTCCGTTGCTCTCCTTTTGTGTTGGCTCAGCCTTGGGAAGAGGTTTTGTATAGGGTTGCCAACTTCCTCACTCCCAAATAAGGGACAAAGGGTGACGTCACCGCCCCGCGCCCCACGTGACCTCACCCAGCAGGCGGCCACGTGCTCCCGCTCCACCAATGGCGGCCGCCTGTTCCGGGCGGCCGCTATTGGTTGAGCAGGAGCACGTGGCCGCTGGCTGGGTGAGGTCACGTGGGGCTCGAAGCGGTGACGTCACCTCGTCCAGTATTTGGGAGTGAGGAGGAAAAAAGACTGCAGATGCTGGGCACAAAATGCTGGAGTAACTCAGCGGGGACAGGCAGCATCTCTGGAGAGAAGGAATGGGTGACGTTTTGGGTCGAGACCCTTCTTCATACCGAAAAAGAGGAAGTTGGCAACACTACTAATACGGGATAAGGCGGTCCCGTACGGGACAAACGGGATGTCCCGGCTAATATGGGACAGTTGGCAACCCTATTCCCTGGTGTGTGGTAGCCTCTGGAAGCATTGCCTGTACATGTGTGCACAGCGAACTCACTCAGTGAGGACATTGCATCACTTTCCTTGCAAAGGACAAACAGAAACAAGCCTTCAAAGGTTTATTTGCCTACGTGCCACCTCTCTCACTGTGGAGCAATGAACTATGTAAATACTGGTATCTTCAATTGATCAGTTTGCAGTTTCATAATGAGACACATTACATCCTTTTTAACCAGATATGGGATCAATCTTGGGACAATTAACCTTTGTTTTTTTTCAAATTTTCATTATGCAAACCTGACATGATAGTACAAAAAAACAATGTACGAAACAAAGTACAAAAACACAAATAATTGTAGTGGCAAGTCTGCAATGGCTTGGTGCTGAGGTGGAATTGTGGCTAAGGTTGTGCATGATGATTCGTGAATATAATGGTTAACGGGAGGATGCTGTTCTTGAACCTGGAGGTAATGGTTCTCACACTTGTGTACCTTCGGTTTAGTTTATTGTCACGTGTACCGAGGTACAGTGAAAAGCTTTTGTGGCGTGCTATCCAGTCTGCAGAAAGGCAACACATGATTACAGTCGAGCCATTTACAGTGCATAGATAAAGTAAGAAATTTTGCTGTAGGAATAGAGGTTTAAGAGTGTGGAACGATTGTAATATGAGATTGTAGATCTGCTTCTGTGGCTAGCATGCAAATAGTCGCCTGGGTTGGGTGCCAATTTGGATGCATTCCCATGGTTTGGTGCCCAAATTGTGGTCTCCAAATTTGAGGAAGGATATTCTTGCTATTGAGGGCGTGCAGCGTAGGTGTACTAGATTAATTCCCAGAATGGCGGGACTGTCATATGTTGAAAGACTGGAGTGACTAGGCTTGTATACACTGGAATTTATAAGGATGAGAGGAGATCTTATCGAAACGTATAAGATTATTAAGGGGTTGGACACGTTAGAGGCAGGAAACATGTTCCCAATGTTGGGGGAGTCCAGAACAAGGGGCCACAGTTTAAGAATAAGAGGTAGGCCATTTAGAACTGAGATGAGGAAAAACATTTTCAGTCAGAGAGTTGTGAATCTGTGGAATTCTCTGCTTCAGAAGGCAGTGGAGGCCAATTCTCTGAATGCATTCAAGAAAGAGCTAGATAGAGCTCTTAAGGATAGCGGAGTCAGGGGGTATGGGGAGAAGGCAGGAACGGGGTACTGATTGAGAATGATCAGCCATGATCACATTGAATGGCGGTGCTGGCTCGAAGGGCCGAATGGCCTCCTCCTGCACCTATTGTCTAATGTCTATAGGTAGCAGCAAGTTACCAGCGATTCTGCATGACTTCACTTTGTAGCCTGTTTACAGCACGCAAGCCTTGCCACAATCGATGGGTGTCTGTGTGGTTAGTTGGGACTCTAGCTCTGTCTGGAATTGGCTCTAGGCATCGCTGATGGCTTTGCTAAGTTCGAACAAGATTTCCTAAACAGGTCGGCACAGAGGTAGAGTTGCCTTCTTACAGCGCCAGAGAACCGGGTTCGATCCAGACCACGGGTACTTTCTGTGCGCAGTTTGTACGTTTTCTCTGTGACCGCAAGGGGTTTTCTCCGGGTGCTCCGGTTTCCTCCCACACTCCGAAGATATACAGGTTGGTAGGTTAATTGGCTTGGTAAAAATTGTAATTGTCCCTAGTATGTAGGGTAGCGCTAGTGTTAGGGGTGATCGCTGGTCGGTGTGGACTCGATGGGCCAAAGGGCCTGTTTCCAAGCTGTATCTCTAAAGTCTAAACTCGGGATGACACTACTTGAACGCCTCAGACTTGGACTCCAACAGGCCTTTCGGCCCACCGGGTCCGCGCCGCCCAGCGATCCCCGCACACTAACACTATCCTACACCCACTAGGGACAATTTTTACATTTGCCCTGCCAATAACCTACATACTTGTACGTCTTTGGAGTGTGGGAGGAAACCGAAGATCTCGGAGAAAACCCACGCAGGTCACGGGGAGAACGTACAAACTCCGTACTCCGTACAGACGGTGCCCGTAGTCGGGATCGAACCCGAGTCTCCGGCGCTGCATTCGCTGTAAGGCAGCAACTCTACCGCTGAGCCACCGTGCCGCCCTTAGCGTGAATTGGCCGGTTAGATGGTGGGGGTGCAGTGTGAGTGGTGCATTAGAGTTGTGGGGTAATATGAGTAGGATAGTTAGTCGGTGGGGTAGAGTGAATGGGACAGTTAGATCATGGGGTAGCATGAGTGGGGCATGAGGGTGATGTGAGTGGGGCAGTTAGATGATAGTGTGGTGCGGATAGGGCATTAGGTTGGGTGGATGGGGCATTAGGTTAGTGGGGTAGGGTCTTTAGGACATTTAGCATGTGCAGTTGAACTTTCACAGCACAGAAACAGGCCCTTCGGCCCACAATACTTGTGCCAAACATGATGCCAAATTAAACTGAGCTCATCTGCCTGCACATGATCCATATCCCTCTATTCCCTGCACTTTCATGTGCCTATCTAAAAGCCTCTTAAACGTCACCATCGTATTTGGCCTCCACCACCACCCCTGGCTCTGCATTCCAGGCCCCCAAAACTCTGTAAAAAGACTTGCCCCGTACACTTGCCGCGATGAAACTTTACCCCTCTCACCTAATATCTATGCCCTCTCGTGATGGACATTTCCACCCTGAGAAAAAGGTTCTGGCAAGGTATCCATATTTCAGACTGATGTCAGGGGGGCGGGACAAAGGAAGGATATAGGTGGAGACAGGAAGATAGAGGGAGAACTGGGAAGGGGGAGGGGAAGAGAGGGACAGAGGAACTATCTAAAGTTGTCCCTCTCTTCCCCTCCCCCTTCCCAGTTCTCCCTGTCTCCACCTATATCCTTCCTTTGTCCCGCCCCCTGACATCAGTCTGAAGAAGGGTCTCGACCTAAAACGTCACCCATTCCTTCTCTCCTGAGATGCTGCCTGACCCGCTGAGTTACTCCAGCATTTTGTGAAATAAATACCTTCGATTTGTACCAGCATCTGCAGTTATTTTCTTACACTAGGTATCCATATTGGTTATTATTGTCAGATGTACCGAGATTTAGTGGAAAACATTGTTTCGCATGCAGTCCAGGTAAATCCAACCACACGTGAGTGCATTAGGGAGTGCAACAGAGAAAATAAACAGAGTGCCGAATATAGTGTCACAGCTACAGAGAAAGTGCAGATATTTAAAAAAATGTAAGGGTGTCATGAGATAGATTGGAAGATCAGGAATTCATTCTCAACACATGGGAGGTCTCTTCAATAGACAATAGACAATAGACAATAGGTGCAGGAGTAGGCCATTCAGCCCTTCGAGCCAGCACCACCATTCAATGCGATCATGGCTGATCACTCTCAATCAGTACCCCGTTCCTGCCTTCTCCCCATACCCCCTCACTCCGCTATCCTTAAGAGCTCTATCCAGCTCTCTCTTGAAAGCATCCAACGAACTGGCCTCCACTGCCTTCTGAGGCAGAGAATTCCACACCTTCACCACCCTCTGACTGAAAAAGTTCTTCCTCATCTCCGTTCTAAATGGCCTACCCCTTATTCTTAAACTGTGGCCCCTTGTTCTAGACTCCCCCAACATTGGGAACATGTTTCCTGCCTCTAATGTGTCCAATCCCCTAATTATCTTATATGTTTCAATAAGATCCCCCCTCATCCTTCTAAATTCCAGTGTATACAAGCCCAATCGCTCGAGCCTTTCAACATACGACAGTCCCGCCATTCCGGGAATTAACCTAGTGAACCTACGCTGCACGCCCTCCATAGCAAGAATATCCTTCCTCAAATTTGGAGACCAAAACTGCACACAGTACTCCAGGTGCGGTCTCACCAGGGCCCGGTACAACTGTAGAAGGACCTCTTTGCTCCTATACTCAACTCCTCTTGTTACGAAGGCCAACATTCCATTGGCTTTCTTCACTGCCTGCTGTACCTGCATGCTTCCTTTCATTGACTGATGCACTAGGACACCCAGATCTCGTTGAACTCCCCCTCCTCCTAACTTGACACCATTCAGATAATAATCTGCCTTTCTATTCTTACTTCCAAAGTGAATAACCTCACACTTATCTACATTAAACTGCATCTGCCATGTATCCGCCCACTCACACAACCTGTCCAAGTCACCCTGCAGCCTTATTGCATCTTCCTCACAATTCACACTACCCCCCAGCTTAGTATCATCTGCAAATTTGCTAATGGTACTTTTAATCCCTTCGTCTAAGTCATTAATGTATATCGTAAATAGCTGGGGTCCCAGCACCGAACCTTGCGGTACCCCACTGGTCACTGCCTGCCATTCCGAAAGGGACCCATTTATCCCCACTCTTTGCTTTCTGTCTGTCAACCAATTTTCTATCCATGTCAGTACCCTACCCCCAATACCATGTGCCCTAATTTTGCCCACTAATCTCCTATGTGGGACCTTGTCGAAGGCTTTCTGAAAGTCGAGGTACACCACATCCACTGACTCTCCCCTATCAATTTTCCTAGTTACATCCTCAAAAAATTCCAGTAGATTTGTCAAGCATGATTTCCCCTTCGTAAATCCATGCTGACTCGGAATGATCCTGTTACTGCTATCCAAATGCTCAGCAATTTCGTCTTTTATAATTGACTCCAGCATCTTCCCCACCACTGATGTCAGACTAACTGGTCTATAATTACCCGTTTTCTCTCTCCCTCCTTTCTTAAAAATGGGATAACATTTGCTATCCTCCAATCCACAGGAACTGATCCTGAATCTATAGAACATTGAAAAATGATCTCCAATGCTTCCACTATTTCTAGAGCCACCTCCTTAAGTACCCTGGGATGCAGACCATCAGGCCCTGGCGATTTATCAGCCTTCAGTCCCATCAGTCTACCCAAAACCATTTCCTGCCTATAAAGCAATGAAAAAGAAGCTGTTCCTGAATCTGGTGGTGTCATGGTTCAAGCCTTTGTATCTACTGCTGGACAGGAGAGGGGAGAAGGGAGAGAGAGAGATTGGGGGTCCAATCGTGGAGCTGCAGATTCTCATGAACATTATCTCCTTCTTCACAAGTGGTCCGGGTTCGATCCTGACCACGGGTGCTGTCGGTACAGAGTTTATACGTTCTCCCCGTGACCTGCGTGGGTTTTCTACGGGTGCTTTGGTTTCCTCCCACACTCCAACGACGTACGGATTTGGAGGTTAATTGGCTTGGTAAAATTGGAAATTGTCCCTCACGCGTGTGAAGGATATTGTTGGTGTGCGGGGATCGCCGGTCGACGCAGGCTCGGTGGGCCGAAGGGCCTGTTTTTGCGCTGTCTCTCTCAACTAAACCAAACTAAAGTGGGGGTTTGCCTTACTTGGCTTTTTTATCCAGTGACATGGAAAATAACCAGTGACAGGAAACACGAGTTCAAATCCCATTGGGCGTTTTTTTTTTAGAAAAAATATTTCTGTTAAAGTTGCTGTTTCACATGTCCTTTTTTTAGAGAAGGAAGACCATTGTTCTGTGCTGAGCTGGCTTCAATGTGACTCAGGCGCTGGTTGGAAATATTCCTTCTGCTTCAGGTTTGAAGCCCGACGTCACACGCACGTGGAATTGTTCCGGATGTTTCTGTAAGGAAACGGCATCCTTAATGTCGCCCCTACCGATGGTTTGTGGCTGAGGGATAGTTTAGTTTAGTTTAGTATAGTTTAGTTTCGAGATACAGTGCGGAAACAGGCCCTTCGGCCCACCGACTCCTCACCGACCAGTGATCCCCGCACATTAACACCACCAGGGGCAATTTTACATTGACACCAAGCCATTAACCTACAAACCTGTACGTCTTTGGAGTGTGGGAGGAAACCAGACATCTCTGAGAAAACCCACGCAGGTCACTGGGAGAACGTACAAACTCCGTACAGACGGCACCCGTAGTCAGGATCGAACCCGGGCTCTGGTAGATTGCAGCAAAATCTGCATTCCTTTCCCGGCTTGACCTGTTTGCGATTCCGGTTTCTTAGGTAGTGTCTGCCCAAAGTGCCTTCAAGAAAGAAGCCCCCTTGTTCATTTTTGGGAACCACACAAGTAATATCCACACCCCACAAATGATTTTTTTTTAAGGTTACAGGACTTAGGATGCACAGCATAGAACAGGCCATTTGCCCCAATCAGTTCATTCTGGCAGTCATAATTTTGTCACAAGGGCCATTCCTGTGCTGTACTTAGGGTTGCCAACTTCCTCACTCCCAAATACGGGACAAGGTGACGTCACCGCCCCGCAGGTGCCATTGGTGGAGCTGGCTGTGTGAGGTCACGTGGGGCGCTGACGTCACTCTTTGTCCGTTTATTTGGGAGTGAGGGAGTTGGCAACCCTACTAATACGGTACAAGGGCGATCCCGTACGGGACAAACCAATTTAGCCCAAAATATGGGATGTCCCGGCTAATACGGGACAGTTGTCAACCCTAGCTGTACTGTTCTAGTATTGTTAATAAAATGGGATTAATTAATAATGTCACAGTACAGGCTCCCTGAGGATAGAACAAGGTAGAATTTCAAACTCAGTCAAGTATGGAAAACACTGAAGCTGGCATCCAAAAGCTAAAGGCAGCTCTATTGGTATTAAGATGGAGTTGGCTAGCATAAATGTAGAAATGGATTAAAAGGACAAATGGCCGACCAGCACACCCTGATACATGCTGAATTTTAACAAATACTTTCAGAAAGGTATCTTCTAGTAATAGAGCAACTACTCAGCATGAGGAAAAACTTTTTCAGTCAGAGAGTTGTGAATCTGTGGAATTCTCTGCCTCAGAAGGCAGTGGAGGCCAATTCTCTGAATGCATTCAAGAGAGAGCTGGATAGAGCTCTTAAGGATAGCAGAGTCAGGGGGTCTGGGGAGAAGGCAGGAACGGGGTACTGATTGAGAATGATCAGCCATGATCACATTGAATGGCGGTGCTGGCTCGAAGGGCCGAATGGCCTCCTGCACCTATTGTCTATTGTCTAAGAAGGGACACAAAGTGCAGGAGTAACCCTGTGACTCTGGAGAATATGGAGACTGAAGAAGGGTCCTGACACAAAACATCACCCATCCACGTTCTCCAGAGATGCTGCCTGACCCGCCGAGTTACTCCAGCACTTTGTGTCTATTATCCGGCAGTCACAATGTTCAGTCTGAAAGTAGCGTTGCGAATTGTGCTCCACAGCAGCACCCAGTGGACAATAGGTGTCAGAAATAGAAATAAGGAACTGCAGATGCAGGTTTACAAAATAAAAGTCACAAAGTGCTGCAGTAACTCAGTGGGCCAGGCAGCATCACTGGAAAAAGAAGGGACTGACGCTAAGTGTCACCTTTCCATGTTGTCTAGAGTTGCAGCCTGACCCGTTGAGTTACTCCAGCACTTTGTGTCTTTTTAGGTGTCAATCCAGTGTTCCTTGTATTATGAGGAACTGGTGATCCCATATGCTTGAATGTCTAAGCACATGCCTTTACATGATATCTGGCTGATCCCACTGCCATGGCTCACAGCCAGTAATTTCTCCAAGCCCGACCTGATTTGGTCAGAACGCATGGGATCTATCTTTGCTGGTTTGAAGTGCCCTGGATTACCAGGTTTCGTTTGGTTTAGAAATACAGCACGGAAACAGGCCCTTTGGCCCACCGGGTCCGTGCCAACCAGCGATCCAGAGGTCTCTGGCAGGATCTGGGAAACCTCACTAAAATCACACCTGACGCCTGAGACCTCTGTCAAAGCTTCAGTTTAAAATAAAAGCTGTTTAAATCATGCATGATAAGGATGAAACAATTGCCAACCTCTTTTGTGGACCGTGTGTTTGCAAAGAAGGTCTAGAAGAGGTCTAGAAGGTGGTCAGGCCCACCTCGAGACTTATATTTCGCATCTGCATTACTGTGAAGTACAGGTGTTATCTGTTTGAAAGAGATATCTATCATATTGGGAAGCACGGAGCTGCAGCTTGTAGAGTTGGTGCCTCACAGCGCCAGAGACCTGGATTGGATCCTGACCTCGGGTGCCGTGTGAGCGGAGTTAGCACGCTCTCCCTACGACCGTGTGGGTTTCCTCCAGGTGCTCCAGTTTCGTCCCACATCCCAAAGACATGCAGGTTTGCAGGCGAATTGGCCTCTGTAAATTTCCCTAGTGTGCGGGAAATGGGAAAGTGGGATAACACAGAACTAATGTGAACCAGTCATCAATGGTCGACATGGACTGAATGGGCCTCAGGGCCTGTTTCCATGCTGCGTCTCTAAACTAAACATTTTGAAGCATAAAAGATCTACATTTGTATTGCGTTTTTGTCTTTTAAGTTTTGATTGACACTACGCATGTGAATATTATAGTTATTGCTACTTTCAACACTTAAGAAATAGTGAATACTGGACCAAGTGGACCTGTTGGGCCCAAACCTCTCCTGCATTGGTGTAGCACCCTCTCCATCCCCCCTTCCCATCCCCCCCTCTCCCCCTCCCTCCCCTCTCCCCCTCCCTCCCCTCTCCCCCTCCCCTTCCCCATCCTCTCCCTCCCCTCCCCCTCCCTCCACCTCCCCTCCTGCATTGGTGCAGCACCCTCTCCTCCCCCCCTTCCCATCCCCTCTCCCTCTCCCTCTCCCTCCCCTCCCCTCCCCTCCCCCTTTAAAAATATAACACTGATTTCAATGAAACTTCTTCCATTAGCACCAAAGGGACGACGGTGAGTAAGGTGGGCCTAAAATTGTACCGATTTGGCCGTAGTTCAGGAACAAACAAACAGATGAGAGTTTTAGTATATCGATGCATTTCTATAACGGCTTTCACAATCCCAGGAGGTTCCAAAATATTTAACAGCATTCTCAGAGACAGTTGCCAAACTGATTTGTGATGCAACCAGTAGTATAAGAAAATAACTGCAGATGCTGGTACAAATCGATTTATTCACAAAATGCTGGAGTAACTCAGCAGGTCAGGCAGCATCTGGGGAGAGAAGGAATGGGTGACGTTTCGGGTCTGAGGAAGGGTCTCGACCCGAAACGTTACCCATTCCTTCTCTCCCGAGATGCTGCCTGACCTGCTGAGTTACTCCAGCATTTTGTGAATAAATTGATTTGTGATGCATCAGGATAAGATACATAGAAAACAGATGGCACCACCTGCCTCCAAGTTGCACATGGGAAACTAACTTCAATCGACGCTTGTAGATATTTTGTTCCAGTCTAGCACTGGTGCGATGGGCCGAATAGGACCTTCCTCCGACTCCCTGCTGTTCCAGAAGTACAGGCGCCTGCCTGAAGGGGGAGCGCCAGAGCTGTGTGTGGGGACAGACGTCTGGCCAAAGATACTAGAGGAGCAAGATAGACCACTCGATCACGGCGCCATTTTAGTAGGCAGAAACTTGCAGAAACATTTAAAAATGAAAATAACAAAAATCTGTGAATCGATAGATGAGATATATTCTGCATTTTAATGGTATCATCACACATACTGTTCCCCCAAAACACTGACTACGCTGCGAGAGGCAGAGCGAACGGCGGGGTTTTGCTTACTAAAATGGCGGCCGTTACGCCGAGTGTGGTCCATCTTGCTCCTCTAGTATCTTCGCGTCTGGCAACCGGCGGACGGCAGCGGCTGGAAGGAGGTGGGTGACCGGTGACCCGCTCCGGTAGCGGCTGCAGGTCGGTCAGGCGAAGGGAGGGGAGGGGCGGGGAGGGGAGCGGGCCTCTCGCATCCCGGCTGCCTCCGTCCAAAATGGAGGCATCGCGGGGCGGGGGGGAAATCAACCGATTGTGGAGGTCTCTCGCCCGGTTGCGCCCACCCACCTCGACCCTCATCCCCCCCTCGACCCTCATCCCCCCCCACCTCGACCCTCATCCCCCCCCGACCCTCATCCCCCCCCCCCGACCCTCATCCCCCCCCACCTCGACCCTCATCCCCCACCTCGACCCTCATCCCCCCCCACCTCGACCCTCATCCCCCCCTCGACCCTCATCCCCCCCCTCGACCCTCATCCCCCCCCCTCGACCCTCATCCCCCCCTCGACCCTCATATCCCCCCCCTCGACCCTCATCCCCCCCCACCTCGACCCTCATCCCCCCCCACCTCGACCCTCATCCCCCCCCACCTCGACCCTCATCCCCCCCTCGACCCTCATCCCCCCCCTCGACCCTCATCCCCCCCTCGACCCTCATCCCCCCCCCGACCCTCATCCCCCCCCCTCGACCCTCACCCCCCCCTCGACCCTCATCCCCCCCCTCGACCCTCACCCCCCCCTCGACCCTCATCCCCCCCCTCGACCCTCACCCCTCCCTCGACCCTCATCCCCCCCCCGACCCTCATCCCCCCCCCGACCCTCATCCCCCCCCTCGACCCTCATCCCCCCCCCCGACCCTCATCCCCCCCCCTCGACCCTCATCCCCCCCTCGACCCTCATCCCCCCCTCGACCCTCATCCCCCCCTCGACCCTCATCCCCCCCTCGACCCTCATCCCCCCCTCGACCCTCATTCCCCCCTCGACCCTCATCCCCCCCTCGACCCTCACCCTCGACCCTCACCCCCCCTCGACCCTCATCCCCCCCCTCGACCCTCATCCCCCCCTCGACCCTCACCCCCCCCTCGACCCTCATCCCCCCCCCGACCCTCATCCCCCCCTCGACCCTCACCCCCCCTCGACCCTCATCCCCCCCCTCGACCCTCACCCCCCCCTCGACCCTCACCCCCCCCTCGACCCTCATCCCCCCCCCCGACCCTCATCCCCCCCCTCGACCCTCATCCCCCCCCGACCCTCATTCCCCCCCCGACCCTCATTCCCCCCCCTCGACCCTCATCCCCCCCCTCGACCCTCACCCCCCCCTCGACCCTCATCCCCCCCTCGACCCTCATTCCCCCCTCGACCCTCACCCTCGACCCTCACCCCCCCCTCGACCCTCATCCCCCCCTCGACCCTCATCCCCCCTCGACCCTCATTCCCCCCTCGACCCTCATCCCCCCCCCTCGACCCTCATCCCCCCCCTCGACCCTCATCCCCCCCCTCGACCCTCATCCCCCCCTCGACCCTCATCCCCCCCCTCGACCCTCATCCCCCCCCTCGACCCTCATCCCCCCCCTCGACCCTCATCCCCCCCTCGACCCTCATCCCCCCCTCGACCCTCATCCCCCCCCTCGACCCTCATCCCCCCTCCCACATCCCCTCCCCTTCTTCCCTCCCTCATCCCCTGCCTCCCTCCGTCAATAGACAATAGGTGCAGGAGGAGGCCATTCGGCCCTTTGAGCCAGCACTGCCATTCAATGTGATCATGGCTGCTCATTCTCAATCAGTACCCCGTTCCTGCCTTCTCCTCATACCCCCTGACTCCGCTATCCTTAAGAGCTCTATCTAGCTCTCTCTTGAATGCATTCAGAGAATTGGCCTCCACTGCCTTCTGAGGCAGAGAATTCCACAGATTCTCAACTATCTGACTGAAAAAGCTTTTCCTCATCTCAGTTCTAAATGGCCTACTCCTTATTCTTAAACTGTGGCCCCATGTTCTGGACTCCCCCAACATTGGGAACATGTTTCCTGCCTCTAACGTGTCCAACCCCTTAATAATCTTATACGTTTCGATATGATCTCCTCTCATCCTTCTAAATTCCAGTGTATACAAGCCTAGTCGCTCGAGTCTTTCAACATATGATAGTCCTGCCATTCCGGGAATTAACCTAGTAAACCTACGCTGCACGCCCTCAATAGCAAGAATATCCTTCCTCAAATTTGGAGACCAAAACTGCACACAGTACTCCAGGTGCGGTCTCACTAGGGCCCTGTACAACTGCAACACGACTTGTGATTCAAGTGTTGACTTGAACCCGTGCTCTTGTGACCTAGTGCCACTGAGCCATGGCGAACCTTGTCACGGCTCAAGGTGAATGTCTTTCTCTTTCATTTCCAGTTGGGCGTTGATGCCGTGGGAGCAGCATGCCAGCATCGTGGGCGAGCTCTACCCTCGGCACACTTGTGGCCGGTGTTGTCCTTGCCTCGTTATGTGGAGCCGTACCGTCCAACTTCCTGCACCTGGAATACTGTGTGATCGGGGCAGGTCCTGGTGGCCTGCAGATTGCTTACTTTCTGCAGCAGTCCCAGAGACAATATCTGGTCTTTGAGCGCAGCAATGTCTCCGGGAGCTTTTTTGTACCTTATCCCCGCCACCGGAAACTCATCAGCATCAACAAGCGTTATACTGGCAAACAGAACAAAGAGTTCAACCTCCGCCATGACTGGAACTCCCTGCTCAGTCATGACGACAACCTGCTGTACAAGCACTACTCCAAAGATTTCTTCCCCCACGCTGACACCATGGTCCACTACTTGAACGACTTTACTAGAATATTTGCACTGAAGGTTCAGTACAACACAGAGATAAAGTGGATCGAAGTTGAAAGGGATCACGATGCATGGAATGGGCATTATTTCTTTCTGACAGATCAGAATGACCATCATTACAGGTGCAGGTACGTAAGACCATTGTGACCTTAGACAGCGCCAGTAACTGGCGCCAGCTGGAATTTAGAAGGATGAGAGGAGATCTTATCGAAACGTATAAGATTATTAAGGGGTTGGACACGTTAGAGGCAGGATACATGTTCCCAATGTTGGGGGAGTCCAGAACAAGGGGCCACAGTTTAAGAATAAGGGGTAGGCCATTTAGAACTGAGATGAGGAAAAGCTTTTTCAGTCAGAGAGTTGTGAATCTGTGGAATTCTCTGCCTCAGAAGGCAGTGGAAGCCAATTCTGTGAATGCATTCAAGAGAGAGCTAGATAGAGCTCTTAAGGATAGCGGAGTCAGGGGGTATGGGGAGAAGGCAGGAACGGGGTACTGATTGAGAATGACCAGCCATGATCACATTGAATGGCGGTGCTGGCTCGAAGGGCCGAATGGCCTCCTGCAACTATTGTCTATTGTCTATTGTTTCTGTCTAATTCCTGGTCCTTTTTATTTATTCTTAGTCGAGGCTGCATATTGTAACCTTGCTATTCCCTGCCAGAACGTTTTGAGTAATTCTCCATTTACTCAAGTGGAGATACAAATCCCTGTCACTTAGAGCTGTACTTTTAGCTTTTACCCAGTAGATGTTGCTGTAGTTTTGATTATGGGCTCTATCAGCTTTATTTTAAATGCAAAGATAGGCACAAAATGCTGGAGTAACTCAGCGAGTCAGACAGCAACTCTGGAGAAAAGGACCAGGTGACCGAAACCTGTTTCTTTTATCCAGAGATGCTGCCTGACTCGCTGAGTTACTCCAGCTGTTTGTGTCTACCTTCAGTTTAAAGCAGCATCTGCAGTTCCTTCCTATTCATTTTAAATGCCTCCCACAGGCAGGTTTCTGTAGTGAAATGGGACAAAAAAAATTGGAACTAACTCGGGCAGATCGAACGGCATCCATAAAGAGAGTTAACGTTTTGGGCTGTGGATAGAAACATAGAAAATAGGTGCAGGAGGAGGCCATTTGGCACTTCGGGCCAACACCGCCATTCATTGTGATCATGGCTGATCATCCACAATCAGTAACCCGTGCCTGCTTTCTCCCCACATTCCTTGATTCCGCTAGCTCCTAGAACTCTATTGAACTCCAGGGTTAATAGGTAATTGACCTAAAGTCAAAGTTAACTCTGTTTCTCTTATGACGGATGTGTCAGATCTGTTGAGAATTCTATAATTTTCTGTTTAGTTTCAGATTTGCAGCATCGTGAAGTATTATGCATTTGTTTCCTGTAGTTTGCTGTTTAACTGAACTCATAAGTAAACAGACTCTAAAGAAACAAGGAGTTCATTTGGACTCTTTGCCTTGTCCGACTCTGAGAAAGAGCAGTTTTTCCTAAGATCTCTCTCTCTCAGTTTTGTAAGAAAATAACTGCAGATGCTGGTACAAATCAAAGGTATTTATTTCACAAAATGCTGGAGTAACTCAGCAGGTCAGGCAGCATCTCAGGAGAGAAGGAATGGGTGATGTTTCGGGTCGAGACCCTTCTTCAGGTTTTGTCTGTAACTTGTATTCTTTATCTTCATGTACCTGTCCAGTTCCCTTTTAGAATTATTCCAGGGAGAACATTCCAAGTTCCCAAACATTTGAGTGAAAATTTCTCCTCGGTTCTCCATTCAATCTTTTGCCAATGATTTTAAATACTTGACCTCTGATCGTTCACCCACACAGTAGAGGAAACTTTTTTTTCACTTTTTCTTTTATTAGTGAATTCATTATCTAGAAGTTTAAACTTGAGAGATACAGCTTCGAAACAGGCCCTTCGGCCCACCAAGTCCATGCCAACCAGCAATCACCCCGTACACTGGCACTATGCAACACACTAGGGACAATTTACGATTTTATAGAAGCTAATTAACCTACAAACCTGTGCATCTTTGGCGTGTGGGAGGTAACCGGAGCACCCGGAGAAAACCCACGCGGTCACGGGGAGAACGCACAAACTATGTACAGACAGCACCCACGGCCAAGATCAAACCCCGGTCTCTGGCACTGTAAGGCATCAACTCTACCGCTGCGCCACTGTGAAAGACTCTGTGGGGAAAAAAGCCTCTCACAAGCCCTATTTTAATCTTCTTTGTTCCAAAAAGATTGATCCGTCTTTTCAGTTCCTCGTACGTCAAGTCATTCATCTCCGATAGTTAATTTAAAAAAAATTACCCTATAGAGATGCTGACAAGGACTGCATTAATTGCCCTGGAGAAGGTGATGGTGAACTGTCAGCTTGAACCGCTGCAGTCATTCTAGTGAGGGTGACCCCACAGTGTTGTGAAGGAGGGTGTTCAGGATTTAGAATCCAGCAATGTTGAAGGAACAGTGATATCTTTCCTAGTCGATACGGTGGCGCAGCGGTAGAGTTGCTGCCTTACAGCGAATGCAGCGACTCAGGTTCGATCCTGACTACGGGCGCCGTCCGTACGAAGTTTGTACGTTCTCCCCGTGACCTGCGTGGGTTTTCTCCGAGATCTTCGGTTTCCTCCCACACTCCAAAGATGTGGTGGTATGTAGGTTAATTGACTGGGTAAATGTAAAAATTGTCCCTAGTGTGTAGGATAGTGTTATTGTGCGGGGATCGCTGGGCGGCGTGGACTCGGTGGGCCGAAGGGCCTGTTTCCGCGCTGTATCTCTAAATCTAAAAAAAAAATCTAGTCGGGATAAAGCGTGAGTTAGTTTAGTTTAGAGATACAGAGATACAGTGCGGAAACAGGCCCTTTCGGCCCACCGGGTCCGCGCCGACCAGCGATCCCCGCACATTAACACTATCCTATACCCACTAGGGACAATTTTTACATTTACCAAGCCAATTAACCTACAGACCTGTACGTCTTGGGAGTGCGGGAGGAAACCGAAGATCTCAAAGAAAACCCACGCAGGTCACAGGGAGAACGTACAAATCCCGTACAGACAGCACCCGTAGTCAGGATCGAACCCGGGTCTCCGGCGATGCATTCACTGTAAGGCAGCAACTGTACCGCCGCGCCACCGTCTCCAGAGATGCTGCCTGACCCGCTGAGTTGAACCCAGCAATTTGTGTCTATCTTCGGTGTAAACCAGCATCTGCAGTTCCTTCCTACACATTTTACCATGTTACCAATTAGGAGTGGGGGCTCCGAACAATGATTCTGTCTCCTTTCTCCTCAGCTTATGGGGAGGAACAAGTTTGAATTTATGAAACTCATTAAGGGCATCCAGCGCACTGCAAAATGTCACAACAAATGGGAAATATAGAAGCCAGTTTGTGCAGAGCAAATTCATACAAATAGCAATATGATGGTGAACAAATGTTGTTTGTTTTGGTGTTATTAGTTACAGAACATACAGGGCAGTCATGGTGGTGCAGCAGTAGAGTTGCCGCCTTACAGCGAATGCAGCGCCAGAGACCCGGGTTCCATACCTTGTTCAGTTTTACTGTAGACCTCAGATCCAAGCTCATCTGTCCTTGCTGTGATTGAGTCAAGCCTCAGTCACCTCTATTTGGGTGACACCCCAAAACAGTGCAGGCATTTGTATGGACCTGGAGCACTGGTAGAACTTTTACCCAAGTCAGAAAGCTGTAGATTCTGGCCCTGTTGCACAAAACTGGGAATGTAACCAAATTGGCACTCAGTACAACACTGATTGAGAGCTGCACAATTGAAGTGTTGTCTTTCAGATGAGACATGGAACTAAAACCATCTGCTCTCTTGGATGGATGTAAAGATTAACTCTGCCGTTTTTTTAATAAGAGCAGTTAATTTATTCCTGATGTCCTGGCTGACACGTATGTTTATTTTATTTTAGTTTAGTTTAGTTTAGAGATACAGCGAGAAAACAGGCCCTTCAGCCCACCAAGTCCACACCAACCAACTAATCCCGCATACTAACACACACTGGGGACAATTTACAATTTTACCAAGCCAATTAACCTACAAACCTATACATCTTTAGAGTGTGGGAGGAAACCGGAGAAACCCCACGTGGTCACAGGGAGAACGTGCAAACTCCGTGCAGACAAGCACCCGTGGTCATGATCGAACCCGGGTCTCTGGCGCTGTGAGGCAGCAGCTCTACCGCTGCACCACAGTCCTGCCCCAGGTCGGGGGATCGCCAGGCGGCTCCACGTGGTTTCCACCTCTTCTCATGCCTTGCCGTCGGTTTTTGTTTCCCTCTCTCCCTCCAGCGTCCTGCTGGTGGCAACTGGAGTGTGGGTCCCCAACGTGCCCGATTTCCCAGGCTCCGAGCACGTGGAGGGCTACGAGAACGTCTCGGTGGATCCTGCCGACTTTGTCGGGCAATCGGTGCTCATCCTCGGTCGGGGCAATGCGGCATTGGAGACAGCCGACAACATTGTCGGAGTGACGAACTTCATCCACGCAGTCAGTCGCTCCCGGTTACGGCTCGCCTGGGCCACGCATTATGTGGGAGACATCCGGTAAGTCAAACACGGCACTTCATTCACGCCTGGCGATTCATCCAACAAATAATCTTATACGTTTCGATAAGATCTCCTCTCATCCTTCTAAAACGGAACAGAACCCCATCGTAAGCTGAGGAGCGTCTGTACAACGTTTCTTAGCACTCTTTCGCCCCAAACCTCCCTACCCCCTCCACTTGATTTGTTACTTCTGTCTTGAACAGTGTTTAGACTTCCCTGCTGTCCTGGTCCGACTAGTTGGGTAAGAGTAAGTGCTGAGGCTGCTCCAGAACTACCCTCTGCATGAGCGTCTGTCGGCACTGGGCCTGTACTCGCTGGAGTTTAGAAGAAGGAGGGGGGGACCTCATTGAAACATACAGAATAGTGAAAGGCTTGGATAGAGTGGATGTGGCGAAGATGTTTCCACTGGTGGGAGAGTCTAGGACTAGAGGTCGTAGCCTTGGAATTAAAGGACGTTCTTTTAGGAAGGAGATGAGGAGAAATTTCTCTAGTCAGAGGTGGTAAATCTGTGGAATTCTTTGCCACAGAAGGCTGTCAATGGATATTTTTAAGGCAGAGATAGATAGATTTTTGATCAGTGCGGGTGTCAGAGGTTATGGGGAGAAGGCAGGCGAATGGGGTTAGGAGGGAGAGATGGATCAGCCATGATTGAATGTCGGAGCAGGCTCCCTGACCTCTGATCAACTTGCGGTCATTTAAACCACGGAATGTGATGAGAACACAGAGTGCAGATGATACAAGCCAAGTTCACAAAACATGCGTGCAAATATTTTTACGGGGAGGGCCAAATGACAGTGGGATCTCATCTGAAGGCCACTTGTGGAACTGTGGAAGTCTCCAGCTTACTGAGAGGCTGCTAGCCATCTTTCTGACTGGGCTCCAACATTGCATTCCTTGGAGTCTTGTGGTGGAACAGCAACGCGTTGTGGCTTTCCAGCAGTTGCACTCACCAATCTGCCTCCTGACCCTGTGTCAGCTCAGAGATCCCCGTTCATTTCAATGGGGAGAAAACAGCTTTGAGGGATGGAGGTAAACTTCGGGAGATTTATATATTTTTTAATATAGAATTTTAAAGTCATTCATTGTTAACGTAAATACAAAAAAATTATTTAATGAGTCACAGACTCAGTCAATGTGGAAACGGGCCTTTCGGCCCAACTTGCCCATACTGACCAACATGTCCCATCTACACTAGTCCCACCTGCCTGCATCTGGCCCATATCCATATCCTGTCCTGTCTGTTTATCTGTCCAAATGTTTCTTAAACATTGCGTCATGGTGGCGCAGCGGTAGAGTTGCTGCCTTACAGCGAATGCAGCGCCGGAGACTCGGGTTCGATCCTGACTACGGGCGCCGTCTGTATGGAGTTTGTACGTTCTCCCCGTGACCTGCGTGGGTTTTCTCCGAGATCTTCGGTTTCCTCCCACACTCCAAAGACGTGCGGGTTTGTAGGTTAATTGACTGGGTAAATGTAAAAATTGTCCTTAGTGGGTGTAGGATAGTGTTAATGTGCGGGGATCGCTGGGCGGCGCGGACTCGGTGGGCCGAAGGGCCTGTTTCCGCGCTGTATCTGAAATATGAAGAAAAAAAAATGAAATATATAGATTTTCCAGAATCTACAGTTGCAGTGTTTTGGGGATTTTCACATAATTGTTTTAAGTGTTAACTGCTATTTTAAGGTGTATTCATTTTTATTTATGTTTGTTTTCAATGTTTTAAACAATTCTTCCGATATACCCCTACCATACCTCTCATCATTTTATGTACCTCTAACAAAGTTTCCCTCACCCTCCTCTGATCCAAGAAAAACAAATGTAGCCTCTTCAGTCTACAATCGTATCCAGGAATGGTCTTGCTTGACACATTTGCTGGCATTTGTTGAAGAAGTAAAGGACAAACTTATCACTTATCACTGCAACAATAAACTCCTCCCTGTCCACTGGCATCGTCCCGCCATCCCTCAAAATCGCTGCTGTCACCCCCATTCTGAAAAAACCTGGTCTAAACCCTGACACCCCAAACAACTTCAGACCAATCTCCAACCTACCCTTTCTGTCCAAAGTTTTGGAACGTGCTGTAGCTTCCCAACTCAAATACCACCTCTCTACCAATAACCTGTATGAAACTTTCCAATCCGGATTCCGCTCAAACCACTGTACTGAAACTGCGCTCCTCAAAATCACAAACGACATTCTCCTCTCCTCCGACGCTGGCAACCTCAACATCCTCATCCTACTTGACCTCAGCGCCGCCTTTGACACCATAAATCACTCCATTCTCCTCACCCGACTTGAAACCTCCCTTAACATCACCGGCACAGCCCTATCCTGGTTCAAATCTTACCTCTCTGACAGACACCAGTTCATCTCCATTAACAACTGTAAATCCCCCACCGCTCCCCTCCCCCAAGGTGTCCCCCAAGGCTCAGTCCTTGGCCCCCTCCTCTTCATCCTCTACCTGTTCCCCCTTGGTCAATTAATCCGCCGTCATGGTCTCAACTTCCACTGCTTCGCCGATGATATCCAGCTCCTCATCTCCACCAAGTCAATCTCCCCCACCACACACTCTACACTGACAAACTGCATCACTGAAATAAAATGTTGGCTTCAATCAAATTTCCTCAAACTCAATTGCAACAAATCTGAAATCATCATCATTGGTCCAAAAACGCTCATCAAATCCACCCAAAACTTCATCCTCAACATTGATGGTCTCCCAGTATCCACCTCACCTCACATCCGGAATCTTGGAATCATCTTTGATCAAGCCCTCTCCTTCGACAAACACATCAAACACATCACAAAGACAGCCTTCTTCCACCTCAAAAACATTGCCCGTCTCCGTCCATCCCTCTCCTCCACAGCTGCAGAAACCCTCATCCACGCCTTCATCACCTCCCGTCTGGACTACTGCAACAGCCTCCTCTATGGCGCACCCTCAAAAATCATCAGTAAACTTCAATACATTCAAAACTCCGCTGCCCTTCTACTCACCCACACCCCGATCCGTGACCATATCACCCCCGTCCTTTATAAACTACACTGGCTCCCCATCCCCCAGAGAATCCAGTACAAAATCCTCCTCATAACCTACAAAGCCCTCCATAACCTGGCCCCATCCTACCTGACCGACCTCCTCCACAGGCACACTCCCACCTGCACCCTCCGCTCTGCTGCTGCCAATCTCCTATCCCCCCACATCCGGACCAAACTCAGATCCTGGGGGGACAGGGCTTTCTCCATCGCTGCTCCCACCCTATGGAACTCACTACCCCAAAACGTTAGAGACTCCTCCACACTCACCACATTCAAAACATCACTGAAGTCTCACCTGTTCAGTACTGCCTTCAACCACTGAAGGTCACCTCACCTTCTGTCTCCTTTCTATGTTCGTTTATTTATTTACTTATTTATCTATTTATTAATGTCCCTATGTTCTCTAAATCTCTGTAAAGCGTCTTTGAGTATATGAAAAGCGCTATATAAATAAAATACTGTAGTGGGTGCGGTCACCGCGGTAATCAGGCCAGACGCCAGGTGAGTAATTAATAACTTTATTACCTGTGGTATCAAACACCGCACTCAAGAATAACGTGAGTCGACACACCCAAACCCTTTATAGTCCCAGACCACCTGACCCAAGGGGACTGACCCAGGAAGTGACCTAATCCCTCCCGTCCACTGAGTGCCGAGTGGAATGACCAAGGGAGTGGCCTAGCCCCCGGGTGCCGCCACAGGACCCCCCCCCAAGAACCGAAGGCACGAAACGGACAGGGGGACGGACGAAACGGCCAGCCCGTGTGCGCGCCACGGCGGGCGCAGGAAGCAGAACCACCCCGCCAGGGGAAGGCACCCGCGGGAACTTCGGGGGTAAGGGCCGGGACGCGGGACGACCCCGAGGGCGAGGCTGCGCCAGTAGCACCGGCTGGCTAATGTCCACATGCGCCGGCTTCAGCCGTGAAAGAGAGACCGTCTCAGGACGACCCCCCATGTCCAACACGAAGGTGGCAGAGCCCCGCTCAAGCACTTTGAACGGTCCCTCATAAGGCCACTGAAGGGGTGGCCGGTGGGCATCCCGACGCAGGAACACAAAAGGACAGTCCTGCAGGGCGGAAGGGACATGTGACCGCACCGAACCGTGGCGAGACGTCGGCACTGGCGCCAGCGAGCCCACCGTCTCCCGAAGGCGTTGCAGGGCGGCTGAGGGCTGTTCTGCCTGACCCTGGGCGGGGGGAACGAACTCTCCGGGCACCGTCAACGGAGCCCCGTAAACCAATTCCGCCGAGGAGGTGGCCAAGTCCTCCTTGGGGGCGGTGCGGACACCCAGTAAAACCCACGGCAACGCGTCAACCCAGTCCGGGCCAACGAGCCGGGCCTTCAGAGCGGCCTTGAGCTGGCGGTGGAAACGCTCCACCAGGCCGTTCGCCTGCGGATGGTACGCTGTGGTGCGGTGCAGGTTAACCCCCAGCAGTTGGGCCATGGATGACCACAGCTCGGAGGTGAATTGTGGCCCCCTGTCGGACGTAATATGGAGCGGAACCCCAAATCTGGCAATCCAATTTGCCGCCAAGGCACGGGCACAAGTAGAGGCACACGTGTCCGGCAGTGGAACTGCCTCCGGCCACCGCGTGAAACGGTCCACCATTGTCAGGAGGTAGGTGAAACCCCGAGAAGGCGGCAGCGGCCCCACGATGTCCACATGGATGTGGTCAAAACGGTGGCGAGGGACGGGGAACTCCTGGAGCGGCGCACGCACATGCCGCTGTACCTTTGAGGTTTGGCACGGGATGCAGGTGCGCACCCAATGCCCAACCTGCTTGCGTAACCCGTGCCAAACGAAACGGGAAGCCACGAGGGTCGTCGTCGCCCGAATGGAAGGGTGGGACAGCCCGTGGAGCACCTCGAACACCCGGCGTCGCCAGGTAACAGGCACGATTGGGCGTGGCTGCCCGGTGGACACATCGCAAAGCAGTGTCGCGCCCCCAGTGCCACAGGGAACGTCCTCCAACCTGAGGCCCGAAACGGCGGTACGGTAGGCGGACATCTCGTTATCGGACAGCTGGGCCGCCGCCAGGGCTGAGTAGTCGATTCCATCAGCCACTTGCAGGACGGCGTGGACCGCGGGTCGAGACAAGGCGTCGGCCACCCGGTTGTCTTTACCCCCGATGAAACGGATGGAGGTAGTAAATTCCGAGATGTAAGCCAGCTGCCGCTGCTGGCGAGCTGACCATGGGTCGGACACCTTGGCGAAAGCGAAAGTAAGGGGCTTGTGGTCCGTGTACGCGGTGAAAGTCCGCCCCTCGAGAAAATAGCGGAAGTGGCGGACCGCAAGGTAAAGGGCAAGGAGCTCGCGGTCAAAGGCACTGTAGTTCCGCTGTGCGCCGCTGAGGTGCCTACTGAAGAAGGCCAGAGGCTTCCAACACCCATCCGTGTGCTGTTCGAGCACCGCCCCAACCGCTACTTCTGAAGCGTCGACCGTCAGGCTGGTTGGTGCATCAACCCGTGGATGCACGAGCATCGTGGCCGCAGCCAGGGCTTCCTTGGCGTGTTGGAACGCCGCCACCGCATCGTCGGTCCATTCGACCTCCCTGCGCTTGCCCGCCATGAGATGGAAAAGCGGGCGCATGATCCGGGCTGCAGATGGCACAAATCGATGGTAAAAGGCCACCATTCCCACGAACTCCTGGAGGCCCTTCACGGTGGTCGGGCGTGGAAACTGGCGCACCGCGTCCACCTTGTTGGGGAGCGGCAGCGCACCGTGCGTGGTCACGTGGTGGCCCAGGAATTCGATGGATGCCACCCCGAAACGGCATTTGGTGATGTTGATGGCCAGCCCATGATCGCTAAGGCGTTGGCATAGCTGGCGGAGATGGGCAATATGCTCCTGTCTCGAGCGGCTCGCCACCAATATGTCATCCAGGTATACGAATACGAATTCCAAGCCACGGCACACGCAGTCCATAAGTCGCTGAAAGGCTTGCGCAGCGTTCTTGAGTCCGAACGGCATGCGGAGGAATTCAAATAGGCCAAATGGCGTCACGATTGCCGTCTTGGGGACGTCGTCGGGGTGGACTGGAATTTGGTTATAGCCACGCACCAGGTCGACCTTGGAAAATACCGTGGCCCCAGCCAGGTGGGCATTAAAATCCTGGATGTGAGGGACCGGATACCTGTCGGCGATTGTGGCATCGTTAAGCTGGCGGTAATCTCCGCAAGGACGCCAACCACCGTCTGCCTTGGGGACCATATGTAGCGGGGACGCCCACGGGCTGTCTGAACGGCGCACGATCCCCAGTGACTCCATAAGGCGGAACTCCTCCCGAGCGAGACGGAGCTTGTCCGGTGGAAGACGCCGTGCCCGGGCGTACAAGGGCGGGCCAGTAGTCGTCGGCCGTTGGATGGACTTCCAACGCGTCGAGGGCCAGGTGACGGGCCATCATGAGCTCATCGGCGCGCCTGCACAACGCCTGCATGTTGGGGAACGGGGCGTCGAGGAGCTGCTGGCGGAGGTCGGACGGCAGCAGCATCAGGTAAACATGCTTAAAAAGGAACCCGGGCTCGTAGTCGCCTAGCAGTGCCTGCATGTCGGCCAGTAGTACCGACGGGCGGCGGTCACCCAGGGGCGGCATTCGGAGGATCCGGGTTGCCCGCTCAGCCTCGCAGAGGCCGAACTGCTGACGGAGGAAGGCTTTAAGGGCCACGTATTTATCGGTTGCCGGGGGGTCGCGGAGGAAGGGTCGGACCAGGCGCGCGGTGGCCGGGTCGAGGGCGCTGACCACGTGAAAGTATTTAGTGGTGTCGGCAGTTATTCCCCGCAGGGCGAACTGTGCCTCGGCCTGGTCAAACCAGAAGTCGGGGTCCTCGGTCCACAATGGAGGCAGCCACACCGACACGGCGTGGATAGCGGCGCGGGCGGCAGGGTCCGCGGGAAGGTCCAAAAGCGGTTGTGGTTGACTGGAAGAGTCGGGTAGTTGCAGGTTCTGGTCCATCACGACTTGCGAGGGAAAGTCGGGGTCACCAGTGTAGTGGGTGCGGTCACCGCGGTAATCAGGCCAGACGCCAGGTGAGTAATTAATAACTTTATTACCTGTGGTATCAAACACCGCACTCAAGAATAACGTGAGTCGACACACCCAAACCCTTTATAGTCCCAGACCACCTGACCCAAGGGGACTGACCCAGGAAGTGACCTAATCCCTCCCGTCCACTGAGTGCCGAGTGGAATGACCAAGGGAGTGGCCTAGCCCCCGGGTGCCGCCACAATACATTATTATTATTAAAGGAGAATCAGTAGATGTTGTTTACTTACGTTTACAGAAGGCCTTTGATAAGGTGCCACACGTGAGGCTGCTAGGGAAGATGGGAGCCCATGGTATTAAAGGGCAGATACCAGCATGGATAGCAGGTTGGCTGGATGGCAGACGGCAAAGAGAGGCAATAAAGGGGGCTGGTTAGCTGCCAGCAACTAGCGGAGTTCCGCAGGGGTCGGTGCTGGGGCCGCTACTCTTCTCGTTGTATGTTAATGGTTTGGACGAGGGGATTGAAGACCGTGTGGCCAGGTTTGCGGATGATACAAAAATAGGTGGAAGGGCAGGTAGTGCAGAGAAAGCTGGGACTCTGCAGAAGGATTTGGACAGGTTGGGAGAGTGGGCAGAGAAGTGGCAGATCGAATATAGTGTAGCAAAGTTTGGAGTCGTGCATTTTGGTAGTAGGAATAAAGGCGCAGACTATTTTCTAAATGGGGGGGAGAATCCAGAAATCGGAGGTGCAAAGGGACTTGGGAGTGCTAGTGCAGGTTTTCCAAAAGGTTAACTCTACTGCGGCACGGTGGCGCAGCGGTAGAGTTGCTGCCTTACAGCGAATGCAGCGCCGGAGACTCAGGTTCGATCCTGACTATGGGCGCCGTCTGTACGGAGTTTGTACGTTCTCCCCGTGACCTGCGTGGGTTTTCTCCGAGATCTTCGGTTTCCTCCCACACTCCAAAGAGGTGCAGGTATGTAGGTTAATTGACTGGGTAAATGTAAAAATTGTCCCTAGTGTGTGTAGGATAGTGTTAATGTGCGGGGATCGCTGGGCGGCGTGGACTCGGTGGGCCTAAGGGCCTGTTTCCGCGCTGTATCTCTAAATCTAAATCTAAAAAGTCGAAACGGTAGTAAAGAAAGCAAACTCAATGCCAGCATTTATTTCAAGAGGGCTTGTATACAAAAAGAGGGATGTAATGCTGAGGCTCTATAATGCGCTGGTAAGGCCGCAATTGGAATATTTTGGGCAACATATCAGTGGGTATTTTTAAGGCAGAGATAGATAGATTCTTGATTAGTACAGATGATAGAGGTTCTGGGGAGAAGGCAGGAGAATGGGGTTAGGAGGGAGAGATAGATCAGTCACGATTGAATCGTGGAGTAAACTTGATGGGCCGAATGGCCTAATTCTACTCCTATCATACATGAACTTGTGACCTGAAAAGGTTCCATGCCATGTAAACTCCTGGTGAATCTCTTCTGGACTCTCCCCTGCACTCTTGCATCTTTCCTATAGCATGGTATCCAGAACTGTATTTCTCTGCCCACTTCAGGTCCTGGGGCCATCGCATTATCGGCAAGACCAAGCGCAGGCTCGGTGATCGTTTCGTTGAACACCTCCGCTCTGTCCGCCTAGGCCTACGCGACCTCCCGGTTGTGAAACACATTGACTTCCCCACCCATTCTCACAATAACCTTTCTGTCCTGGGCCTCCTCCACTGTCAGAGTGAGGCCCAATGCAAATTGGAGGAGCAGCACCTCATATTTTGTTTGGGCAGCTGACAACCCAATGGTATGAATATTGATTTCTCTAACTTCGAGTAATCTTTGCTTTCCCTCTCTCTCTCTCGCTCTCTCTCTCTGTCCCTCCCCCACCCTAGTTCCCCGACTAGTTTCACTGTCATTCTGATTAATTTTATCGATTGTATGCCACCTTGTCACCTTCCCCTCAGCTAACAAAGAACCATTCTACATTTCCTTAGCATTGTCTGCTTTGATCTGTTGTCTTCACGCCTTGCCCCTTCCATGTCTCTAGTCTCCCTCTCCCCTGACTCTCAGTCTGAAGAAGGGTCTCGATCCGAAACGTCACCCATTCCTTCTCTCCAGAGATGCTGCCCGTCCTGCTGAGTTACTCCAGCATTGTGTGTCTACGTTGAGAAGTGCTTTGGGTGGTGTGTCACTGAGTGTGGTGGGTGTTGCACTCGGTACCTAACATCTCCATTCCATCTTGTACTCCTCAGGGCAGTGAACACCGCCCTGCTGGATACGTATCAGCTGAAGTCGCTGGATGGCTTGCTGGAGGGAGACCTGAGCCACATTGTCATCATCCGGGACAATAAGGGAAAGCTGCACTTACGGCTGAGACATCACCATGACAGGAGCAACGCCTCCCAAGATATGTCAATGACCATCCATGACCAGGGCCTCCGGTCTGAAGAAGGACCGGATAACTTTTCAGTGCGCCTGCCTTACGACCGTGTCATCCGTTGCTTGGGGTGGACGTTTGACTTTTCCATTTTCAGCGAGTAAGTGTGCGGTTGCAAAAAGCCTTTGACTATTATTATTTGAAGATTATTAAGGGGTTGGACACGTTAGAGGCAGGAAACGTGTTCGCAATGTTGGGGGAGTCCAGAACCAGGGGGCCACAGTTTAAGAATAAGGGGTAGGCCATTTAGAACGGAGATGAGGAAAAACTTTTTCAGTCAGAGAGTTGTAAATCTGTGGAATTCACTGCCTCAGAAGGCAGTGGAGGCCAAGTCTCTGAATGCATTCAAGAGAGAGCTAGATAGAGCTCATAAGGATAGCGGAGTCAGGGGGTATGGGGAGAAGGCAGGAACGGGGTACTGATTGAGAAGCCATGATCACATTGAATGGTGGTGCTGGCTCGAAGGGCCGAATGTGTTGGTTGGGGTTGTGTCATTTTGTAGCAAGTCCAAACCGGGTGATGTTGCCAATAGAGTTTATTCTGCAGTGAAACCCGTGACAAACCGCAACGCACTTAGTTTAGGACACACACTTACTTAACTACCTAATCTTGAGAGTTTGGCGCCAGACTGACGAATTCCCCGCGCTCCCGCACCACCTGACCCGTTAGCCAATCCGAGGGTTCGAGACCCCCTGGCCAATCCGTATGTCCCTACAATTTGCGTATTTTATTGCTCTTATTGTTGGACTGTGGGTGACGAAATCTCGTCCAAAAAACTTGTTTTTTGGATGACAAATAAAGATATCCTGAATCCTGAATGGCCTGCTCCTGCACCTATAGTCTATTGTCTACCTAACATAGCAGTGCCAAAAATGCTATATACATTGACACATATATTTATTACCCTCCTAACATCCTATGTTGGCCGTTTTTCCCATCCTGCTTCCCCAGCAGTGAACTCTAACCCATTAATCTGACTTATACTTTCCAAATTTCCGACACCAGACTATGTATGCCAGGTGTTCATAGTAAATATGAGATTTTGTTCACCAAATATACACTGGAGTGTGGAGCAAAAGCAGGTGCCTGGAGTCAGGTCACGGATTTTCCGTGGCATAATTGAATGATGGAATTGGTAAATGGTCCAAGGAATATGAACCCTGTGGCACGATGGCGCAGTGGTAGAGTTGCTGCCTCACAGCGCTTGCAGCGCCGGAGACCCGGGTTCAATCCCGACTACGGGTGCTGTCTGTACGGAGTTTGCACGTTCTCCCCCGTGACCTTGTGGGTTTTCTCCGAGAACTTCGGTTTCCTCCCACACTCCAAAGACATGCAGGTTTGTAGGTTAATAGGCTTGGGTTTGTATACTTGGTATAATTGTAAATTGTCCCTGGTGTGTGTGTAGGATAGTGTTAATGTGTGGGGATCGCTGGTCGGTGCAGACTCGGTGGGCTGAGGGGGATGGAGTGGGGGGGAAGGGAAGGGGGAGGGGAGGAGGGGGAAAGGAGGGGGGAGGGGAGGAGTCAAGTAAAGTCAATTTTATTTGTATAGCACATTTAAACACAACCCACGTTGACCAAAGTGTTGTATATCAGTGCAGGTGCTAAAAAGGAACATACAATAGCACACAAACCTAACACCACAGACATAAACAGTTCACAGCGCCCCCACAGAGAGCCTCAAACGCTAGCAAAGAGAAGTAGGTTTTGAGCCTGGAGGGAGGGGAGGAGAGGGAGGGAGGGGGACGGGGAGGGGGGGAGGGAGGAGGGGAGGGAGGGGGAGTGGGGGAGGGGAGGGTGCTGCACCAATGCAGGGGAGGATTGAGCCCAACGGGTCCACTTGGTCTAGTCTGAAATAAAAATATTAAATGCAAGATAGTATCTGCAGATGGAGAAACAGAGCTAATGTTTTAGGCAAATGACATTTCATCTGGACTTGGAAAGTTAGAAATCAAATATATTTCAAGTTGCAGAGAAGGAGTATGAGTGAGGAAAAGAACAGAGTGATAGACTGGAGATCAAGTGAGATCAAATGGTATAAGCATTCAATGCCAGCTGAGAGCGGGTGGTGAAGATTTACTCATTGTAGTTGATCTGTTAGAAGATGATGTAAATAGAAGGAAATGAATGAGTCAGGGGTTATGGGGAGAAGGCAGGAGAATGAGGTTAGGAGGGAGAGGTAGACCAGCAATGATTGAATGGCAGAGGAGACTTGATGGGCCAAATGGCCTAATTCTGCTCCTATCACTTGTGAACGTATGATTGAGGACAAAGAGAGGAGATGTGAAAGATGTTGGAACTGAGAGATATAAAACACTGCCGTCGTTGCAAATAAGTTACAGAGAATACTGGAAATACTCAGTAAATTGGGCATAATCTGTGGAATATTTGAGTTAGTGTCACAGGTAGATGACAAATTGCAAAAGGTTAATAGGTGCTGGCTCGAAGGGCCGAATGGCCTACTCCTGCACCTATTGTCTATTGTCTATTGAGATCGCTGGTCGGTGTGGAGAATGTGGCCCTTAGGGCTGTATCTCTAAACTAAATTAAACTTCCCCAGATTCCACCACTCGCCCACATTCTTAATCTATGAACCTGCACATTTTTGGAGAAGTGAGAAGTGGGTGAAAACTGGAGCACCAAACACTCCACACAGACAGATCCGAGGTTTGGAGTGAACTCAGGTCTCGGGCACATGCACTGCGCTGCCCTTAATTGTTGAAGAGAAGATAAAAAGCATTAATGTCTTCCACTGTGCTCTTCCCAACAGCGTTGCTATGCCTCAGAGAGGCCGAGGTCGCCTGAATAAATACCCACTGGTCAAAGCCACTTATGAGGCAGAAAACCTTCCAGGGATGTTTATTATCGGGACAGCAAGTCATTCCATTGATTACAGGAAGGCAGCTGGCGGCTTCATCCATGGGTTTCGCTACACAGGTGAGTGTCCAGCAGCATCTGACCTGAAGTAATGGGTAACTTTACATTGTGTTTGCAGCGTAGAGACCGAACCATTTGTCCAGCTGGTCTGTGTCTGTGTTTACACTGCTCATTGCACCCCATAGGCATACCCTAATACTCCTTTATCGCCCTCTTGCCTCTAGTTTCCCCTAACATATTTTCTAATACTTTTATTTCACAAAGTGCTGGAGTAACGCAGCAGGTCAGGCAGCATCTCAGGAGAGAAGGAATGGGCGACGATTCGGGTCGAGACCCTTCTTCAGACTGATGTCGGGGGGGGGGGCGGGACAAAGGAAGGATATAGGTGGAGACAGGAAGATAGAGGGAGATCTGGAAAGGGGGAGGGGAAGAGAGGGACAGAGGAACTATCTAAAGTTGGAGAAGTCAATGTTCATACCGCTGGGCTGCAAGCTGCCCAGGCGAAATATGAGGTGCTGTTCCTCCAATTTCCGGTGGGCCTCACTATGGCACTGGAGGAGGCCCATGACAGAAAGGTCAGACTGGGAGTGGGAGGGGGAGTTGAAGTGCTCAGCCACCGGGAGATCAGGTTGGTTAAGGAGGACTGAGCGAAGGTGTTGAGCGAAACGATTGCCGAGCCTGCGCTTGGTTTCGCCGATGTAAAGAAGTTGCCATCTAGAGCAGCGGATACAATAGATGAGGTTGGAGGAGGTGCAGGTGAACCTCTGTCTCACCTGGAAAGACTGTTTGGGTCCTTGGATGGAGTTGAGGGCGGAGGTAAAGGGACAGGTGTTGCATCTCCTGCGGTTGTCCCGCCCCCCTGACATCAGTCTGAAGAAGGGTCTCGACCCGAAACGTCACCCATTCCTTCTCTCCTGAGATGCTGCCTGACCTGCTGAGTTACTCCAGCATTTTGTGAAATAGGGCCGAAAGAATGATAGATGACAACACAGTTTGTTTCAATGATGTTAGTTGAATGATGAATATCAGCCCCAGTATGCTGGGGGAGCTCCCAGTTGCTCTATGCAGTTGTGCCTTCTGTTCCCAGTTGTGAATGCATGTTTACCATCTCACCTGAGAGACATTACTGCGAACAATGCAGCAGTTCAGTTCAGTCTAGTTTACTGTCACGTGTACCGAGGTACAGTGAAAAGCTTTTGTTGCAGGCTGACCAGCCAACCAGTGCATTCTACTAGTGTGGTGTTGGATCATGTTCCGGTTCTTTGACAAGGCACGGAGTTGTATAAAGCAGCGCCTATGAGAATGGTGGACAGACAGTGGCTGGGGAGGGAGGGAGGAATGTATTCATGTATTTGGGGTTTTTATGACTATTGGCAGATCAATTTCCCTCCTGGGATAAATAAAGTTCTATCATATCGTATTGGTAGAAAGGGATGCAGAGGTAATGTTTTAGGTTAATGTTGAATGTTTCTAGCATTTATTTTTTATTTCACATTTACAGTATCTGCAGTCTATTTTTATGTTCAGTCTTTAGACTTTATACATATAGCGTGGAAACAGGCCCTTTGGTCCACCGAGTCCGCACTGACCAACGACTCCTCTCACCCCCCCCCCCCCCCCACATACACGTGCACTATCCTACACACTTGGGACTATTTACAATGTTACCAAAGCCAATTAACCTGCAAACCTGTGTGTCTTTGGAGTACGGAAGGAAACCGGAGCACCCGGAGAAAACCCACAACGTTACAGGGAGAATGTACAAACTCCATACAGACAGCACCTATGGTCAGGGACGAATCCAGGTCTCTGGCACTGTGAGGCTGCAGTTCTGGCACTGTGAGGCTGCATCTCTGGCGCTGTGAGGCTGCAGTTCTGGCACTGTGAGGCTGCAGTTCTGGCGCTGTGAGGCTGCATCTCTGGCGCTGTGAGGCTGCAGTTCTGGCTCTGTGAGGCTGCAGTTCTGGCACTGTGAGGCTGCAGTTCTGGCACTGTGAGGCTGCAGTTCTGGCGCTGTGAGGCTGCAGTTCTGGCACTGTGAGGCTGCATCTCTGGCGCTGTGAGGCTGCAGCTCCGGCGCTGTGAGGCTGCAGCTCCGGCGCTGTGAGGCTGCATCTCCGGCGCTGTGAGGCTGCATCTCTGGCGCTGTGAGGCTGCAGTTCTGGCGCTGTGAGGCTGCAGTTCTGGCGCTGTGAGGCTGCAGTTCTGGCACTGTGAGGCTGCATCTCTGGCGCTGTGAGGCTGCATCTCTGGCGCTGTGAGGCTGCATCTCTGGCGCTGTGAGGCTGCAGCTCCGGCGCTGTGCCATCGTGCTGCCCCGAATGAGTCATGCCACCAGTCATGATAATAGTAATAAGATGATTCAAGAACTCTCAATTTCTTTCCCTTTCCCCAATCTTTATAATATGATTAGAAGTCCTCCTGAGCTTCAATAGACAATAGGTGCAGGAAGTGGCCATTTGGCCCTTCGAGCCAGCACCGCCATTCAATGTGATCATGGCTGATCATTCTCAATCAGTACCCCGCTCCTGCCCTCTCCCCATAC
This sequence comes from Rhinoraja longicauda, assembly GCF_053455715.1. NCBI lineage: Eukaryota > Metazoa > Chordata > Chondrichthyes > Rajiformes > Arhynchobatidae > Rhinoraja > Rhinoraja longicauda. Next base: position 4,359,663 of record NC_135992.1, read on the forward strand.
CCCCTGACTCCGCTATCCTTAAGAGCTCTATCTAGCTCTCTCTTGAATGCATTCAGAGTATTGGCCTCCACTGCCTTCTGAGGCAGAGAATTCCACAGATTCACAACTCTCTGACTGAAAAAGTTTTTCCTCATCTCAGTTCTAAATGGCCTACCCCTTATTCTTAAACTGTGGCCCCTTGTTCTGGACTCCCCCAACATTGGGAACATGTTTCCTGCCTCTAACGTGTCCAACCCCTTAATAATCTTATACGTTTCGATAAAATCTCCTCTCATCCTTCTAAATTCTAAATTCGCCATGAAGACTGGTGTCCTTGTTGTGATCTTCCAATTGCAGTAAAGTTCAGTGCTGGCCCAAGATAGTTGCCAATGAATGTCAATGGGATTCTGAGCCAGACCTCACTAATGAACCCCCTGCTTCTTCCACGTCAGCTACTTTTGAACTGTCTTGTCATCTCGTGCACTGAATGCAAGGAATCTGTCCTGGCCCGGAGGTTTTTCACATGAGTCGGAGGGTTTTCTCTTGAACAGAACTGAACTTGGGTGTGCTCTCTGCTGCTGCTTATCAGTGCTGCCTAATATTGTGTGACTTCATGTAGTTCATTCTGTTTATCTTGGTTGAGAATGAGATAAAGCCGATGCTGTTGGAATGCTGGCCTGTTATCTCTATATATTTTGTATACTTCTCCCTTGAAGCTCTGCTACTTTCATCCTAACTTGCATCATGTTCTGTTCGCTCAGCACTCTGCTCTGCCAAGCTTACTGTTAGACTTTAAAAGATTTACCTCCAGTCCCATCGGTCTTAACTCTGGGTAGAGAGATGATCTAATATTAAGTAAGCGAAGCAGAAAAATGGCTCGTGACAATCAAATGGGTTACTGGACCGAGACCAACAAAAAGGCCCAGGGCACTTTATTTTCTCCACTAATAGCTTTTAGACATCTTGGCCACGGTGTGATGTTGCATCACTCGATCAGCGAGCAACCTCTAACAAAGGCTGGGGGATAAAATACTGCAGACGCTGGTTTAAATCGAAGGTAGACACAAAATGCTGGAGTAACTCAGCGGGTCAGGCAGCATCTCGGGAGAGGAGGAATGGGTGACGTTTCAGGTCGAGACCCTTCTTCAGACTGACGTCTGAAGAAGGGTCTCGACCCGAAACGTCACCCATTCCTTCTCTCCCGAGATGCTGCCTGGCCCGCTGAGTTACTCCAGCATTTTGTGTCTACCCTCTAACAAAGGCTACTCCACCGTTCAGCCAAGGTAAGGTCTTGGGCTGAATGTATATTAAAGTTAATAAAGTTAGAATCATGCGTATAAACTGCCCCGATTTATATATCTTCTTTGACTTTTAGTTGTGCAGCAACGGACTTGAGTGCTGAGAACCAAGGACTCCAAGGTCTTTCAATTTATGCTTGGGCGATCAAGCAATTCGTTTTTAGCTTCAGAAGACCATGAAGTAATTTTGTGCGAGTTTACTTCCCAGAACAATGGAACGAGGAGGGGGGGGGGGGGGGGGGGGAATGCTATGGGTGACTAGCAAAGCAATTTGTAACTTCTCTCTATTTCTGCTTTGGCTAGGGCATATATACGACCTGCAGGGCAGTTCCTGTTTCTTCTGTCTGAGCAAGCACCTTGAGACAAAAACGTGTGAAAGTCAGGCAACGGTTGCAAGTTTTTATCAGATGCTCTGGTATATGGAGTCAGATCTGTGACGTGAATCGAATGGGTACCCTCACCAAGGAAGTCATAAGTGTTTAATTTAGTTTAGTTACTGGCACTTTGGAATTTTAACATCACGTCCTGTGTATTTGGAAACATGTGTACCGAGGTACAGTGTGAAGCTTTTTTGTTGCGTGCTATCCAGTCAGCGAAAAGACAATACATGGTTGCAGTCAAGCCGTCTGCTGCTGACAGATACAGGGCGGCACGGTGGCACAGCGGTAGAGTTGCTGCCTTACAGCGAATGCAGCGCAGGAGACTCGGGTTCGATCCTGACTACGGGCGCCGTCTGTACGGAGTTTGTACGTTCTCCCCGTGACCTGCATGGGTTTTCTCCGAGATCTTCGGTTTCCTCCCACACTCCAAAGACATACAGGTTTGCAGGTTAATTGACTGGATAAATGTAAAAAAATTGTCCCTAGTGGGTGTAGGATAGTGTTAATGTGTGGGGATCGCTGGGCGGCGCGGACTCGGTGGGCCGAAGAGCCTGTTTCCGCGCTGTATCTCTAAATCTAAAAAAGGATAAAGGGAATAACGTTTAGTGCAAGATAAAATCAAGTAAAGTCTGATTAAAGATAGTCTGAGGGTGTCCAATGAGGTAGATAGTAGGCCAAAACCGCTCTCTAGTTGATGATAGGATGGGTCAGTTACCTGAGAACAGCTCCTAAACACTTCAATAATTTTAACCCCCCATTCACTGTCATAGATGCGATGTTTGATTGCCTTTAGACATTAGATATACAGCGTGGAAAAACAGGCCTTTCGGACCACTGAGTCCGTGTCGACCAGCGATCACCCTGTACACATGCTAGGACATATTTTACAATTACTGAGCCAACTAACCGATAAACTGCACGTCTTTGGAGTGTGGGAGGAAATCGGAGCACCAAAGAGAAAGCCCACGCGGTCACGGGGAGAATGTACAAGCTCCGTAAAGGCAGCACCCATTGTCGGGATGGATCCCGGGACTCTGGCGCTGTAAGGCAGCAGCTCCACCGTTCAGCCACTACGCCATGCTGGTTATGATGCCCTTGTAAAACCCTGTGTTTCCGGTTGCTTCCACCAGCCCGCGCAGTTCACCGTCTGACGGAGCATCGCTACCACGGCGTCGACTGGCAGGCCACTGCCCGGCCCGTCTCCCAGCTCACTAACGTGATCGTCAAGCGCATCAACGAGGCCTCCGGCGTTTACCAGATGTTCAGCGTCCTTGCTGACGTCGTGCTGCTGCAGAGGTGAGTGACTCTTACGTTACTGTCTCTGATCGGAAGGATGTATTATTAATGATTATTATTTATACAGCGCACTGTTTCCTTGTTGTCGGGTAAAAGCTCATGCCTCTACAGGTGCTCCCCGGCTTACGATGCTTCGACTTACGGTAGTTCAACTTTGCCATGGTGCAAACGGCAGCGATGCATTTCCACTTACGATATTTTCGGTTTCCGATGGGTTTCTCCGAACGTAACGGGCGTGCAGCGTAGGTTTACTAGGTTAATTCCCGGAATGGCGGGACTGTCATATGTTGAAAGACTGGAGCGACTAGGCTTGTATACACTGGAATTTAGAAGGATGAGAGGAGATCTTATCGAAACGTATAAGATTATTAAGGGGTTGGACACGTTAGAGGCAGGAAACATGTTCCCAATGTTGGGGGAAGTCCAGAACCAGGGGCCACAGTTTAAGAATAAGGGGTAGGCCATTTAGAACTGAGATGAGGAAAAACTTTTTCAGTCAGAGAGTTGTGAATCTGTGGAATTCTCTGCCTCAGAAGGCAGTGGAGGCCAATTCTCTGAATGCATTCAAGAGAGAGCTAGATAGAGCTCTTAAGGATAGCGGAGTCGGGGGTTATGGGGAGAAGGCAGAAACGGGATACTGATTGAGAATGATCAGCCATGATCACATTGAATGGCGGTGCTGGCTCGAAGGGCCGAATGGCCTCCTCCTGCACCTATTGTCTATTGTAACCCCGTCGTAAGGTGAGGAGCACCTGTGGTTTGAATTCCCTCACCCAATGTAGCCATGTTGAGGATGTGATATAATAGTGTTTGTTTGGTACCGTTCAATCTAACCCCGAATATCAATGTTCTACCTAACCCATGTATTTGCTACAACACCCTTATGATTAAATACTTGGGATGGAAGCCCGACTCCAGCGATGCTCAACTCTACAGGGCACTGCTTTTAAAAAAAAAAAATGTTGTTCTTGTCTAAATGAGGATCTGCAGATGCTGGTTTAAACCGAAGTCAGACACATAAAGCAGGAGCAACAGCAGGTCAGGCAGCATCTCCGGAGAGAAGGAATGGGTGACGTTTCGGGTCGAGAAGCATACTTAGATACTAAGGGTGTTGTGTGGCTCGACTTCTATAAATTCTATCCTCAGGACCTTTGTTGTAAATAAGCACAGCAGTGCAGCATTGTGAAGCTGCACCAAGTGTTGTGAATGATGTGCATCTCTCCCAGTCTGGGAAGCGCACTCATTAATTCACAAGATTTAAAGGTTGACTTTTGGGAAGATTCAGTGAAAGGCAAGCTTGCTGTGAACTTGGCTACTTGGCTTTGGAGCTGAGCTGAGCCTGGTGACACCAACGCAGCAGGATCACAGTGGCCGGAGGGAGACCAATCAATTGGGGATTGGTTACAAGGCCGCTCAGGAAACTGCAGATGCTTTTATTTACAAAATGCTGGAGTAACTCAGCAGGTCAGGCAGCATCTCGGGAGAGAAGGAATGGGTGACGTTTCGGGTCGAGATCCTTCTTCAGTCTGAAGAAGGGTCTCGACTCGAAACGTCACCCATTCCTTCTCTCCCGAGATGCTGCCTGACCTGCTGAGTTACTCCAGCATTTTGTGAATAAAAACCTTCGATTTGTACCAGCATCTGCAGTTATCTTCTTAAACTGCAGATGCTGGTTTACAATAAAGGACACAAAGTGCTGGAATAGCTCAGCGGGTCAGGCAGCATCTCTGGCGAACAAGTGAAATTTTCTTCTGAAGAAGTGTCCCGACCGGAAACATCACTTATCCATGTTCTCCAGAGATGCTGCCTGACTCGCTGAGTTACTCCAGCACTTGGTCATTTTAAGGTGAAGGTTAATTGGGTTAAAGAATAGCCATTAAAGCTGTGCCTGCCAGCTTATCATGAAGCTTATTGTAGGGCAACCACAGAGAAGCTGTAGTTATTTTCCTTCTGACCTAATGTCCTCGATGTTTCCTGAGCAAACAGTTCTAATAGTGTTTGCCTGCTGGAAATGGTGTATGAACTTGGGCAATGTGTAAGCCTTTCGTCTGTGTGAAAGGGACTCCACCTTGTTCTTGCAAAGTGTCTGGACATAGGAATTGGGGTGTAACTAGTTTTGGAAGGCAGATTATTATGTAACTAGGAAGGCAGATTATTATCTGAATGGTGTCAAGTTAAGAAAAGGGGACGTACAACGTGATCTGGGTGTCTTAGTGCATCAGTCACTGAAAGGAAGCATGCAGGTACAGCAGGCAGTGAAGAAAGCCAATGGAATGTTGGCCTTCATAACAAGAGGAGTTGAGTATAGGAGCAAAGAGGTCCTTCTGCAGTTGTACAGGGCCCTAGTGAGACCGCACCTGGAGTACTGTGTGCAGTTTTGGTCTCCAAATTTGAGGAAGGATATTCTTGCTATTGAGGGCGTGCAGCGTAGGTTTACTAGGTTAATTCCCGGAATGGCGGGACTGTCATATGTTGAAAGACTGGAGCGACTAGATTTGTATACACTGGAATTTAGAAGGATGAGAGGGGATCTTATCGAAACGTATAAAATTATTAAGGGGTTGGACACGTTAGAGGCAGGAAACATGTTCCCAATGTTGGGGGAGTCCAGAACCAGGGGCCACAGTTTAAGAATAAGATTTAGAACAGAGATGAGGAAAAACTTTTTTAGTCAGAGAGTTGTGAATCTGTGGAACTCTCTGCCTCATAAGGCAGTGGAGGCCAATTCTCTGAATACATTCAAGAGAGAGCTAGATAGAGCTCTTCCGGATAGCGGAGTCAGGGGGTATGGGGAGAAGGCAGGAACGGGGTACTGATTGAGAATGATCAGCCATGATCACATTGAATGGCGGTGCTGGCTCGAAGGGCCGAATGGCCTTCTCCTGCACCTATTTTCTATTGTCTATTGTCTATAGTTCCCCCTCCCGAGTCCACCTTACTGAAGGCTGATTGTGTAGGAAGGAACTGCAGAAGCTGGTTTATACCAAATATAGACACTCCGGCATTTTGTGTGTCTGGCAGTCTGATTGTTCTAGCTGCGTTTGGCCATCCCTACACTGTTTGGGAACATAAGAGTCAAGAGTGTTTAATTGTCGTAGGCACTGACAGTGGAACAATGAAATTCTTTCTTTCTTCAGCTTTACAGGCACGTTAAATGTAACACTAACAAACCTCCCATAAATTATTAGTTACCATAGATAAACCAGAGCACGATAGGTGCAAGCCAAAGTATATACTGTAGTGCAAAGTCCAGAGCAGGTTTTTTTAAGATTTAGAGATACAGCGCGGAACAGGCCCTTCGGCCCACCGGGTCCGCGCCGCCCAGCGATCCCCGCACACTAACACTATCCTACACCCACTAGGGACAATTTTTACATTTTACCCAGTCAATTAACCTACGTACCTGTACGTCTTTGGAGTGTGGGAGGAAACCGAAGATCTTGGAGAAAACCCACGCAGGTCACGGGGAGAACGTACAAACTCCGTACAGACGGCGTCCGTAGTCAGGATCGAACCTGAGTCTCAGGCGCTGCATTCGCTGTAAGGCAGCAACTCTACTGCTGCGCCACCGTGCCGCCCTCAGGTGAATGATTCTGTGGGTCAAGGTGGGGTTGTGCAGGGTAGTTCAAGAACCTGATACTTAACAGCAGGAAGCTGCTCTTGAACTTGCAGAGAATGATTCTCAGGCTCCTGTACCACCTTCCCAATGGTAGCAGTGAGATGAGAGCGTGGCCAGGGTGGTGTGGGTCTTTGAGATCAGCTGCCTTCTTGAGGCAGGTGCATCCTGTAGATCCCTTTGATAGCGGGGAAATAAAATACTGGTGTGTAAGAAGGAACTGCGGGTGCTGGTTTAAACCGAAGATAGACACAGAATGCTGGATTTACTCAGCGGGACAGGCAGCGTCTCTGGAGAGAAGAAATGGGTGACGTTTCGGGTCGAGACCCTTCTTCAGACTGAGAGTCTGTAAGGGAAACGTGAGATGTAGATGGTGATGTAGAGAAAATGTAGAAAATGGTGATGTAGAACAAATGAAGAAATTTGTGCAACAAAGAATATTTTGCATATCTTTCATTCATTTGTTCTCGTTCTCCCTACATCACCGTATATGTCTCTCGTTTCCTTTTCCCCTGACTCTCAGTCTGAAAAAGGGTCTTGGCCCGAAACGTCACCCATTCTTTCTTGCCTGTCCTGCTGAGCTGAGATACTCCAACATTTTGTGAATAAAATACTGATGACAGGCCTGAGTGGCTCAGAGTTTGCTGGGGCTATTACTATGAGATGGGACTCGCCCCCTCCCCTGACATCAATAGACGATAGATGCAGGAGGACGCCATTCGGCCCTTCGAGCCAGCACCGCCATTCAATGTGATCATGGCTGATCATTCTCAATCAGTACCCCGTTCCTGTCTTCTCCCCATACCCCCTGACTCCGCTATCCTTAAGAGCTCTATCTAGCTCTCTCTTGAATGCATTCAGAGAATTGGCCTCCACTGCCTTGTGAGGCAGAGAATTCCACAACTCTCTGACTGAAAATGTTTTTCCTCATCTCAGTTCTAAATGGCCTACCCTTTATTCTTAAACTGTGGCCCCTTGTTCTGGACTCCCCCAACATTGGGAACAGATTTCCTGCCTCTAACGTGTCCAACCCCTTAATAATCTTATACGTTTCGATAAGATCTCCTCTCATCCTTCTAAATTCCAGTGTATACAAGCCTAGTCGCTCCAGTTTTTCAACATATGACAGTCCCGCCATTCCGGGAATTAACCTAGTAAACCTACGCTGCACGCCCTCAATAGCAAGAATATCCTTCCTCAAATTTGGTGACCAAAACTGCACACAGTACTCCAGGTGCGGTCTCACTAGGGCCGTGTACAACTGCAGAAGGACCTGAAGAAGGGTCTCGACCCGAAATGTCACCCTTTCCTTCTCTCCAGAGATGCTGCGTGACCCGCTGAGTTACTCCAGCATTTTGTGTCTACCTTCCATTCCAGGAATTGCTATCTTGCCTCATAATAACATGACACGGGCCTTTATGCCTCTGTAGTCCACAAGCACAGCCCTCTCTTGAGGGTACCACATGTTTTGTTTAGTTTAGAGATACAGAGCGGAAACAAGCCCTTCGGCCCACCGACCAGCGATCCCCGCACTTTAAACACTGTCCTACACACACGAGGGACAATTTACACTTTATACCAAGCCAATTAACCTCCAAACCTGCACGTCTTTGGGGTATGGGAGGAAACCGAAGATCTCAGAGAAAACCCATGCAGGTCAGGGGGAGAACGTACAAACTCCGTACAGACAGCACTCGTAGTTGGGATCGAACCCGGGTCTCCGGCGCTGCATTCGCTGTAAGGCAGCAACTCTACCGCTGCGCCACTCTTCAAGAAAGTAACAGGGACCAAATCACCAGGTTTCTGGGCACTAATTGTTCACGTCTGTGTGTTTAGCCTACTGACTCAGACTGATGTTTAACACTGAATGGGGTCAAGAGTTAGTGAGCAGGAGAAACTGCTTCTGTAGGAAGGAACCTCAGATGTAGATAGACAAAATGCTGGAGTAACTCTGCCGGACCAACAACATCTCTGGAGAGAAGGAATGGGTGATGTTTCGGGTCGAGACCCTTCTTCAGAAGGGTCTCGACCTGAAACATCACCCATTCCTTCTCTCCAGAGATGCTGCCTGTCCCGCTGAGTTACTCCGGCATTTCGTGTCTATCTTAAGAGAACCTACTTGTAAGGAGGAAGTAGGTTTGATTACTATGTTCAATCAAGATCTCATGTGTTGTTTTAGTTTACTTTAGAGATACAGCGTAGAAACAGGTCTATCTGCCCACCGAGACTTCACTGACCAGCGATCCCCGCACATTAACGCTGCCCTACACACACTAGGGACAATTTTACATTTATACCAAGCCACTTAACCTACAAACCTGTACATCTTTGGAGTGTGGGAGAAAACCGAGGATCTCTGAGAAAACTCACACAGGTCACAGGGAGAACGTACAAACTTCGTACAGGCAGCACCTGTAGTCGGGTTCGAACCCGGGTCTCCGGCACTGTAAGACAGTAGCTCTACTGCTGCGCCACCATATCAGGGGTTATGGGGAGAAGGCAGGAGAATGGGGTTGAGAGGGAAAGATAGATCGGCCATGATTGAATGGCGGAGTAGACTGGAAGGGCTGAATGGCCTAATTCTGCTCCTATAACTTATAAACTTATGAACCAGCTCTGCAAGGCGCAGGAGAGTGTTGGTAGATGGGGATTGGCTGGTTCTGCGGTCGAGGAGGAAACGGAGGGCTTCGAGACCATCCTTGTGGGGATGGAAGTGTAGAGTGACTGGACATCCATGGTAAAGATGAGGGAGTGGGGACCTGGGAACCGGATGTTATCGAGGAGATGGAGAGCGTGTGAGGTGTCTTGGACGTAGGTGGGGAGGGATTTAACCAGAGGCCCTCCTGACATCAGTCTGAGGAAGGGTCTTGACCCGAAACGTCACCCATTCCTTCTCTCCTGAGATGCTGCCTGACCCGCTGAGTTACTCCAGCATTTTGTGAATAAATACCTTCGATTTGTACCAGCATCTGCAGTTATTTTCTTATACGTATATGAACTTATGAAGTAAATATCCCGCTGCATCTCCAGTATTTGGGACAGTTCCTGAGTCTGCCGCCTGTCAACATTTCTCCTGCTCTGGATTTTTCAGAAATGCCACTGAGTTTGAGTACTTGGAAGAATATCCGATCGGAGCACTTCCACACCTTTGGGAAAACACCGGGAAAAAGGCAGAAAGTGGACTGTTTGTTATTAACCTGGAATACGGGAGCAACTTCTCCAAACCAGAGGCGGATGTCTTCCACCCTGACCGCTCCGTGGGAGACCCAAAGCACGCGTGGCTCTCCAACTTTCTCCACCCTGTCATCTACTTCTACAGGCACCTCCCAACAGGTTAGTGTTTTGTGCGCTCTTCCCCCACGTTCCCCTTTTCGCTGCCTCAAAAAACCCCTGCGTGTCGGGCTCTCGTTTGCGAGCTCTCACACTGACCGACCGGCCATCCGTCAGTGGACGTGTCGACAGTATCGGGAGAAAATGTTTCTGAGGTGCCAACCTGCGACCAGACCTGATCCTCTGGTCCAACTCCTGACGGCGTGTCTTCATCGTTGAGCTGACGGTGCCCTGGGAGGAGGCTGTGGACGAGGCATGTGAAAGGAAAAGGCTGAGATATTCCAACCTTGCAGTAGAGGCAGAGGAGCGAGGTTGGAGTGCAAGGGTGCGTTCAGCGGAGGTGGGGTGCAGGGGCTTTGTACCCAGTTCCACCGCAAGGCTCCTGAGGGAAGTTGGAGTCAGAGGGCAGGCCCAAAGGAGGGCAATCAAAGAACTTGCCAATGCCGCCGAATGGAGCAGTCACTGGCTGTGGCTGAAAAGAAAAGATGCTCTCTGGGCTGCCACGTGACCATCTAGAGGCTAACCATAAGACACACACACCCAGGTCTGATCACCCTGTGGTGGGCCTGCCTCGACTGAGGGTGTCTTGTGATAAAAGGCCGAAACACCCAGTGACGTTGAGATACACAACTGAAGGTGTGTCTGAATGGTAGCAACATCACCTAGTGGTCACCCCCAAGAACAACACCAGTCAATTGTAGTGCAAACCTTGGGGATTGTAACATCTAGTCCAATCTGAATAATCTACCTTCAGAGGCTAAACATGTTTAGTCACCGCAGATTTGCTGGCAGGAGACCCTGAATGACCGATTAAGTTTCTTGAAGAAGTAACGGAATATGCTGACAATGCCAGTGCCATTGATGTGGTTTACATGAACTCCAGTGAGGTCTTTGACCAGTCCCCCCTGGAAAACCACTCCACCAGGATAAAGGTCATTGAATTTACAGCATAATTAGCAAGTTTGCAGAAGAAATAAAAATTGGTAGTTGATGGCAAGGAGGGTAGCCTTAATCTTCAAAGATATTGATCAGTTGTAAATTAGGCAGGGTAATGAAGATGGATCTTAATCCTGACTAATATGAAGTGATGCATTTCGGATGATCCAAGGCAGATTGGACATACATAATGAACGATAAGCTTGATGAGGGAAGTCTTGAGGGACCTTTCTGTAGAAGACCACAGATCTCCGAAGGTCGCAGCATAGGTCGATGGGCTGGTGGACAAGGTATACTCGTTGCTTGGCTTCATTAGCTGAGGCTTAGACTATAAGAGCGTTGAAACATTGCCAAGGCCACAACTGAAATATTAATGTTATATGTGATAGGAGCAGAATTAGGCCATTCGGCCCATCAATTCTACCCTGCCATTCAATCATGGTTGATCCATCTCTCCCTTCTAACCCTATGATCACATTGAATGGTGGTGCTGGCTCGAAGGGCCGAATGGTCTCCTCCTGCACCTATTGTCTATTGTCTATTCTCTTGCCTTCTACCCATAACCTCTGACACCTACACTAATCAAGAATCTATCTATCTCGGCCTTAGAAATATCCACTGACTTGGCCTCCACAGTCTTCTGTGGCAAAGAATCCCACAGATTCACCACCCTCTGACTAAAGAAATTTCTCCTAAAAGAACGTCCTTTAATTCTGAGGCTATGACCTCTAGTCCTAGACTCTCCCACTAGTGGAAACATCCTCTCCACATCCACTCTATCCAAACCTTTCACGATTCTGTATGTTTCAATGAGGTTCCCCCTCATTCTTCTAAACTCCAGCGAGTACAGGCCCTGTGCCGACAAACGCTCATCATAGGTTAATTGTGTATAGTTCTGGTCAGCACACTATAATAAGGATGAAATTCTATTGGAGATTCTCCAGGCAATTGTCTGGGATTGAATGTTTCGGTTAACATAGAAACATAGAAAATAGGTGCAGGAGTAGGCCATTTGGCCCTTCAAGCCAGCACCGCCATTCAATATGATCATGGCTGATCATCCAAAATCAGTACCCCGTTCCTGCTTTCCTCCCATATCCCTTGATTCCGTTAGCCCTAAGAGCTAAATCTAACTCTCTATTGAAAACATCCAGTGAATTGGCCTCCACTGCCTTCTGTGGCAGAGAATTCCACATTTCACAACTCTCTGGGTGAAAAAGATTTTCCTCATCTCAGTCCTAAATGGCCAACCCCTTATTCTTAAACTGTGACCCCTGGTTCTGGACTCCCCCAACATGGGGAACATTTTTGCTGCATCTAGCTTGTCCAATCCCTTAAGAATTGTACATGTTTCTATAAGATCCCCTCTCACCTTAAATTCCAGTGAATACAAGCCCAGTCGATCCATTGTGAGCAGAGTTTGTATATGCTGGGTTTGTTTCCCTTGGAGCAGTGAAGGAAGTGGGAGCAGCTGTTGGAGGTATACAGACTGATGAGGATATAGGTTTATTGGATCTACTCTATCTATGAGAAGCTCCCCCATGACAGAAGATGTCCAAGACTAAGTCACGGTTTAAGATGAGGAGCCAGAGGAGATGTGAGGAAGATTTTTTTCAGAGAATGGTTGGGACCTGGATCACACTGCCTGAAGGGCTGGTGGAGGTAGAAATTCTCACAACTTTTAAGAAGCATCTGGAGACGCACTTGATTTGCAAAGGTGTTAGCAAATTATGGACCAAGTACTGGTAAATGAGATTTTGATTTGAGTATAGGAGTAAAGAGGTCCTTCTGCAGTTGTACAGGGTCCTGGTGAGACCACATCTGGAGTATTGTGTGCAGTTTTGGTCTCCTAATTTGAGGAAGGACATCCTTGCTATTGAGGCAGTGCAGCGTAGGTTCACGAGGTTAATCCCCGGGATGGCGGGACTGTCATACGAGGAAAGATTGGAAAGACTGGGCTTGTATTCACTGGAGTTTAGAAGGATGAGAGGGGATCATATAGAGACATATAAAATTATGAAAGGACTGGACAAGCTAGGTGCAGGAAAAATGTTCCCAATGTTGGGAGAGTCCAGAACCAGGGGCCACACGGTCTACGAATATTGGGGAGGCCATTTAAAACTGAGGTGAGAAAAAACGTTTTCACCCAGAGAGTTGTGAATTTGTGGAATTCTCTGCCACAGAAGGCAGTGGAAGCCAATTCACTGGATGAATTTAAAAGAGCATATAAGGTTATAAGCATATATAAGCATAAAAGAGCATACAAGAGCATATAAATATAAGGTAGAGCTCTTGGGGCTAGCGGATTGAAGGGATATGGAGAGAAGGCAGGCACGGGTTACTGATTGTGGATGATCAGTCATGATCATAATCACGGTGCTGGCTCAAAGGGCCGAATGGCCTCTTCCTGCACATGTTTTGTTTGCAAGGAAGCAACTTCCTGCACCTATTTTCGATGTTTCTATGTAGTACAGAGGGGTAATTTATGGTTGACGTAGAAATGTTGAGCTGAAAGGCCTGTTGTGTGCAGAATGTCCCCATCACTCAGAAGGTTCTACATTCATTAGATCATCTTTGCATTGGAGATACAGCGTGGCAACAGCCCCTTCGGCCCACCAGGTCCACGCCGACCAGTGATCACGTGTTCACACTAGTTCTATGTCCACTCCAGCGGACAGTTTACAGAGGCTAATTAACCCTCAAACCTGCACGTCTTTGGAGTGTGGGAGGAAACCGGAGCACCCGGAGGAAACCCACACAGTCGCAGAGAGAACGTACAAACTCCGTACAGACAGCACCAGTAGTGAGGATCGACAGTAGTGACTCCGTCTCTGGCGCTGTGAGGCAGCAGCTCTACCGCTGCGCCACCACGCTGCTAGATCATGGCTTCCTCTTTTATGGGCTTGAAGCTGACAGGGAAAGTATCAGTGTAAAGTATCGACTATTCAATCCATCAGGTTTTCCCTGGATTGGACTAAAGGTAGAGTCACATGAGCCTGGTAGCAGTGATTGGTAGCAGTGAGCTAAGTCTCTCTGATACTATGCCCTGTCTGTGAGCGTACGGTTTGTCTGTGTGTGGGGAATTGTGCCTGTCTGTGTTCAGAGTGCCTCTTGCACCCAGCGTGGGGCCTGTGAACGCGTGTGAGCGAGTGAGTACAGAGGGCCACAGAGAGGGCAGCTCGTGCTGACCAGGGGCGAGAGTGGATCGGCGTGCAGCTGCTTGACGCTGTGCTTGTTTTCAGAGACGGAGATGGCGCAGAGGCCGAAGCTGTGGCCGCTGCCGCGTCCGAGCAGCATCCACCACGTGGTGGAGGACTTCCTGACAGACTGGACCGCTGCCCGAGCTCACATCCTGCCCCTGCGTCGCTTCCTGGAGACCTGCCTGCACACCGACCTCAGAAACTACTTTGCAGGTGTCACATCCTGTTGGAACAAAGTTGCTTCCTTGCAAACAAAACGCCTGTATCTCCAGCTGCTCGCCCCAGGCTGGGGACAGTTCCTATGTTTAGTTTAGTTTAGAGATACAGCGCGGAAACAAGTTCTTCGGCCCACCGAGTCCGCGCCGACCAGCGATCCCCGCACATTAACACTAACACCTTACAGCGCCGGAGACCCGGGTTCAATCCCGACTACGGGTGCTGTCTGTACAGAGTTTGTACCTTTTCCCCGTGACTGCGTGGGTTTTCTCCGAGGTCGGTTTCCTCCCACACTCCTAAGACGTACAGGTTTGTAGGTTAATTGGCTGTGTAAAAATCTTTAAAAAAATTATCTCTAGTGTGTGTAGGATAGTGTTAATGTGCGGGGATCGCTGGTAGACAGGGACTCGGTGGGCCGAAGGGCCTGTTTCCACGCAGTGTCTCTAAAACTAAACTACAACAGGTAATACAAAGAGAGAAATACCAGAATGCAGAAAAGTTTTACAGCATTGTAGTGTCACAGTTAGAGGAAAAAGCCCAAAGTCTGCAATAAGGTAGGTTGGAAGATCAGGACTGCGGCCTAGCCTATGGGAGGACTATGTAATAGTCTGATAACAGAAGGGAAGAAGTTGTTTCTCAGCCTGGTGGTATGATCTTTCAAGCTTTTGTATCTTCTGCTCGAGGGGAGAGGAGAGGAGGGAATGATCAGGGGCCATGGGCCAAGCCAGGCCTTCGTCTCTGGGTGGCAGAACTGAGGTGAGGTGGCAGGGCAATGCCTTCTTGCCTTGCTCGAGGAGATGGGCTGCCTTGCTGCCCATGGCTCTCTGAGATGGGGTGGAAGATGTTGGTTCTCTGAGATGGGGTGGATGATGCTGGGTCTCAGAGGAATCTCTTGGGTCTGTGAGATGTGGCCTCTGAGGTGAGATGGCAGCACAATGCCCTCTTACATTACTCGGGGAGCTGGGCTGCTTTGCTGCCCTCGGGTCTCTGAGCCGCTCCATGGAGCTGTGGTGTCGTGCCATGGAGCTTGAGCTCGGTCATGTCGTTCGCTGTGCTGGGGGGGACAACTGATGTCTTCAGCATCACAGCTGGTCCTCATTCTGCAGCATCTCAGGAGAGAAGGAATGGGTGATTTTTCGGGTCGAGACCCTTCTTCAGACTGAAGAAGGGTCTCGACCCGAAACGTCACCATTCCTTCTTTCCTGATATGCTGCCTGACCTGCTGAGTTACTCCAGCATTTTGTGTGTGTATATATATATATATATATATATATATACATACACTGATCAGCCAAAACATTATGACCTGATGAGCCAAAACATTTTGACCACCTGCCTAATATGCTGTTGGTCCTCCGTGTGCAGCCCCATACGCAGCAGGGTGCGATGCACTGTGTATTGTGACACATTCCTCCCTTGACCACCATTAAAATTTTCTGTGACTTGTGCCACAGTCGACCTTCTGTCGGTTCGGACCAGACAGGATCGCCTTCGTTGCCCTCGCACATCGATGAGCCTTGGGCGCCCAACACCCTGTCTGTCGCCGGTTTGTGGTCTGTCCCTCCTCGGACCACTGTCGGTCGGTACTCACCACTGCTGACCGGGAGCACCCCACAAGCCTTGCCATTTCAGAGATGCTCTGACCCAGTCGTCTGGCCATAACAATTTGGCCCTTGTCAAAATCACGCAGGTCTTTACTCCTGCCCATTTCTCTGCATCCAACACATCAACTTCAAGAACTGTTCACTAGCTATATCCCACCCCTTGACAGGTGCCATTGTAACAAGATAATCAATGTTATTCACGTCGCCTGTCAGTGGTCATAATGTTTTGGCTGATTGCTGTATATATATAAGATAGATACAAAAAGCTGGAGTAACTCAGCGAGACAGGCAGCATCTCTGGAGAGAAGGGATGGGCGATGTCCTTCTTAGTACATATCTGTTATACGTACATGCACACACTCACTCGCACACTCGCCCTCACTCACTCACACTCACACACACACACACATACTTGTGTGAAGTGCTGAAGATGGGCACAAAGTGCTGAGCAACTCGTTGGGTCATGCAGCATCTGTGGAAGAGTTCCATCTAATTAAAAGTTTTTTGTAACACGGGGAAAGGGATTTGGAGAATACATGGTTGTACGATAATCTATGGGAAGATTTAATCCCCATGCGTTTCCATTGCCCCTGCAGAATCCTGCTTCAAGTTCGCCTTGACTCAGCAGCATCTGCCGCCTTCCTGTCGCCACGGTTACTTAAACGCGCAAGGGTTGCTGGGCAACGAGAGCTTGTAGCACAGGCTCGAGGAAGCTGCCATCGTTGTGGTGACTGCGTCTCTACCGATGACCTCTCGCGCCGGCAACCGTCGTCCAATGGGCAGAGGGAGAAGCCGGTGGCTGCAGCAACCACCTCAGTCACAGCAGGATGGACGAGGTACCATGGGTTACCTGTGGTCTGACCACCAGTGCACTACAACCAGGTGAGGCCAGAGTGCATCCAAACCGTCTCCTTGTTAGCAGGACCGAACAATTCCAGGAAGATTCCGTGCTGCCGTCATGTGCAAGGGACCTGCCAAACGAGACTTTTATACGACAAAACAAAGCCAAAACGCTGCAAATAAGGGAAATTCAGACATAAAACAGAAAATGCTGGATGTATACGTCAGGTCAGGCAGCATCTCCTGAGAGAGGAACAGTTTGATCAGAACCTTCTGTGGCTCACTGCACCCCTCTCAGGGATCTGCCCCGCCTGCTTAGATTTTGTGCAATGTAATATTTATACGTGGAATTCAAGCCAAAAATATTCATTCGGAGAGCAGGGAGACCGTTTTATATTATTAGATTTGCTACTTGTTGGGGGCTTGCCTGAAACATTTTTAAGAAGTTTCTTATTGCAGATTTGATCCTGTTATATAACGTTGAGATTGCAGACTTGACGTTTCTGTAGAAGTCACAAACCTGGCCGTAAAACATTTTAAAGGCCGGACGTGAACGAAGTACAATAAATCCATCAGCGCCTCCCAATCGGCGGATTTTAATGTTTCAGCTTCATACCCAAAGGTTGTGTATTGTGTATTGTTGTAGTTCTGTGTGGGGAAGCTTGTTCTGGGCAACACACTGCCTCGTTCTCCACATTCCAAAAGCGATTTAATGCAGTCTTGCAAGACTCCAAGGAATTCTTGTCTTTTCTTGTTTCCGTTTTTGGTGGGGGACGTCTTTATCTCTAACTGGAGACCTCGTACGAAGGGCTTTCTGGAACTGTGGTTGAATTTAGCTCGGTCCCAGCGCAAACGGACAGTCAGACTCTGACTTGGACCTATCCCCGCCGAAGATAGACACAAAATGCTGGAGTAACTCAGCAGGGCGGGCAGCATCTCTGAAGAGAAGGAATGGGTGACGTTTCGGGTCGAGACCCTTCTTCAGACAAAGATTCAGGGGAGAGGGAAACTGGAAGGGTAAGGTGTGAAAACGACAGATCAAAGCAGACGATGATCAAGGAAATGTGTAATGGTTCATTGCCGGCTAAGGTGGAAGATGACAACGAGGCATGCAAACAGTAAAATTAATCAGGAGGACAGTGAAACTGGTCGGAGAACTAGGGTGGGGGAGGGACAGAGAGAGACGGACAGCTAAATAAATCAATGTTCATACCACTGGGTTGTAAGCTGCCAAGGCGAAATGTGAGGTGCTGTTCCTCCAATTTGCGTTTGGCCTGTCCCCCTGCTGCCCTTCTCTCACTGTTTCTCAGCAGAGAAATGCAATGCCATGAGGTTGCTGCAGGTGATGCTACTGAACTATTATGAACAAACGCGGGGAAATTCTTGGCCACGTGTCAAGTAATCTGTTTGAAGGATATGAGTCAGCAGAGACTTGACAAATGGAAAGGGTGCAAGATGCCTCAGGAAGTCACGTAGGTTAGAGGGAAAGGTACCAGCACAGCAGAAGCAATTTAATAAAAGTGTTTTGGAACAAACTAAAGAGCGGGAGAGTGTTGCACAGTTTGCATGAGTCAAAGGCCCGAGGGATTGTAACACATGATCGCTGGTGTGGTGAGCGTGGGTGACCAACAGAATCAGAAACCCCAGCCCGGATTACAAGTGGATGGGAGGGCAGGCCGAACCAGTCCCTGCTGAACCCTCTGTTTGAGGGAGCGAGAGGAAGGATATGGGCCAAATGCTGACAAATGGGACTCGCCCAGAATGCCAACTTTGGCCTGTAGGAAAGAACTGCAGATGCTGGTTTAAACTGAAGATAGACACAAAAAGCTGGAGTAACTCAGCGGGTCAGACAGCGTCTCTGGAGAAAAGGAATGGGTGACATTTTGGGTCGAGACCCTTCTTCTGAAGAAGACCCAGAAGAAGGGTCGCGACTTGAAACGTCACCTATTCCTTTTCTCCAGAGATGCTGCCTGAACCGCTGAGTTACTCCAGCTTTTTGGGTCTATCTTTGTGCCTACTTTGACGTTTAGTTTAGAAATATAGCATGGAAACTGGCCTTTCATCTCACCGCGTCCCTGCCGACCATTGATCAGATTTTTTTAGATTTTTAAAATATTTAGAGATACAGCGCAGAAACAGGCCCTTCGGCCCATTGAGTCCGCGCCGCCCAGCGATCCCTGCACATTAACACTATCCTACATACACTAGGGACAATTTTTACATTTACCCAGTCAAGTAACCTACATACCTGTATGTCTTTGGAGTGTGGGAGGAAACTGAAGATCTCGGAGAAAACCCACGCAGGTCACGGGGAGAACGTACAAACTCCGTACAGATGGCGCCCGTAGTCGGGATCGAATCTGAGTCTCCGGCGCTGCATTCGCTGTAAGGCAGCAACTCTACCGCTGCGCCACCAGTATATTCGTTCTATGTTACCCCAGTTTCGCATCCTACATACTAAGAATGTGGGAGGAAACCGGAGACAACCCACGCAGTCACAGGGAGAACGTGCAAACTCCGTACAGACAACATCTGCTGCCAGGATCGAACCAGGGGCTGATACTGTGAGGCAGTAGCTCTACCGCTGCGCCACAGTACACGTGGCATGGACAGGTCGGGCCGAAGGGCCTGTCTCTGTACTGTGTTGCTCTTTGCCACGATGGTGTAAAATCAGGAACTGTGTGAACTACAAAGGCTGAGGGAGGTTCGGCCTAGGCAGAGTACCTCCTGATCCCTCATCGCCCCCAGCCCAACCTCCAAGAACACGTTTCCTCCTCACTGTGCCCTTGTTCACTTCCTCTTGCATTCGCCCTCAGCTTAATTTCAAAGCGTGTCTCGGCAGTGGAGTGCCGGGCTGCGATCAATGAGGCAGTCTGTTGAAAGTGGGACGGCCACAGTCTATAGTCAGTACCAGGCACGGTGCCATCACACCCTCCAATCCTGCCAGCCTGGGGGTTGTGAACATGATGCCACTTGTCTCTCTGCTTTCCTTGCCTGCTCACGTTTGCAGTGACTTCTGTTGCTCACAGGCCCCAGACGCACCATATGTTGATTTGTACCTTGAAGTCTCATTCACAGTCGGGTCACGCCAGCAAGCTCCAGTTATTCACTATGATCCGTAGTAAATGTTATAAACATAGCTTTATTCTACCAAAGGAACTGCACCTATTTCCTATTTCCTGCCGTCTGGCTGCATATGGTCCTCGATGGATGTAAATGTGACACAGGGTGAATCTTGAGGTTTGGTGGTGCAGCGGTAGAGTTGCTGCCACACAGCTCCGGAGACCCGGGTTCGATCCCGACTACGGGTGCTGTCTGTACCAAGTTTGTACGTTCTCTCTGTGACCACATGGGTTTTCTCCGGGTGCTCCGGTTTCCTCCCGCACTCCAAAGACATATAGGTGTGTTAATAGGCTTCTTTAAATTGTCCCTAGTGTACACAGGGTCGGTGCCGACTCAGTGGGCCGAAGGGTCTGTTCCTGCGCTGTACCTCTAAAGTCTAAAGTAAAGAAGGGGACGTATTGAATCCTGGAACAGTGTTGGATGATGCTCAGCACCAAGGCATATGTAGCATCAGGAACTGTGGAGATAGGGTTGCCAACTTTCTCACTCCTAAACAAGGGACAAAAGGTCACCGCCCCGAGCCCCACCCAGCTAGCGGCCACGTGCTCCCGCTCCACCAATGGCAGCCGCCTGGGCCGGGAGGTGGGTTGCTACGCAACCTCCGTTAGGCGGCGCACAGGCCTCCGGGCCTACATTGTCCGGGCCTACTGCGGCCCCCGAGCCTACAGTGTCTGGGCCTACGGCGTCTGGGCCTACAGTGTCTGGGCCTACGTCATCCGGGCCTACGGCGCCCCCCCGGGCCTAATAAAGGACAAGGGCCATCCTGTACAGGACAAACCAATTTAGCCCAATATACGGGATGACCCGGCTGATATGGGACGGTTGGCAACCCTATGTGGAGATGGCAGCTGTTGCTGGACAGCAACCAGCTCCATAGTGTTCTTTACTACTGCTCTGTTGCCTCCAGAGTGTGTTCTGATCATCTCTCCCCTTTAGTTGTTCATTTTGTCTGAGCCCCCCCTCCACCCTTTGCCCCACAATGCGTACCCTCGCTTTCAGCTTCAGTGAGTGTGTTGCTTCTGGCCATGTGCCTTTACCCACCCTGAACAAGGTGACAGCAATGTGTAGGGGCCCAGGCATCGACAGAAGCCTCTCTCTCGCCTTGCCCATCGTGCTCTGCCAGCCAGCTCATGGCAAGGTGACTAGAAGCACCAAGCATCTATCCCACCCGGCAAAACACAATGTGCTGGAGGAACTCAACGGGTAAGGCAGCATCTGTGGAGGCAAGGGACAGATGGAGTTCCCATTTAGGACCCTTCTTCAGAATGATTCACACTCATGTTTTGCTGAAGATTCCAGCATCTGTAGTTCGTCATGCCTCTGCTACCCGTCCCAGCCCAGGAGTACGGAGTCTAGGAAGCTTTCCGTGAACCAAACTTGGATCAGCTAAGTGAGACTGTAAGCTGGGCTGACTGACAGAGACGGTAAGGCAGGCCAGAGCCTGCCTGTGGAGAGACTTCCCCCTCCAGAGCTGTGATTATTTATAGTCCAGGAGGCGTGCAGGTTTTCTGGACTCTGTGAGATAAGAGAACAAACACACTCTTTGTCGGACTGAGAGTTGAGCAACGGATAAATTCTTGCAGCAACGATGCAGGTTAAATCTCGCAGGTTAAATCTCGGCGCCATCCCAGGACTGGTGAGCCTCTGATTCCCTGTCTGTCTCCCGCACCAGCGCGGTCCTCTTTGCTTCAAGGAATTCATTAAATAATAACCCACTGAAGACTAGGGTTGCCAACTTCCTCACTCCCAAATACAGGACAAGGTGACGCGCCCCACATGACCTCACACAGCCGGCGGCCACGTGCTCCCGCTCCACCAATGGCGGCCGCCCGGGCCACGACCCGTAACTCAGTGGGACAAGCAGCATCTCCGGAGAGAAGGAATGGGTCAAGACCCGAAACATCGCCCATTCCTTCACTCCAGAGATGCTGCCTGTCCCGCTGAATTTACTCCAGCTTTTTTTGTGACTATCCATGGTTTTGAGCGTCATGGGTCCATTGCCCCTTGGAGCCGGGAAGTGTGGCTTTCCTGAGCAAAACACTGCAGTCGACGAAAATCTGAAGCCATCGGAATGCTGGAAACAGTCAGTGGGTCAAGCAGCACCCTCTGGCAAAGAAACAATCAACGGTTCAAGTCATGGAGCCTTCATCAATAGCCGGGCTTTTCCAGTCTCTCCACATAAGTAGGACCACTTAACAGAGGATTACATTTGGCCCTGTTCCTATCTCTTTGGAATTATTTTTTCAGACGCAAATGATATTTGTCAAATGTATTCCTGCACCCAGTGACTTACTGAGCTGTTTAGAACATGTTTATTCCCGGTGTTTTCTGTGTATCAGTGGAGAAATCCCTGCGAGACCTGGCTGTGTGGAAGTTATGTAGATAGTCTGCAATATGGTGCCCCTCAACGGCCTATCGGCTCACCAAAGAGAAACACGGTTTCGTGGGTATGGAGGCAAAAAGGGTGTGTGGAGATAGAAAATAGGCGCAGGAGGAGGCCATTTGGCCCTTCGAGCCAGCACCACTATCCCAGTGAGAGACAATAGACAACAGACAATAGGTGCAGGAGGAGGCCATTCGGCCCTTTGAGCCAGCACCGCCATTCAATGTGATCATGGCTGATCATCTCAATCAGTACCCCGTTCCTGCCTTCTCCCCATACCCCCTGACTCCGCTATCCTTAAGAGCTCTATCTAGCTCTCTATTGAATGCATTCAGAGAACTGGCCTCCACTGCCTTCTGAGGCAGAGAATTCCACAGATTCACAACTCTGACTGAAAAAGTTTTTCCTCATCTAAGTTCTAAATGGCCTACCCCTTATTCTTAAACTGTGGCCCCTTGTTCTGGACTCCCCCAACATTGGGAACATGTTTCCTGCCTCTAACGTGTCCAACCCCTTAATAATCTTATACGTTTCGATAAGATCTCCTCTCATCCTTCTAAATTCCAGAGAGACGTACAGCACGAACGAGAGTAAAGACCAGAACCTGGTCTGCCTTCGTCATGGACTGTTATATGGCATGTCATTGTCTGTCTGCATCTACAAAGCTATTCTTGTGTCTTTTTTTAATTTGTAGAATAATACTGCCCTTCAGCCCACTGTCCATGGCCATCACCACACATGTATGTACACTAATCTCCATGGTCCTCGACACCTTTTTAAAAAAATATTAATTTTTATTGAAGGATAGATACAATACGAATGACGTAATGCATTAAATTCCCCTCCATTTTGTTCTTTATATATAACAACAAAAATAACCCTCACCCACCCCCCCTGGACACCCCTTTGCAGCTGATGTGTTCACAATACATCATATCACAAATACAAATGCACAATTTGACAGCAAAACCTCTACATTCTTCCAAGGCGCAGGCCCATACATATCTACAACATGTCAGATGGTTCAGGATACACTCATTCATTATGCATCAGCCATCCTGTGAGGTAATCGGCAATTGTGTAAACAAAAATAAGTAATAAATAAAAGTAAAACATAATCAAAGGCAGATCCCCAACTACAATCAAGTGCCCTCAGTCAGTGGGTAGTTCTTTTAGATTCTCAAAGTATGACAGAAAAGGTTCCTATTTTGAATAAAACTTTTTCACAGACCCCCTCAGTGTAAATTTGATCTTTTCTAGTTTTAGAAAAAACTCTACGTCCTCTAGCCAAGCGGCAGCAGATGGAGGAGTTGTAGATTTCCAGACCTACGACCCAAAAGTGATGTGAATGCAATGATGTCAGACTGGTTTGCATTTAAACCCAAAGTTCCATCTGTTACGCCAAATACAGCTACAAGTGGGCAAAGCCTCACTGTCACCGCAAGGACGATCTTCTACACCTTTAACTGAAATGTTCCATCCCGGCCAATATCCCAGTGATACTAGACGGCAGACGCAAAATGGTGGCGTAACTCAGCGGGCCAGGCAGCATCTCGGGAGAGCAGGAATGGGTGACGTTTTGGGTCGAGACCCTCCTTTTTTTTTTTAAATGAAAAGGTCTAATGAAGGTAGAGGGCCAGCCGGGCGGGAGTCCAAGAGGAGGGAGACGGGAGAAGGGGTCATCACTGGGAGGTGAGGACTCCTTCCCATGAAAAAGGCCCGGAGGCGGAGGCGACGGAAGAAGAGCTCCAAGACGTGGCGGACCCGGAACTCGTTGAGGTGGGGGCGGAGGGGAACAAAGGTGAGGCCTCTGCTGAGGACAGACCGTTCGGTGTCCCAGCGATACACATCCCAGTGATCCTCTTCCGCACCCTCTCCAGTGTAATCACAACCAGAAGTGCCCAGCATGCTCCAGCTGTTGTCCAAACAATATCTCATAGAGTTGTACTCTCTGCCTTAGCTAGTGAACCATGTATCATGTATGGCCTCTTCACCACCATATCCACCTGCGCTGTCGCCTTCAGCAAGCCCAGGAGTTGTACATTGAACATAATATTGTTGAGGGCCCTACTGTTCTTTGTGTATGTTCCACTCTTAGTCTTCCCAAAATAGTTCAGTATCTTTTAGAGAAACAGCGTGGGAACAGGCCCTTCGGCTCATCGAATCCACACCGACCAGCGATCCCTGCGCATTCACACTATCCTACACGAGGGCCTTTTTTAAAACATTTATACCAAGCCAATTAACCTACAAACCTGTATGTCTATGAAGTGTGGGAGGAAACTGAAGTTCTTGGAGAAAACCCACGCAGGTCACGGAGAGAACGTACAAACTCCGCACAGACAAACACCCACAGCCTGGATCAAACCCTACAGTTTGACACTGTAAGCGCTGTAAATGGCCTGTCCCACTTAGGCGATTTTAAGGCGACTGCCGGTGGCTAGGCTGTCACCGACAGTTCGCCGGGGTGTCACGGGCATGATCGTGAGGAGTCTTCAAAGAATCGTAGCGAATCTCGGCGCGTCGCTGAGAAATTAACCGGATTGAAATTTCTCGGCGCCAGCTGGCTTGTCGCCAGGTATCGTTGCTTATTGCGGGCGCTGTCTGTCGCACGCTGTCCTCAGGTTTGCTAGGTTGTCGCAGATGCATTCAGAAGCACGTAATATTAACTTAAGTAAAGTCATTTGAAGATACCATAAAATACTTGTGTTTATACAATTTATTTACCGTCAGGACATTTGACAGGTAGATTGGAGGCGACAGTTTGACGGTCAGGTAAGCGTGCGAATTTCGCGATGTTTATGGCCATCAGCCATTACTTTTAAAGTAGGCTCCCAACACAGATATGCAACCCAGAAACCAGATATGCATCTCCTCATAGAATGGACAAAAATACATTTAACCACGTTTAAAATTAAATTTCATACTACTGCTATTAGTAAACTGGAATTCAATCCAGTTCATGCCTTGTTACCGTGAAGCTTGGTTTTCAAGTAACCCGGGCAAGATGTTATTATTTCAAAACTCTCAAGTAATTACAGACTTGTCAGTGATTTCAGCGAAAATTAGGACGCTGGAGAAGCATTGATAAGCGTGGGAATTTTGTGATGTTTCCGAAGACGGTGTAATCTCTTAGCCAGGTGCTAGTTTCACAAAAAAAGTAACTTGTATCGACCTGACTCGGCATTGTCGTGGTCATTGTCGTAGGATAAAAGAAAATTTTGGCGATCTGCTATGACTTTGACAGTCGCCGGCAGTCGCCTAAAAAATCGCCTAAGTGGGACAGGCCCTTAAGATATCAACCCTACTGCTGCGCCACCGTGCCGACCATTAAATACATTGGGATGAAACTATCTGCCATTGCTCTGCACATCTTACCGATTGATAAATATCTTCTGGCAGTCGAGACTAGGGTTGCCTACTATCCCATATTAACCGGGACATCCCGGGACATCATTTTGGGCTAAATTAGTTTGTCCCCTACGGGACCGCCCTTGTCCTGTATTAGTAGGGTTGCCAACTTCCTCACTCCCAAATAAGGGACAAAGGGTGACGTCACTGTAAATTGTCCCTAGTGCGTAGGATGCGAAGTGGGATAACAGAACTAGTGTACGGGTGACCGATGGGCCGAAGAGCCTGTTCCCACACTCTCATTAAATTCCATTAATCCCTGCCTTTCCAAGTGTAGATTTAATCTGTCATTCAGAATATTTTTTCTCAATAATCTTCCTACCACTGACTTGATATTCATTGAACTTGGCATATCCTCTCTACCCTTGAATAAAGATGTCCAAAACACAGTCCTTCAGTCAGCTGGCACCTAACCAGACATTTTAAAAATCTGTCGGGGCCTCAGTAATGGTCTCCCAGATTAATGTGTGCCTTACTTCCACCCTTCTGGAAACTCATATTGGCCCTGAACCTTCATTATTTCCTTTGTGGAATGTAGACACAGTTGCAAATATCTTCTCCCTATGATTACATCCAGAATTGTCCTTGTCGAGTAGAGTTTTGAGCCAGTATCAAATACTGTAGCCTTGCACGCTGAAACAATTCCTGTTTGAATAATTAGAGTTTGCACGTTTTCTCCGGGTGTACCGGTTTCCTCCCACACTCCAAAGACTTGCAGGATTGTAAATTAATAGGCTTCTGTAGAATTGTAACGTATCCCTTGTGTGTGGGATAGAAGTAGTGTGCGGGGTTATCGCCTGGTCAGTGGGCTGAAGGGCCTGTTTCCACGCTGCATCTTTAAAGTCTATTTGCATGACCCACTTCCCTCTACAAACCTTCAAATGGTCTGACCTTGTAAAGTAAGTTTCTGTAACTGAGAGTCGCTGGTAAACTTACTCCTGGAGCTGGAATCCTTGGACCTGCCACCCAGCTAATGGATCTTCTGGGACTGGAGGGAGTTGCGGTAGGCATAAAGGGGAAGGTTATTAGAAAGTTCAAAGAAAATTATTAAATTGTAGATTGTAAATTGAAAGGAATGGAGACTAGAAGCTTTAAAGATCTGCTCGTGAATTTTTCCATTGTTTTTTTTTTCCATAGAAACATAGAAAATAGGTGCAGGAGGAGGCCCTTCGGCCCTTCGAGCCAGCACCGCCATTCATTGTGATCATGGCTGATCATCCACAATCAGTAACCCGTGCCTGCCTCCTCCCCATATCCCTTGATTCCACTAGCCCCTAGAGCTCTATCCAACTCTCTCTTAAATCCATCCAGTGATTTGGCCTCCACTGCCCTCTGTGGCAGAGAATTCCACAAATTCACAACTCTCTGGGTGAAAAATGCTGGAAGTATTATTTCCAAATAATAAACTTGCAGCATTCCCCATAAGGAATAGGAGCAGAATTAGGCCATTCAGCCCATCAAGTCTACTCTGTCAAATGGAGTTTGCACGCTCTCCCAGTGACCCGCGATGGTTTTCTCCGGGTGCTCCGGTTTCCTCCCGCGCTCCAAAGACGTGCAGGTTTGTAGGTTAATTGGCATCGGTGAGTTGTAAATTGTCCCTAGTGTGTGTGTGTGTGTGTGTGTGTGTGTGTTTGTAGGATAGTGTTAGTGTGTGGGGATCGCTGGTCGGCGCGGACTCGGTGGGCTGAAGGGCCTGTTTCCACGCTGTATCTCTAAACTAAACTCAACTCAAAATTCAATATTGGCTGATATATCTCTCCCTCCAAACCCCATTCTCCTGCCTTCTCCCCATAACCTCTGACACCCTTACCAATCAACTTGCATAAAGGCTACGTACATCTTGTGAACTCTTACGTAAGTCAGATTTTACTTAAGTCAGAATCACCGCCCCCATCCCCTGCTTGAAGTTAACTCCCTGAGGGGATTAACTGTCCCAATTGTGTCATGGGCACTTTCTCTGGGTGAGTACCGCTGCCATTCCCGGCTTGTTTCCGATGTAAACATGATCGTATCGTGTGGTGGAAATTACAAACTGCCTTGGTCGCACCTACGATCTGACTACAGAATTGTTGACAAAAGTGCAAGTTCATGCATGTCATAATTGCACACGCATTCAGAATAAAAAATATATACATAACAAGATAGAACACAAAATGCTCGAGTAACTCAACAGGACAGGCAGCATCTCGAGAGAAGGAACATCCATTCCTTCTCTCCAGAGACGCTGCCTGTCCCGCTGGGTTACTCCAGCATTTTGTGTCTTTCTTCGATGTAAACCAGCATCTGCAGTTCCTTTCTACACATACACAAAACAAGAACAGTGCAAAAACTCTTCTGACATAGAAACATAGAAACGTAGAAAATAGGTGCAGGAGTAGGCCATTCGGCCCTTCGAGCCTGCACCGCCATTCAATATGATCATGGCTGATCATCCAGCTCAGTAACCTGTACATGCTCAGCATCTATACATCTATTCTGTAATTGTCGGCCCCATTAGTTCAAGAGAGTGTTTTATTGTCATGTACCCCAGATAGAACATTAGCAGCACAACTGAATGTGTAAACATCGTACACAGTGAACAATATCATAAACGAGAAAAAAGTTCAGTGTGTGTGTGTGTGTGTGTATGTATTATATATGTGAGTATGTAGGAAGGAACTGCAGATGCTGGTTTAAACCGCAGAAAGACACAAAACGCTGGAGTAATTCAACGGGACAGGCAGCATCTCTGGAGAGAAGGAATGGGTAACATCACCCATTCTTTCTCTCCAGAGATGCTGCCTGCCCCGCTGAGTTACTCCAACTTTTTGTGTATAATACATATGTATATACATACACGCATTCACATATGTACACACAAAAAACAAACAATAATAATGCAATCATAATAATAATGCAATCATAATAATAATAATAATAGTCTATATGTAGTTCAAGTCTGCGGATAGCAACATTTTGCAGAAATCACAGTCTTTAACCTAACTATTGTTGCACAAAATGCTAGAGTAACTCAGCAGGTCAGGCAGCATCTCAGGAGAGAAGGAATGGGTGACGTTTCGGGTCGAGACCCTTCTTCAGACTGATGTCAGTCTGAAGAAGGGTCTCGACCCGAAACGTCACCCATTCCTTCTCTCCTGAGATGCTGCCTGACCCGCTGAGTTACTCCAGCATTTTGTGAATAAATACCTTCGATTTGTACCAGCATCTGCAGTTATTTTCTTTAACTATTGTTGCAGTTATCTTGCCACTAAAGCTGCACTCGGGGTGAACTTTCTGCTTTTAGCTGCACTTTACACCAGATTAAAATTTAATGTTAAATACTTTTATTGGATTAATTTAATTTCAGGCCACTTTCAATTTGGAGTGCGGCGATAGTGATCCTCCTCCCTAGCAACCAGAGGTCAAAGTGCAGACAAGGGCCTTGGTGAAGACGTTTTCAATGGTCATTTAATTCTGGACAGACGTGAACCGGGATCTGGGCCCGCTTTGTGACAGGGTTAATGAGCAGCAGACATTCCAGTGAAATTTGTACCAAGGTTTCAAGGAGTTATTAGGGAACACTGATCCGTGAAACTACAGATAACAAAACCTGATTACCTGGTCAAAGTTGAACTCCATCTCCTCGTTCTTCAACTCCACTCTTGACTTTAAGAGCTTGGCAGAGTAATTAAGGAGCTATTGGTTCTGTGGGCGGAATGGACGATTATTCACAAAGGTTGATTTAAGAATTTGGCAAAAGTACCAGGAGAGATTAAATCTATATACTGAAACTCTCGTTTGTTTGTTCCTGAACTACAGCCAAAATGGTACACGATAGCGTGACAATTTTAGGCCCACCTTACTCACCGTCATCCCTTTGGTGCTAATGGAAGAGGTTTCATTGAAATCGGTGTTATGTTTTTAAAGTTATTCACATTTTAAAGTTTAAACCTATCTCCTAGGGAAGGAGGGAGGGAGGGAGGGGGGGTGGTGGGAAGGGGAGGGAGGGGGAGGGAGGGAAGGGGAGGAGAGAGGGTAAGGGGGGTTTGAGGGGGATAGAGTGGAGGGGGTGAAGGGAGGGGTGGGGAGAGGGTGGAGGAGGGAGGTGAGGGGGTGGGAGGGGGGGAGGGGGAAGGGGAGGGGAGGGGGGGCAGGAGAGGGGAGGGAGGGGGTGGTGGGAGGGAAGGGGAGGAAGGGTAAGGGGGGTTGAGGGGATAGAGTGGAGGGGGTGAGGGGAGAGGGTGGGAGGGGGAGGGGAGGGTAAGGGGGGTTTGAGGGGGATAGAGTGGAGGGGGGGAGGGGAGGGGAGGGGTGGGGAGGGGGTGGGAGAGGGTGAGAGGGGGGGAGGGGGGGAGGAGAGGAGGGGGGGAGGAGAGGAGAGGGGGAGGAGAGGGTGCTGCACCAATGCAGGAGAGGTTTGGGCCCGACGGGTCCACTAGGTCTAGTTATTTTTAAAAGGTGATAGTTGTTAAGATCTTGATTACTAGTGCGGCACAGTGGCGCTGTTGGTAGAGCTGCTGCCTCACAGTGCCAGAGACCCCGGGTTCAATCCTAGCGTCGGTTGTGGAGTTCGCACGTTCTCCCTGTGATCACTGTGTTTCCTCTGGCCCGGGCGGCCGCCATTGGTGGAGCGGGAGCACGTGGCCGCTGGCTGGGTGAGGTCACGTTGGGCACGAGGCGGTGACATCACTTTGTCCCGTATTTGGGAGTGAGGGAGTTGGCAACCCTACCTGGACCTTGATAGCCCTTTCTGAGTAAAAGGCTATGCATTTACCATATCTATGGCATCCCTGTGTGGTACCTCAGCTGCACGGAGGCAGAAAGGAAAGCTCTACAGCGGGTAGTCCATAGAGCTCAGAGGGCCATCGGAACACAGCTACCAGACTTGGAGGGCATCTACAACACACGATGCCTCAGAAAAGCCACCAGCATCCACAAAGACTCTTCACACCCCTGCAACAGTCTGTTCGAACTCCTTCCATCGGGCAGACGATACAAGGCCTTCTACGCCCGCACCTCCAGACTCAGGAACAGCTTCATCCCCAGGGCCATAGCTGCTATGAACCGGTCCTGCTGAGCCGGATGGCCACAACGCATAGATCAACTTGCACTTTACCCTGTCTAAAAACTGTTACAATTGTTTCGTTTCGTTGGGTTGCTGTTAATTACTTAAATTATTGCATCGTATGGGAGGCGCATTCCCAATCTCGTTGTACCCCTGGGTACAATGACAATAAAGATATATTGTATTGTATTGTATTCCCCTCGTGTTCATACACCTCTATAAAATCACCCCTCTGTAGCGACCATGGAGAATGGTCTAGGTCGTCGAACCCTCGGATTGGCCAGCGAGGTCACGTGGGAACGCGACCATGGGGATTGGTCCAGGGAAGGACATCGCTGATTGGTCAGCGATGTCATGGGTGCGTTTGGAACCCGATTTAGTTAGTTCGTCTGAGTCTTCAAGGAAGACAGTAAGTTTATATTGGTTGTCCTGCGACTTGTTGTTTTGATTCTGTATTCGTGTATTGCGGTTGCAATAAACTTCATCTACAACTACAAGTCTCGGACTCGCCATATTGGTGACCCCGACGTGATCTGGACGATCACCGACTGAGAAAAACCCGACGCCTCGTTGACGATGACTGAGCAGGGCACACCGGAGTCAAGCGCGGCGGACGTTCATCTTCCGTTATTTTGGACGTACGCACCGCAAGCTTGGTTTATCCACGCCGAGGCCCAATTCCATATAAAGAAGGTGTCGGATGATTCCACGAAGTATTTCTACCTCGTCAGCGCGCTATCGCCGGACACAACCAAGCGCGTGATGCGGTTCATAATAAATTCACCTGCGGAAGACAAGTATGAAACCATGAAGAAGGTATTACTGCGGACCTTCGGGTTAAAAAAGCATGGTGGTGCGGCAAAACTTCTGCACCTACCGGAGCTTGGCCGAAATGATGGTGCTAGCCGGTGAGCATACGGATTGCCCGATGTTTGAGCAGGCATTCCGCGAAAAACTCCCCGAGGATGTCCGATTGCTGCTTACGGATTGTTCTTTTAAGGACCCCGAAGCATATGCAGCGAAAGCGGACGCGCTCATAGCGGGAAAAAACAAGGCAGGGGATTCCATCAACAAAGTCTCGACATCGGTGACCACGCCACAGCGACGGCAAGATGGCGCCACGTCTCCCGCCAATTCTCCGAAAGCCCGCCAAAAAGATCCGCACAAGCGCGGCTGGTGCTATTATCACCTACGATGGGGTAACGAATCCCGCAACTGCCGCTTGCCTTGTACCTTCGCGGGAAATGCCTCGGCCGATCGTACATAGGGGCAGTTACGATTGGCCAGAACCGGCGCCTCTATGTCCATGATCGATTCACGGACACAGAATTTTTGGTAGACACGGGAGCCATTGTCAGCATAGTGCCGCCGACCGACCTCGAAACCAGATCGGGTAAGACAGGTCCCACCCTCATCGCGGTGAACGGCAGCCCAATTCGCACTTTCGGTACACGGAAAATGTCCCTGGGTTTAGGCCTCCGCACGTACGAATGGCCATTCATCATAGCCGACGTCAAACAAGCGATCCTGGGCGCAGATTTTCTCTGGGCTTTTTCACTGGTTCCTGATGTCCGCGGTAACGACCTCCGACCTTCCGCCGAAGACGAGCACGTCGCTCCGACAATCGCCTCCTCGCTCAGCCCTACTGTCCAGGCCGTCGTCGCGGCCCCCGACTCGTATGCTGCGATTCTGGCCGAGTTCCCAGAGCTGCTCGTTCAACGTTTCGACGCACCTTCGGCTAAACACGGTGTGGTCCATCACATCCGCACCGAAGGCCCTCCCGTTTTCGCTCGGGCCAGGAGACTACCGCCAGACAAACTGGTGGTGGCAAAGGAGGAGTTCAGGAAGATGGAGGAAATGGGAATTGTCCGTCAGTCTGACAGCCCGTGGGCCTCGCCGTTACACATGGTCTCCAAGGCATCTGGGGGGGTGGAGGCCATGTGGCGATTATCGGCGTCTCAATGCTGTCACCACGGCTGATCGCTACCCCATACCGCACCTACAGGACTTTTCATCTGGGCTGGAAGGTGCGGTAGTGTTTTCCAAAATCGATTTGGTGCGAGGATACCATCAGATTCCGGTGCGACCGGAGGACATACAAAAAACTGCAACTATAACTCCGTTCGGGTTGTTTGAATGGTTGCGTATGCCTTTCGGTTTAAAGAACGCGGCACAGGCTTTCCAGCGACTGATGGACCGCGTGGGCCGGGGTTTACCCTTTTTGTTTATCTATCTAGACGACATCCTGGTAGCCAGCCCCTCCGTGCTGGAACACCAGGCCCATTTGAGGACCGTGTTCCAGCGGCTCCAAGACCACGGGCTCATTATCCAACCCTCCAAATGTCAATTCGGCCTGCCTGCCCTTGATTTTCTAGGGCACAGAATTACTCCTGCCGGTGCCGCACCTTTACCCGAGAAGGTGGAAGCTATCCGGGCTTTTCCCAGGCCCACCACTGTAAAAGGGCTGCAGGAGTTCGTCGGTATGGTTAATTTCTACCATAGATTCGTTCCGGCAGCGGCGCGAGTCCTGCGCCCGCTTTTCCAATGCCTTGCAGGGAACCCGGTAGAGTTGTTGTGGTCCCCGGCCGCAGAGTCGGCTTTTACGGCAGCTAAGGCAGCCCTGGCAGACGCCACCATGTTGGTCCATCCGAGCCCCTCCGCCCCCACGGCCCTGACGGTTGACGCCTCTGACGTGGCGGTGGGTGGGGTTCTGGAGCAGCAGGTTGGTGGCCATTGGCAGCCTTTAGCCTTTTTCAGCCGGCAACTAAATTCGGCCGAGCTGAAATATAGTGCATTTGACCGAGAGCTTCTAGCTCTCTATTTAGCTGTCCGTCATTTTAGGTATTTCCTCGAGGGACGCCCATTTGTGGCATTTACGGACCACAAGCCATTAACATTTGCGTTTTTGAAATTGTCTGACCCATGGTCGGCCCGCCAGCAGCGGCACCTGACTGCTATCTCCGAATTTACAACAGATGTCCGTCATATCGCGGGTAAGCTTAATGCCGTTGCTGACGCCCTGTCTAGACCTGCTTTTCCCCCTATTTCGGCGGTGGACTGCGAGGTGGATCCCCAGGAGCTCGCGGAGGCGCAGCTTCTGGCGGATACCGTTTCGGCTTACCGGTCCACCACTTCGGGATTAAAGTTGGCCCAGGTGGCTTGTGGGTCGGAGGGCACGAAAGTCTGGTGCGATATTTCTCTTCCTCGTCCCAGGCCGGTAGTGCCGCCTTCCTTTCAGCGCCGAGTTTTCGATGCCATTCATGGGTTGGCGCACCCGTCCATCCGCTCCACCTCTGCCTTGGTAGCAGCGAGGTTTGTCTGGCATGGCCTGAGAAAACAGGTAGCGGGGTGGGCACGTTCCTGCGTGCCCTGTCAGACCGCTAAAGTCCAGCGCCACGTCCAGCCCCCCGTACAGGATTTCGAGGTCCCGGCCTTTCGTTTTTTTCACATCCACGTGGATTTGGTCGGACCTTTGCCTTCCTCCCGGGGCTACACCCACCTCCTCACGGTGGTGGATCGGTTCACCCGGTGGCCAGAGGCTTTCCCATTGTTTGATATCTCGTCAGCGTCTTGTGCTAGGACTTTGGCCCTCCATTGGGTAGCTCGTTTTGGGGTCCCGGCAGTTATTACCACTGACAGAGGGCCACAGTTCACTTCGTCCCTCTGGGCCGCGCTGGCGGAACTGTACGGGTCCAAGTTACAACCCACAACTGCATATCACCCCCAGGCAAATGGACTCGTAGAAAGGTTCCACCGCCAACTTAAGGCGTCCCTCAGTGCAAGGCTTGAAGGCCCGGACTGGGTGGACCAACTCCCTTGGGTTCTTTTGGGCATCCGGACTGCTCCTAAGCCAGATCTCGGTGCGTCGTCTGCAGAGCTAGTATATGGCTCGACACTTCGAGTACCCGGAGACCTTTTTTCGGACCCTTCAGCCCTGCTCCCTTCGGTCCCATCAGCGTTAGCATCTCTCCGGGAACGGGTGGGCTCCCTGGCTCCAGTGCCGACTTCACGCCATGGGTGTTCCATGGTACATGAACCGGCTGCCCTGAAAGACTGTGAGTTTGTTTTTCTGCGTAAGGATGCCCATCGCGCCCCGTTGCAGAGGGTCTATCAAGGGCCGTTCCGGGTGTTACGTAAGGGAACGGCTACTTTCACCTTAGACATGGGCGGCAAGAGCGAACTCGTCTCGGTGTCCCGGCTTAAACCTGCCCATTTGGACCCGGATCAACCAGTTTTGGTCGGTCAAACCCCTCGGAGAGGCCGACCTCCGTTAGTTCCGCCCAGTCCAGAAACCCCCGTTCTGACAGTTCCTTCAGGACCTCCCGTTTCGGCAGTTCCTCCAGAGCCCCCCATGCCGGTAGTTCCTCCAGAACCTCTCGTTCCGGCTGTTCCACCAAGTCCGGAACCTCCGGCTCCTGTGGTTCAGGCTGTCCCTCTCCGTACTCGTTGTGGTCGCGAAATCAGGCTCCCAGCTAGGTTCCGCACCTCGGGTTCTGGGGGGGGTCATGTAGCGACCATGGAGAATGGTCTAGGTCGTCGAACCCTCGGATTGGCCAGCGAGGTCACGTGGGAACGCGACCATGGGGATTGGTCCAGGGAAGGACATCGCTGATTGGTCAGCGATGTCATGGGTGCGTTTGGCGCCCGATTTAGTTAGTTCGTCTGAGTCTTCAAGGAAGACAGTAAGTTTATATTGGTTGTCCTGCGACTTGTTGTTTTGATTCTGTATTCGTGTATTGCGGTTGCAATAAACTTCATCTACAACTACAAGTCTCGGACTCGCCATACCTCAACCTCCTGTGCACCAAGGAATGAAGTCCTGGCCTGGCCAACCTCTCCCTTTAGATTAGGCCCTCAAGTCCTGGCAACATCCTCGTAAATCTTCTCTGCACCCTTTCCAGCCAAACAGATTCCTGGGTGGTGAATGGGAAGGTTGGTGGGGGAGCTCAGAGAATCTGCAGTGATCCCTTCTGCTATTTACTAATTCCCTATTTACCTATTCCGTTGAACTGTCGATTCCACATGCACAGGTCAGCTCACGGATTACTTTATGAAAAGGGTTAAACATTATCCACCTCACCTCACATCCGGAATCTTGGAATCATCCTTGATCAAACCCTCTCCTTCGACAAACACATCAAACACATCACAAAGACAGCCTTCTTCCACCTCAAAAACATTGCCCGTCTCCGTCCATCCCTCTCCTCCACAGCTGCAGAAACCCTCATCCACGCCTTCATCACCTCCCGTCTGGACTACTGCAACAGCCTCCTCTATGGCGCACCCTCAAAAATCATCAATAAACTTCAATACATTCAAAACTCCGCTGCCCGTCTACTCACACACACCTCGATCCGTGACCATATCACCCCCGTCCTTTATAAACTCCACTGGCTCCCCATCCCCCAGAGAATCCAGTACAAAATCCTCCTCATAACCTACAAAGCCCTCCATAACCTGGCCCCATCCTACCTGACTGACCTCCTCCACAGGCACACTCCCACCTGCACCCTCCGCTCTGCCGCTGCCAATCTCCTATCCCCCCACATCCGGACTAAACTCAGATCCTGGGGGGACAGGGCTTTCTCCATCGCTGCTCCCACCCTATGGAACTCACTACCCCAAACCGTTAGAGACTCCCCCACACTCACCACATTCAAAACATCGCTGAAGTCTCACCTGTTCAGAACTGCCTTCAACCACTGAAGGTCACCTCACCTACTGTCTCCTTTCTCTGTTCATTTATTTATTTATTTATTTATCTATTTATTAATTTCCCTATGTTCTCAAAATCTCTGTAAAGCGTCTTTGAGTATATGAAAAGCGCTATATAAATAAAATGTATTATTATTATTATTATTATTATTATTAGTCTCACCCCATGTTTCAAAAAAGTGAATTCCATTTTCTTATTACATTTTATTTATTTATTCTTGGCGCATTTGGAAGAAACTTAGCATATCCACATATCTTCCCTGCAACCATCAGGCTGTTAAACATTACAACCTCCAAAAAGCTCTGAACTACATAGACTACTTAGTTTAGTTTAGTTTAGTTTAGAGATACAGTTTTACAGAGATACCGATTTAGTTTTGTTTAGAGATATTGTTATTATTGCACTATTATTGTTTTGTTTTTTATGTGTACATATGTGTGCATATATGTATGTATATATATATATATTTATTAATATATATATATTACAGAAACAAAGTGGAATCTAACTACTACAGCTCAGACTCCAGACGTATGTGGAGTAGATTACGCTGCGTCACAGATTACAAAAGGAAAAACAGGAGCACTGTTCAGCCAAACGCATCTCTCGGACGAGCTTAACACCTTTTACGCCCAGTTCGATGCAGACACCATGAGCCCACAGGTGTGCAGGGGGGGACTACCACACTGTCCTTACAAACGGCAGACGTGAGGCAGTCCTTCAAAAAGGTTAACGACCGCAAAGCTCCAGGGCCGGATGGTATTCCAGGGCGTGTGCTGATCAACTGGCAGAGGTGTTCACCAATATCTTCAACCTCTCTCTGAGTCAGTCTGTGGTTCCCACCTCCTTCAAAGCATCCATCATCGTTCCTGTTCCAAAGAAACCAGTGACCTCCTGTTTAAATGACTGCCGTCCTGTCGCACTGACATCAGTCGTCATGAAGTGCTTCGAGCGACTAGTCAAAACTCCCACCTGCTCCTCTCTCCCTGACACCTTGGACCCTCTTCAGTTTACATATAGACCAAACAGGGCCACGGACGATGCCATCGCCATGGCAATACATACTGCGCTCACCCACCTGGACAAAGGAAATACATATGTGAGAATGCTCTTTATTGGCTACAGCTCGGCATTCAACACTATTATTCCCTCAAAACTCGTCCCCAAGCTCCTTGATCTTGGACTGGAGACCTCCATCTGCAGATGGATATTTGATTTCCTGACGGGCAGGCCCCAGGTGGTGAGAATTGGCAGCCACACCTCTTCCTCGCTGATCCTCAACACAGGCACACCACAGGGCTATGTGCTCAGTCCTCTCCTGTACTCCCTGTTCACGCACGACTGTACTGCTAAGCACAGCTCAAACAGCATCCTAAAGTTTGCTGACGACACAACCATCTTGGGCCTCATCACAGACAACAATGAGACGGCCGACAGAGAGGAGGTAAAGGCACTAAACAGCTGGTGCCAGGAAAATAACCTCTCTCTCAATGTCAGCAAAACTAAAGAGATGATCGTGGACTACAGAAGACAGCGGGGGAGTGGACACATCGGTGATGCTGAGGCTGAAAGGGTCAGCAGCTTTAAGTTCCTCGGTGTGCACATCACTGAGAACCTTTCCTGGACACTGCACACGGACACAATAACAAAGAAGGCCCGCCAGCGGCTCTTTTTCCTGAGAAGACTGAGGAAGTTTGGCATGAACGCCAGCATCCTCACAAACTTCTACAGATGCACCATCGAGAGCCTGCTGACGGGCTGCATTACAGTCTTGTACGGGAACTGTTCTGCCCACAGCCACAAATCACCGCAGAGAGTGGTGAAGACGGCACAGCACATCACTGGCAACTGTCTCCCGGCCATTCAGGACATTGTCTACCGGCGGTGCCTGCGGAAGGCACGCAGCATCATCAAGGACCACAGCCACCCAGCACGCAGGCTGTTCTCCTTGTTACCGTCAGGCAGACGATACAGGAGTATGGCTGCGCGTACCACCAGACTTAAGAAGTTTCTACCATCAGGCTTCTGAACTCATAAACACATTTCACATCATAAATGTTGATTATTTTTTATATTGTCTTTTTACCTATTTTTAATATTGTCTTTTTGCTAGGTGAGGTTCTAACCCCCCACCCCCCGAGTCAGGTGGGGCAGTTCAGTAGACGAACAGCCTGAGGGAAAAAGCTGTTCCTGAACCTGTGGTTCTGCAGCTAATGCCCCTCAGCTCAGCCTTCTTCTGCAAGGCAGCGGGTCAAACAGACCTTGGAAGGGGTGAGAGATTTTTTTTTTTTTAGATTTAGAGATACAGCGCGGAAACATGCCCTTCGGCCCACCTGGTCCGCGCCGCCCAGCGATCCCCGCACATTAACACTGTCCTACACCCACTAGGGACAATTTTGTTTTTTTAACATTTGCCCAGCCAATTAACCTACATACTTGTACGTCTTTGGAGTGTGGGAGGAAACCGAAGTTCTCGGAGAAAACCCACGCAGGTCACGGGGAGAACGTACAAACTCCGTACGGACAGCGCCCGTAGTCGGGATCGAACCTGAGTCTCCGGCGCTGCATTTGCTGTAAGGCAGCAACTCTACTGCTGCGCCACCGTGAGAGGAGCCCCTCATGACGCTGCAGGCTTTACGTTTGCACCTTCCTCTGCAAATGTCACTGATGGCAGGGAATCTGGTCCCAGTGATGTGCTGTACATGGGGGGTGTGGGGTGGGGTGGGGGGGGGGGGTGTGGGGGTGGGGGTGGGGGGGGGGTGGGGGGGGGGGGGGTGGGGGGGGGGGGGGTGGCACTAGAGGTATGGAAAGGTACACACCAAACCTGAGTAAGGTGCCTGTCCACTAATCCACACCTAACATGGAACTAGACACATGGAACTGCAGATGCTGGTTTATAAAAAATGACACAAAGAGCTGTAGTAACTCATTGGGTCAGGCAGTATCTCTGGAGAACACGGAAAAGTGACATTTGGCCATAGTGTTTGGCCTTCAGTTGAGCAATTTATTTCATCTGCGTTGTGATGTTTGTCTTTGTTGGGTTTCACTGCTAGGCATGTTTAGCTGGCCTCAAATCACAAGACAGGACTCCTACAGCCGATCACTAACCGGTGAGGGCTGGACTTTCAAAATGGCGCCATGACCTTGCATCTCTTGCATGCGGGCTCAGTGGACCATCTCTGTACACTTTGCTAATCAGGAATCGTGCTAAGGTATGGCAATACTCTACTGGACTGTATATAAAAAAATAAATTTACTGTGCATTTGCACATGTGACAATAAAAGCACCATTGAACCCATTGAGAATCAAACTGAGTTTAAATACCTGGGAGTCCACATCACAGAGGATTTGACATGGACAACACACATTGCTGCACTGGTGAGTAAGGCAAGGCAGCGCCTTTACCACCTCAGAAAGCTGAGGAAATTCAGAGTCTCTCTGAGGATCCTTCAGTGCTTCTACTCTGGGGCTGTAGAAAGCATCTTGTCCGGCAACATCACAGTCTGGTTTGGGAACAGCTCTGCCCAGGACAGGAAGGCTCTATGGGACCTACAGGAAGGCACCATGGGAACTACACTCGCCCCCCTGCAGGACCTATACATCAGGAGGTGCAGATCCAGAGCCAGCAACATTATGGGGGACACCTACCACCCCAGCAACGGACTGTTTCAGCTGCTACGGTCAGGCAAACACCTCCGCTGTCACGCTGTGAAAACGGAGAGGATGAGATGGAGTTTCTTCCCACAGGCCATCAGGACTGTTAACTCTTATATCACCAGGGACTCATTTACTGTATTAAATTTTTTTTGGTGTTGTGTCTTTTAAAAAAATAATTCTATTCTGTCTTGTAGTTTTAGCACAATCCGCAGGCGTGGCCACTTTCATTTCACTGCACATCTTGTATATGTATGTGACGAATAATGTAGACTTGACTTGGAAGATAGACACAAAAAGCTGGAATAATTCAGCGGGACAGGCAGCATCTCTGGAGAGAAGGAATGGGTAACATCACCCATTCTTTCTCTCCAGAGATGCTGCCTGTCCCGCTGAGTTACTCCAGCTTTTTGTGTATAATACATATTCACACGCGTTCACATATGTACACACAAAAAACAAACAAAAATAATGCAATAATAATAATAATAATAGTCTATATGTAGTTCAAGTCTGTGGATAGCAACATTTTGCAGAAATCACTGTCCTTAACCTAACTATTGTTGCACAAAATGCTGGAGTAACTCAGCAGGTCGGGCAGCATCTCAGGAGAGAAGGAATGGGTGACGTTTCGGGTCGAGACCCTTCTTCAGACTGATGTCTGACTTGGTGATGCCGGCTGCAGTAACATGCCTTGACCAGATGGGGGTGGTACTGTGACCCAGCACTTCCAGCATAAGTGCCAGGCAAATGTAACACATGAAGAAGGGTCTCAACCCGAAACGTCACCCACTTCTTCTCTCCAGAGATACTACTTGTCCCGCTGAGTTACTCCAGCGTATTAGGTCTAGCACATGTAAGACAAGATAGATACAAAGAGCTGGAGTCACTCAACGGGTCAGGCAGCATCTCTGGAGAAAAGCAATAGGTGACGATTTGGGTCGAGACCCTTCTTCAGACCCGTCTCGACCCGAAACGTCACCTATTCATTTTTGTCCAGAGATGCTGCCTGTCCCGCTGAGTTACTCCAGCTTCTTGTGCACATCTTCGGTTTAAACCAGCACCTGCAGTTCCTTCCCACACATGGAGCACAAGCCTCAACTTCGTATGTGTTGGGAAGGGCCAGTACCCGAGGCTCCTCCTGGTGTAGAGTGCGGTGGAGGTTTAATCCTGCCCAGCGACGGGTTTGTACTGGCAGGTGAACTTGTTTTCTGTTTGAACTTTCTCCACTCCTTCCCTCCTGATGCACATGGTGCACCTCTGCTCTGCTCCTCCTGGAAACTGCCTCACTCATCCTCAACAGATCCAGCTGAATTTCACTCTTCCCCTTTACCCCACCTTACCCCACAATCCCATGCGTTTAAGACAGTTCCCACACCCTCTACCACTGCCAATCTGCGTCAGTCAGCGAACTCCGTCCATATTAAGGCATGGTCTAGACAGTGGTGTCAAAACCCCAAGGGCAAAATTCCAACCCACCCTAATAACTCCAAATAAATTCTCGAAGAATGTCATAGGTAGGGTCGACTGTCAGAACCTTTTTCCCCAGGGTGGAAATGTACAAAGCCAGAGGCTTTGTGGTGCAGTGGGTAGAGTTGCTGCCTCACAGTGCCAGAGACCCGGGTTCGATCCTGATCATGGGTTCTGTAAGAAAATAACTGCAGATGCTGGTACAAATCGAAGGTATTTATTCACAAAATGCTGGAGTAACTCAGCGGGTCAGGCAGCATCTCAGGAGAGAAGGAATGAGCGATGTTTCGGGTCGAGACCCTTCTTCAGACTGATGTCAGGGGGGCGGGACAAAGGAAGGATATAGGTGGAGACAGTGGGGGATCTGGGAAGGAGGAGGGGAAGAGAGGGACAGAGGAACTATCTAAAGTTGGAGAAGTCATATGTTCATACCGCTGGGCTGCAAGCTGCCCAGGCGAAATATGAGGTGCTGTTCCACCAATTTCCGGTGGGCCTCACTATGGCACTGGAGGAGGCCCATGACAGAAAGGTCAGGCTGGGAGTGGGAGGGGGAGTTGAAGTGCTCAGCCACCGGGAGATCAGGTTGGTTAATGCGGACCGAGCGCAGGTGTTGAGCGAAGCGATCGCCGAGCCTGCGCTTGGTTTCGCCGATGTAAATAAGTTGACATCTGGAGCAGCGGACGCAATAGATGAGGTTGGAGGAGGTGCAGGTGTTTGTACGGAGGAACGGAGTTTGTACGTTCTCCCTGCGACTGTGAGTTTTCTCCCGCGCTCCAAAGATGTAGAGGTTGGTAGATTAATTGGCCCAGTAGGTAATTTGTCGGTAACCTAGTAGGTTATATGTAGGTAAAATTGTAAATTGCCCCGATTGTGTAGGATAGTGTTAGTGTATGTGGTGACCGCTGGTCAGTGCGGACCCAGAGGGCCGAAGGGCCTGTTTCCATGATGTATCTCCAACGTCTAAAATCTAGAGGGCATAGCTATGAGATGAGAGGAGGACAGTTTAATGGAGATGTGCGGGACAATTCTTTCACGCAGAGAGTGGTGGGGGCCTGGGATGCACTGCCAGGAGTGGTGATGGGGCCAGATACGATGGTGGTGTTTTTAAGAGGTTTGCAGATCGTACGGTTGCCAACTGTCCCTTATAGGGCGGCATGGTAGCGCAGCGGTAAAGTTGCTGCTTTACAGCGAATGCAGCGCCGGAGACTCAGGTTCGATCCTGACTACGGGTGCTGCACTGTAAGGAGTTTGTACGTTCTCCCCGTGACCTGCGTGGGTTTTCTCCGAGATCTTCGGTTTCCTCCCACACTCCAAAGACGTACAGGTATGTAGGTTAATTGGCTGGGTAAATGTAACAATTGTCCCTAGTGGGTGTAGGATAGTGTTAATGTACGGGGATCGCTGGACGGCACGGACTTGGTGGGCCGAAAAGGCCTGTTTCCGGCTGTATTTATATGATATGATTAGCCGGGAGATCCCGTATTTTGGGCTAAATCAGTTTGTCCCGTACGGGACCGCCCTTGTCCCGTATTAGTAGGGTTG
Source organism: Rhinoraja longicauda (assembly GCF_053455715.1). Classification (NCBI taxonomy): domain Eukaryota; kingdom Metazoa; phylum Chordata; class Chondrichthyes; order Rajiformes; family Arhynchobatidae; genus Rhinoraja; species Rhinoraja longicauda. The sequence continues at coordinate 4,402,702 of NC_135992.1, forward strand.
CCAACTTCCTCGCTCCCAAATAAGGGACAAAGGGTGACGTCACCGCCACCGCGCCCCACGTGACCTCACCCAGCCAGCGGCCACGCGCTCCCGCTCCACCAATGGCGGCCGCCATTGGTGGAGCGGGAGCACGTGGCCGCTGGCTGGGTGAGGTCACGTGGGGCGCGCTAGGCGGTGACGTCACCTTGTCCCAAAGTTGGCAACCCTAGTAGATCGGCCCATGGAAGTGCAGGAATAGAGGGAGATGGATCTTGTATCGCCAGAGAACATCAGTTCAACTTGGCATCATGTTCGGCACAAACACAATGGGCCGAAGGGCCCGTTCCTGTGCTTCTTTGTTCTTGAACGATTGTCTACGGGCAAACCCAACCCTAGAGGAAGCTGCAGGCTGCCATGGAAACCAAACTAGGTCGCTCGTGCCCTTCAGGGCAAAGAAAACAACTGGCTATGTCTCAGTGTGACTCCTGTGTCCTGAAGCAGTGTCCTGAAGCAGCCTGGGACGGGCTGAAAGCCAGCAGGCTAACGTCGATACACACCCTGAACAAATAATTAACATTAAATTGGATTTGGATTAAAGCCGCCTCCTCACCAGCATGTTAAAACTGTGTACTTCAAAACTTCAGCACCGAAGAAGGGTCTCAACCCGAAACATCACCTAGTCCTTTTCTCTGGACATGCTGCCTGACCTGTTGAGTTAATCCAGCATTTGGTGTCTATCTTCGGTTTAAACCAGCATCTGCACTTCCTTCCTGCACAAAACAGTGTATTGGTGACTGTTATTCCACCTTGTTCGGTGCTTGTCTTGAAGAAACGTCTCAGATCTGGGGAGTTGGTCTGGATTTCTTGTAGGAGGGGAGTGGGTGGTGAGGATAGAAATTAGCCCAAGAGCTAGGTCCTATCCAGCTGAGTGTGTGCCTGAAACAATATAGATGTGCATCCACAAGACTCAATATCACAAAAGAAGGCATGGGGAAAGTTGGGACTGGAACTAGTCCACATACCAATCCCATTACCTAACCTGGTTGCATTCCGCTGCCTGCACCTTGCACATCAGCTCAATGTGCAGCGGTGGAGGGCAGGCCTGTTCTGATGAAGGTTCTCCAAGGGTGTTTGTAGGTCGTTCTCTCCAGGATAATGGGCGATGGGAAAGAGTGGTGTAGGAGCTGTGCAACAACTAACTGAGGATCATGATGGGGAAAATCAATAAGCAGACGATCTCTCCCATTGGACTCATTAGAGTCCAAGGCCAATGACACGACTGTGGTTGGACTTATCTCAGAAGGAGATGAGACAGCCTATAGGGATGAAATCCAAAGGCTGGCAGCATGGTGTTCAGTGAACAATCTGGTCCTGAACTCCTCCAAAACAAAGGAACTTATAATTGACTTTAGAAAAACCAGTGGAGATTACGACCCACTCTACATCAATGGGGTCTGCGTGGAAAGGGTACCAGCTTTCAGGTTCCTGGGTACGCACATCGCAGAGGATCTCACCTGGTCTACCAACACCATCACCACAGTAAAGAAGGCACAGCAGAGACTCCACTTCCTGAGGATCCTCAGGAAAACCAACCTGCAGGAGAAGCTCATGTTGTCCTTCTATCGCTGCTCCATCGAGAGTGTGCTGGCATACTGTATAACCACATGGTATGCCAGCTGCTCAGAAAAGGACAGGAAGGCCCTTCAGAGGGTCATCACGACGGCCCAGAAAATCATCGGCTGCTCACTGCCCTCCCTGGAGCACCTGTTCAGCCTGCGCTGCCTCAGTAGAGCAGGCAAAATAATAAAAGATCCATCCCACCCCGGCCACCGTCTGTTTGTTCATCTGCCCTCTGGTCGACGTTTCAGGTCAATCAAATCCCGAACAAACAGACTTAAGAACAGTTTTTACCCCAGGGCCATACGAGAACTGAACACTACCTGTGCACTAGGCAACACCGTTAAAAAATCTTGTACTTAATTTAATTGTATTTATGTATTTATTTGTTTTTGCATTTATTGCATATATGTTTGTACGCACCGTCAGGATTGGCTGTTTTTTAATTTCGTTGTACTCGTTGCAATGACAATAAATGAATATTATTATTATTATTATTATTAGACAGGCGCAAAATGCCGGAGCAACTCAGCGGGTCGGGCAGCATCACTGGAGAGAAGGAATGGGTCGAGACCCTTCTTCAGACTGAGAGTCGGGGAGAGGGAGACAGGAGGATATGGAATGGTACAAAGAGAATGTGAGGTGTGAAAATTGCGGCACGGTGGCGCAGCGGTAGAGTTGCTGCCTTACAGCGAATGCAGCGCCGGAGACTCAGGTTCGATCCTGACTACGGGTGCCGTCTGTACGGAGTTTGTACGTTCTCCCCGTGACCTGCGTGGGTTTTCTCCGACATCTTCGGTTTCCTCCCACACTCCAAAGACGTACAGGTTTGTAGGTTAATTGACTGGGTAATATGTAAAAATTGTCCCTAGTGTGTGTAGGATAGTGTTAGTGTGCGGGGATCGCTGGGCGGCGCGGACCCGGTGGGCTGAAGGGACTGTTTCCGCGCTGTATCTCTAAAAATATATATTTTTTAAAGCAAAAAAAAACGACAGATCAAAGCAGATGATCAAGGAGACGTAGAATGGTTCATTGTTAGCTGAGAGGAAGGTGTTGACAAGGCATACATACAGTAAAATTCATCAGGACAGTCAAACTAGTCAGAGAACTAGTGTGGGAGATGGACGGAGAGAGAGGGAAAACAAGGGTTACTTGAAATTAGAGAAATCAATATTCATACCGTTGGGTTGTGAGCAGCCCAAGGAAAATATGAGGTGCTGAAGAAGGGTCTCGACCCGAAACGTCACCCATTCCTTCTCTCCCGAGATGCTGCCTGACCTGCTGAGTTACTCCAGCATTTTGTGAATAAATCGATTTGTACCAGCATCTGCAGTTATTTTCCTATACTAAATATGAGGTGCTGTTCCTCTGATATGTGTGTGGCCTCGCTCTGACAATGGAGGAGGCCAAGGACAGAAAGGTCAGTATGGGAATGGGCAGTTAAAGTATTTGGGCAACCGAGTGACCGCGTAGGCCAAGGCGGACTGATCGAAGGTGTTCAGCGTAACGAAAACGCCCAGTCTGCGCTAGGCAATTCAGCCCAGACCACCAGATTCTGGTGTTCTTACGCCACTGTTCCAATCCACACAGACCCAACAACAACACCCGTTCGTTTCGATCGGAAGGGTCTTGTCCCGCGTCCAACTTCTGCTGCAGCTGCCTCCCTGCCTGAAGCGTTTGAACTTTCCAATCTGTCAGTAAGAGGCAGTTTCAAGTCTTCCGTTGCCCGGGAGCAGAGAGACTTCACTGTATCGACTGCAGTGAGAGGGGCCGGCTGTGGGAGAGGGAGCGTGATAAATGTGCATTAACTGTGCGTGGCAGGGGTGTCACTGCAGCTTTCCAGCTGGTGTAGGAGTAGGGTGTGCCAACTGTCCCGTATTTTGGGCTAAATTGGTTTGTCCCGTACGGGACCACCCTTGTCCCGTATTAGTAGGGTTGCCAACTTCCTCACTCCCAAATAAGGGACAAAGGGTGACGTCACCGACCCCCCCCCCCCGCGCCCCACGTGACCTCACCCAGCCAGCGGCCACGCGCTCCCGCTCCACCAATGGCGGCTGCCATTGGTGGAGCGGGAGCGCGTGGCCGCTGGCTGGGTGAGGTCACGTGGGGCAGCGACGTCACCCTTTGTCCCTTATTTGGGAGCGAGGAAGTTGGCAACCCTAGGCAGGAGTCACCTCCGCCTCGCTGGTTGAGGTCACAGGATGCCTTCACTGCCCTGGCCAAGTGCCAGCGCACATTCAAACCCAGCAGAGCCTTTCACAAAGTCTCTCAACCAAACAAAAATGTGCGGCCTGGCTTGAAGGTGCGGGCAAACCCGACGCCAGATTCATCAGCTGTGGCAGGCTTGTCGACTGAAGTTCAGAGCCAGCCGGTCGATGCTCCCGGACACAGTCTGCCTCAGCAATTAGCTCCAAGGGAATGGGATTTTATTCCCCCCCCCCCCTGACACCAACTAACTCTGCTGTGGTAATACGTTGGCCTGAGTTACACAGATAAAGCTGCTTGCGTTTGCTCCAAAGTCTGTGAAGTTTTGTGTCATAACTTCTGAAACCCGAACAAATCATGGGGTCACTGCTCCTTCCCCAAGGGGAAATAACTCTAGCATCTCTCTCCCCATCAGAACTGCACCCTCCATCGACTCCTTTAAGTCCAGGCTCAAAACCTATTTCTACTCCCTAGCGTTTGAGGCCCTCTGAGGGGGTGCTGTGAACTTGTTTATGTATGTGCTGTTATGTTTGTGTGCCATTGTATGTTCGTTCTTAGTATTTGAATCGATTTACAGCACTTTGGTCAACGTGGGTTGTTTTTAAATGTGCTGTACAAATAAAATTTACTTGACTTGACTTGACTACTTACTTCCTCAAATCAGGTCAGGGCCACCTTAAATCGCCCCCTTGCAAGAAGCCCAATGCCATCATCCAGGGCAAAGTAGTCCACTGAGGAGCACTGCATCCATACCTAGGGTGGCACAGTGGTAGTGTTGTGCACCTTAGAGGCTGTCTATATGGAGTTTGTATGTTCTCCCTGTGACCACGTGGGTTTTCTCCAGGAGCTCCGGTTTCCTCCTACATCCCAAAGACGTACAGGTTTGTAGACTGATTGGCTTCCGTGACTTGTCCCCAGTGTGTAGGATAGAACTAGCTTAGTTTAGAGATACAGCGCGGAAACAGGCCCTTTGGGCCCACCGGGTCCGCGCTGACCAGCGATCCACGCGCATTAACACTATCCTACAACTACCTCCTCTGGCAGCTTGTTCCATACACCCACTAAACTTTGTGGGAAAAAGCTACCCCTCAGATTCCTATTAAATCCTTTGCCGTTCACCTTAAACCTATGTCCTCGATTCACCTACTCTGGGCAAGACTCTCTCTGCATCTACCCGATCTATTCCTCTCATGATCTTATACACCACTGGAAGATCAATTTAATGAAAGACACACTCAAGCACACTATTCTACTGTTTTCACCCAGAGAGTTGTGAATCTGTGGAATTCTCTGCCACAGCAGGCAGTGGAGGCCAATTCACTGGATGTTTTCAAGAGAGAGTTAGATTTAGCTCTGAGGACTGAAGGAATCAAGGGATATGGGGAGAAGGCAGGAATGGGGTACTGATTTCAGATGATCAGCCATGATCATATTGAATGGCGGTGCTGGCTCAAAGGGCCGAACGGCCAACTCCTGCACCAATTTTTCTGTTTCTAAAACTTATTGGTCACCCAGGGTAAGGGGACGTCAGTAAGTGAATACTGCTGACTAACACATTCCTTTGTATGCTAAAAGACGCACTGAAGCTTGGTGCAGCCACCATGAAGGCTGTATGGAGAAAGGCCACAATCTAGCATCCTTCGAGCACTGGATACAAAGGGGGTGTGTAACAGCCTCTCTTTGACATTTGAATGATGCAATGTGGAAGGGTGAAACATTAGTGACATTGATATTTCGTAAAGTAATATATTCAGTTACGAGGTGGGGAAAAATAAAAGTAACTAAGGCCAAGTGGACCCGTTAGGCCCAAACCTCTCCTGCATTGGTGTAGCACCCTCTCCTCCCCCCTCTTCCCTCCACCCTCCCCCCTCTCTCCCCCCCTCTTTCCCCCACCCACCCTCTCTCCCCCCTCCCCCCTGTTCCCCCCCACCCCCCATTCCCTTCCCCCCACCCACTCCCTCCCCCCACCCCCCACTCCCTTCCCCCCCTCTCCCTTCTCCTGAGGAAATCTAATAGTGGAGTGCTCTCCCGGTGACATACAGGATCTGACCAATTTGCACTGTTAAGGGGCGGGTGGGGGGGGGGGCAGGATTGAGGTCCAAGGTCAGAAGGAAAAGGAATTAGGCCATTCGGCCCATCAAGTCTACTCCGCCATTCAACCATGGCTGATCTATCTCTCCCTCCTAACCCCATTCTCCTGCCTTCTCCCCATAACCCCCGACGCCTGTACTAATCAGGAATCTTATCTATCTGAGACTGTAGAAGGGTCTTGACCCAAAACGTCACCCATTCCTTCTCTCCAGAGATGCTGCCTGTCCCGCTGAGTTACTCCAGCATTTTGTGTCTATCTCACATCAGCAAGGACAGAAGTGGGGTGAGGGGGGCAAAACAAGGAGGCAAGATACCATTAAAACGTTGAATTTGCTGCATTTATTTAATATAAGTCTGTTACATTGGTGGCAAGATTTAACACATTTTTATAAAGAATGCCAATGAAATGATCAGCGTGTAAATGACAAGATAAACATTGCTTCTTCCTTGCTGACCTTCAACGTCAGTCTCACGTCATCCGAGTGGCCTGCCAAAGGAAATCTTCCAGTTAATGACAAAGTGTTTGTGTTTCTGCCGTTGGCGAGTTCGTGCCCGACAGCGGAGCAAAGCGACGCCGGAGATGTTGGCAGGGTCGCAATGTTAAAACAAATCGTTGGGAATGCTCAGGGCAGGCGGCATCCGCAGAGAGAGAAATTGAGTTAATCTTGGGGGGCAAATGGCCCTTCAAAATATTAACCGTTTCTCTTTCCACAGATGCCCGCCTGGTTGAGAATCTGCCGCAGGTTCCTTGTTATAATCCCTCACCACCATGCACTTGTTTTAGAGTCCAGCAATGTCCCACGCACACAATCAGTGTCTTTCATATCACGCGTAGTTTCCACAGTTCTCAGAACCTGGCAAGTTAAAAATGGTCACTTGCCACACAAAGCTGCTCCAAATCCACTGCTGTACATGTGTTGGCATCGCATGCCAGTAATCGTGAGAGACATGTAGTAATCTTGATCAATTTTCCAACAAAGGACTACAAACATGGATGATTTCCACCTTCCCTCGTTCGTCCCATTGATCTGGACAAAGGAGCAGAGGCAAGTTTTACTTGGAATAGTGTCTCGCTGTTGGAGATCAAACTAAGCTGGTCTCTGATGGCGATTGAATCCAAGAATCTTATCACTCGAATGCAACAGAAGTTGGACTGCTTTTATTTTTGGGGAAAAAAGAGCAAATTATATTAATGCATAACAATGACATCAATAATAAGCTCCAACCACTTTCACCAACCAACTCTAAAGGCTTGATCACCATCCGTAATACCGACAACATTGTTCCAAAAGACACTGAGTTATGGAGGGATGGTGTTCCTAAAAAAAATAATCCATATTGTGATTTTCTGTGACATAATCCCTCTTTCCCTCATTCGCAAAGCCTGCTGAATAGGAGGATGGAGGGGTAAACTACTGGAAGGTCATATGAGTGTCAGAGGTTACGGGGAGAAGGCAGGAGAATGGGGTCAAGAGGGAAAGATAGATCAGCCATGATTGAATGGTGGAGTTGACTTGATAGGCCGAATGGCCTAATTCTGATCCTATCACTTATGATATACATGGAGGACACAACAACAGAAACGGAAAGCTTTATGCATCAATGCCGAGCTGAATCTCTCCTTCTCGCTCTCCCTCAATTCTCTCTCCCTTTCCCACTTCTGGCTAACCAAAGTCTGAAGAAGGGTCTCGACCCGAAACGTCACCCATTCCTTCCCTCCAGAGATGCTGCCTGTCCCGCTGAGTTACTCCAGATTTTTGTGTCTGTCGAAGATATCTTCAGTGCATCATCGAAGTAGTCATTCTTTGCAGACTCTTTGACATTTATTTAACTGTGCACTATAATATGGGCAGCATTTATTTCCCCAGTCGTGGTCGCTGAAGGAATCCAAAGCTGAGACCAAAGAGCTCTGTACATTTGCAGCAGAGATTGAAATCGTCAACTTGTTTGCTGGCGGCCAGTCCTAGACCCAGTTGGGCCTCATGTTTATGGGTTCACGGATTTACAATACAAACTGCAGCCAGGTGCAGCTCTACTCTGGCCTGCTGAATGTGACGGAACCCAGCTGCTGCCAGGCTGTTCTCTCAATCATGTGTCCACAACTTGGGTAACTAGCCAGATCTTTAAAAGTGTGTGGAAAGCCTTCTTCCCCTTTCACTTCCCCTCTCAGACAACTGTATTGCATTCATGTGAGAACATATTCCTTCAACTGGTTACAGTTAAAGCAGAAGGGAGTTGCAAATATACTGCAGCAAGACTCCAGTAGAACACCTTTTTTTCTGAGCTGTCAAACGTATGATATTCTGCCTTTGTCAACGTTCCACCAAGTGTGTTCAACATCAGGGGAAATGTTCATTTCCACCAGTAATTAATGACTGCTCAAGTGCATAAAACTATCTTTATTAAAATGGATGATTAACCAAATAAACTGTTGTGGTAGGACCTATTTCAAAACTAATGAGAGATGGCGTTAGCACAATTTCGGAAGTGTCCAGACCACTGACTCTTGTGATGCAAACCTTTCTTTAGGTGGAGAGCCTGAATCTATTTCATGATTTAATTTTTTATTAAATAGTATTATTCCAACTTTTCTCGCATGCTGACTTTGCATTCTGATTCTAGTTGCCGCCTGCGGTCTCTACAAGGCAGCAATCATTACTTATCCTTGACTGCAGCAGGTCGAGTCTGTACACCAGCCTCGCCTGCAATGGTTTTCACCAAGTACACAGAACATCGACTCATTGGAATTCAGATCATTAACTTGGATTCATGGTTCATTTCTTCAACCAGATGACTTTATCATGGCACAGCACAATAAAGGTGGATTCAAGGCAGAGTTGGATTCATGGGAGGTGGTCTTGGAGGGGAGGATGCTCCTCAAACTGCGGAAGATCTTGGACAATATGTTCCCGGTGTTGGGGGAGTCCAGAACCAGGGGCCACAGTTTAAGAATAGGGGGTGGACCATTTGGAACGGAGATGAGAAAAAACTTTTTCAGTCAGAGAGTTGTGAATCTGTGGAATTCTCTGCCTCAGAAGGCAGTGGAGGCCAATTCTCTGGATGCTTTCAAGAGAGAGATAGATAGAGCTCTTAAGGATAGCGGAGTCAGGGGGTACGGGGAGAAGGCAGGAACGGGGTACTGATTGTGAATGATCAGCCATGATCACATTGAAGGGCCGGATGGCCTCCTCCTGCACCTATTGTCTAACACAGCTCATGACACACTGGTCAACCTGAGGAGCATCTTCAGCAACAGACTGGTTCCATCAAGATGCAGGACAGGACGCCACACGGGAACATTCTTCCCTGTGGCTATCAAACTGTGCAACCCCTCCCCCTGCTGTCGTTATGGAGGACCGACTCTTCCCCCCCCCCCTCCCCTACCTCTGCTGTCGTGGGGTGGACCGACTCTTTCCCCCCCTTCCCCCCCCCCCACTCCTCCTCCCCCTCCCCCCCCCCACTCCTCCTCCCCCTCCCCCCCCCACTCCTCCTCCCCCTCCCCCCCCCCCACTCCTCCTCCCCCTCCCCCCCCCACTCCTCCCTAATCTTTGCACATCTCCAATCCTTTCCACTCATCACTTTAATCTCACGTTTCATGTATTTTGTGTTTTTTGACTGTTGGCAGATCAATTTCCCTCCTGGGATAAATATAGTCCTATCGTATCGTGTTGTATTAAGCGTAGCCCATCAGAGGCTGGAGAACTGCGGACTAGTGGACAGAAGAAGAGTATGGGGCAAGGAAAGGTTAAATCAGCGGGACACTAGGATGGAAATAAAGATCGCCCACTTGATCCAGCAGGTAAAGCAGATGGAATAAGATGAGAAAACAATGTTGCTGCTTCAAAAGGACTTTAAAGGTTTGAGGCTGTCAAACGGTAGCCAGGATGGACACAAAATGGGCGGCACGGTGGCGCAGCGGTAGAGTTGCTGCAGCGCCAGACACCCAGGTTCGATCCTGACTACGGGCGCCATCTGTACAGAGTTTGTACGTTCTCCCCGTGACCTGCGTGGGTCTTCTCCGAGATCTTCGGTTTCCTCCCACACTCCAAAGACGTACAGGTATGTAGGTTAATTGACTGGGTAAAAAATGTAAAAATTGTCCCTGGTGTGTGTAGGATGGTGTTAATGTGCGGGGATCGCTGGGCGGCGCAGACTCGGTGGGCCGAAGGGCCTGTTTCCGCGCTGTATCTCTAAATCTAAAAAAAATCTAAAAAATGCTGGAGTAACTCAGTGGGACAGGCAGCATCAGGTGTCTGTTTTCGATTTAAACCAGCATCTGCAGTTCTTTCCTACACAAAAGGTAGCTGGGGCCAGTTTGTCTATTGTGTGCAATAACGGCTAAAGGTTTCACAGTATAGCAGGAGCTCGCATGACACCTCTTGGGGCAAGATTTACCAGCCGATGGGAGGGCGGCAACAGCAATCTCTCTCGGCCATCAATGTCATTTTAGGATTTTATTAAAAAATAAACATTTCGTTGGGAAGGAAAGGATGACACAAGCATCTCAAACCTTGACAAGCTCGGTCAAATCAGGTTTTTGATAAACAATTCCAGCTCATCTTCACTTTTAACTCCCACAAATTTGCCCACGATGTGCCCATCCTTAATGGCGACCACAGTCGGGACCACGGACACCTGCAAGAGAAAGAAGTTTACATTTACATTTGTGCAATCAGAACTCAAAGTATAACACCTCACAAAATCAGGTGGGAACCTTTTCTGTCATACTTTGAGAATCTAAAAGAACTACCCACTGACTGAGGGCACTTGATTGTAGTTGGGGATCTGCCTTTGATTATGTTTTACTTTTATTTATTTACTTATTTTTGTTTACACAATTGCCGATTACCTCACAGGATGGCTGATGCATAATGAACGAGAGAATCCTGAACCATCTGACATGTTGTAGATATGTATGGGCCTGCGCCTTGGAAGAATGTAGAGGTTTTGCTGTCAAATTGTGCATTTGTATTTGTGATATGATGTATTGTGAACACATCAGCTGCAAAGGGGTGTCCAGGGAGGGTAGGTGAGGGTTATTTTTGTTGTTATATATAAAGAACAAAATGGAGGGGAATGTAATGCATTATGTTTTTTCGTATTGTATCTATCCTTCAATAAAAATAAATATTTAAAAATAAAAAAAATTTAAAAATCCTTTTCAACGCGTCCTTAGCTCAGAATACGCTGTGTCAATTCAGTGGGAAGTCACACGTGGGCTGTTCAACACACTGCGGCCATTCTGCCTCAGAAACGCCACACAAGTCAAGTCAGTGAAGGTCGGGAGAGCAGCAGCAGGAGCAAGGACGGCTGTTGGCTGAAAGAAGGTAAGTGTGAATTACAGGTAAAAGTCCGTTTAAAAAAGAGCGCCAAAGGGACGCTAGCAGTCAGTCAGTGAAGGTCAGGAGAGCAGCAGCAGGAGCAAGGACTACCGTTGGCTGAAAGAAGGTAAGTGTGAATTACAGGTAAAAGTACATTTAAAAAAGAGCGCCTATGCTAGCAGGCATTCAGCACACCTCCAAGCTCGTCAGAGGAAGGCAGGACAGGAGTGAGTGTGGGGATTAGCTGAGCAATTAAATTAGAAGCTTGGTAAATTGGCCAATTAGTCAATTTAGTGACTGATATAAACAAGGCTTGGGAAGTGCCCTGTGAGAAAAGTGCGCGTCTTTGGCGAGGAGGCTGAGGTTACATTTGTTTTTGAGCCTGATTTGTTTTTTGACACTAAAGTGATGGCATGCAAGTTGATGCAGTGTGTTTCCTGCAGGATGTGGGAAGGTAGGGACACAGCTGGAGCTTCTGGGAGCTACACCTGCAAGAACTGTGTCCAGGTGCAGCTCCTGAATGGACGCGAGGTGGAGTTGGAGAAGCCGCTGGATGACCTCAGGGCCATCCGGGAGTGCGAGAGTTTCCTGGACAGGACCTACTGTGAGGCTGTCACGCCAAGGGTCCAGGTCGAGCAAAGGTGGGAGACCGTTTCAAAGGGGAGTGAACGTGGACTCCAGGGGATTCCAGGGGACCCCTGGTGGCTGTGCCTATTGCAAACAGGTACACCCTCTTGGGAACTGTCGGGGCAGAAGATGCTTCCAGTCCGAGCGGCGGACAGGTCGGGGGCTCTAATCCAGGCAAGGAGACCCGACTGGGGAGACCGAAGATGGGAAGAGCCATAGTAGTGGGTGACTCCATTGTCCGAGGTACGGACAGTAGATTCTGTGGCGGCAGGTGGGACTTGAGGATGGTCTGTTGCCTCCCTGGTGCTAGGGTTCAAGACATCACGTACTGGCTTCAGAACATCCTAGCGAGGGAAGGCGATCAACCGGAAGCAGTTGTGCACGAACGACGTCGGGGGGAAGAGGAAGGAGATACTGCGACGTGAGTTTAGAGAGTTGGGAAGAAGACTGAGAAGTAGGATGTCAAGGGTGGTTATCTCTGGACTGTTACCTGTACCTCATGCTGGTGAGGGCAGGAATAGAGAGATCGGGGATATGAATGTATGGCTGAGAGGCTGGTGCAGGGTGCATGGATTTAGATTTCTAGACCACTGGGATCTCTTCTGGGGTAGGGGTGACCTGTTCAAAAGGGATGGGTTACACCTTAACAGCAGGGGGACCAACATTCTGGCAGGTAGGTTTGCTAGTGTTACACGTGTGGGTTTAAACTAAGTAGTGGGGGGGGAGGGGTTGACAAATTGGGAATATGAAGATGGAGTTAAAGGGGAAGTGAATACAGGAGAAATTGCAAAGGACTCTAGAATAAATGGGAAGGAAAGTTCTAGATGGGATAAGAGAGTAAGGTCAGGGCCAATGGTGACCGGTGTGAGAGGGGAGGTGAATACTGAAGTTAAAGTGTTGTATTTAAATGCGCAAAGTATAAAAAATAAAGTGGATGAGCTTGAGGCTCAGTTAGACATTGGCAAGTATGACATTGTGGGAATTACAGAAACATGGCTACAAGAGGACTAGGGCTGGGAACTGAATATTCAGGGGTATACGATCTATCGAAAAGACACAGGTGGGCAGAGGGGGTGGGGTCGCTCTGTTGGTAAGGAATGATATTCACTCCCTTGCAAGGGGTGACATAGAATCAGGAGATGTAGAATCAGTATGGATAGAAATGAGAAGAAAGCCAATGGAATGTTGGCCTTCATAACATGAGGAGTTGAGTATAGGAGCAAAGAGGTCCTTCTACAGTTGTACAGGGCTCTAGTGAGACCGCACCTGGAGTACTGTGTGCAGTTTTGGTCTCCAAGTTTGAGGAAGGATATTGAGGGTGTGCTATTGAGGGCGTGCAGCGTAGGTTTACTAGGTTAATTCCCGGAATGGCAGGACTGTCGTACGTTGAAAGACTGGAGCGACTAGGCTTGTATACACTGGAATTTAGAAGGATGAGAGGGGATCTTATTGAAACATACAAGATTATTAAGGGGTTGGACACGTTAGAGGCAGGAAACATGTTCCCAATGATGGGGGAGTCCAGAACCAGGGGCCACGGTTTAAGAATAAGGGGTAGGCCATTTAGAACAGAGATGAGGAAAAACTTTTTCAGTCAGAGTTGTAAATCTGTGGAATTCTCTGCCTCAGAATGCAGTGGAGGCCAGTTCTCCGAATGCTTTCAAGAGAGAGCTAGATAGAGCTCTAAAGGATAGCAGAGTCGGGGGTATGGGGAGAAGGCAGGAACGGGGTACTGATTGAGAATGATCAGCCATGATCACATTGAATGGTGGTGCTGGCTCAAAGGGCCGAATGGCCTCCTCCTGCACCTATTGTCTATAATGATGCCCATTCCCTTGCTCCTTTCTACAAGACCTACACGGTCTTCTCCTCGTGTAGGAAAGAACTGTAGATGCTGGTTTAAACCGAAGACAGACACAAAAAGCTGGAATAAGTCAGTGGGACAGGCAGCATCTCTGGTGAGGAATGGGTAACTTTTGAGAATGAGAGCCTTCTTCAGACTGAAAGTCACGGGAAAGGGAAACGAGAGATATAGATGATGATGTAGAGTTAGATAGAACAATGAATGAAAGATATGCAAAAAAGTAACGATGATAAAGGAAACAGGCCATTGTTAGCTGTTGGGTGTCTCCTTCCTTTATTAATCCAATTCCTTTTTGAAAGGAAGTTCTGGGACCAATTCCATCTTCCTTTCAGGGAATGCACTCTGCATCATGACTTGCTGTATGAAACCAATAATCTAATTTCTGGTTCTTTTGCCAAAAAACCTCCTCATTTATCAAACCCCTTCATGATTCATTACACCTCTTAAAATTTCTTCTTAACCTTCCCCTGAGGGGAACAATCCCAATTCCAGATAGACACAAAATGCTGGAGTAACTCAGCGGGACAGGCAGCATCTTTGGAGAGAAGGAATGGATGACGTTTTGGGTCGAGACCCTCCTTAAACCAGCATCTGCAGTACTTTCCGACACTATCCCAGTCTCTCCCTTTGTAAAAACAGGGACATCACTAGCCCAGAGCTAGAGACAACGAAAAGAACACACCCAGAATTTCAATGCCAGATAGGTACAACCTAGAACCTTCTTCCACGAAATGGCATTTGATGCCAGGTCAATTGCTAATTTTAAAGTTGCGATCAAGAACAAAAGTTATTCAGAAAATGGAGAAACAGTGGGTGTAGAGAGTTGGGTTATAAATCTGCTCTGATGTTACTAAACAGAAATTTTAAAGGACAAATAGCCTATTCTAGTTCCTATACTTATTTAATTTTACATTCATTTATCTGTTTAGGCAAACGTGTTGGAATTTATACAGCAAAGTCCATAAACCAATTACTTGCTTTTGGTGATATTGATTAGAATAGGTAAATTGGATAACATATAAATCATTCGCTGCTTTACTAATAGCCCTGTGGGGTTTTTTTCTTCACAAACCAGTCTTTATAATAACACTCAAGTCAGCTGCATAAGATCATTGGCAGACACCCTCAAGGCAGGCAGCAATCAAATGTTTTTAGGTTCAAATCAAGAAAGCCACCAACTTGTGCCAAACATGCACTGAAATTAGAACAGAAGTACTCAGCAAGTCAGGTAGCATCCTACGAACGGAAATGTTAATTCTGTTTCCCATTCCACCGATGCTGCCTGATACGCTGAGAGCTCACTGCATTTTTTTTGTTTCATTTCACAAAATTGTCATTGTATTAAAATTACACTGGTTTTGCAGCTGGGCATTACTAAATACATACATTTTCTATCTGGACAGGTACAGGACAAGTATAGAGAGGCATGGTCTAAACGCAGGCAAAAATGGACTGGCTTAGATGGGACCTCCTGGTCAGCATGGACAAATTGGGCTGAAGGGCCTGTTGCTGTGCTGTAAGACTAACTGGAGCCCTGAAAAACAACTTGCACCTGCATGGCCGATCTCCTCCACGGATGGTGTAGTTGGCACACAGGTGGAAATGGGAAGAACAAGTTACCCAGTTGTAACATGTTACAGGATCCAAAGCACAATAGTTCCTGTTAACCCTCTCAGTTCACTGCTGCAAGTTTTGTGATCTAATTAGATAACTCAGTGGTATTTATTATTACATTTTTATATTCTGGAAAAACTGCTTTGATCTTCATTACACAGTCTGGAAGCAGATTTAACATGAAGTTTTCAAAAGGAATGGGAGACATTTGGGAAGGAAGAGTTCTTTATAGGTCAAAGTAGTGTGGGATTACAAAAACGCTATTTCAAAGAACTATCATGGCATGATAGACCAAATGGCTGCTGCCTTTAGTCTAGTTTAGAGATACAGCCTGGAAACAGGCCGTTCGGCCCACTGAGTCCATGCTAACCAGCGATCCCCGCACACCAACACTATCCTACGCACACTAGGGACAATTTACAATTTTACCACGCCAATTAACCTAGAAACCTGTACGTCTTTGGAGTGTGGGAGGAAACTGGAGCACCCGGAGAAAGCCCACGCAGGTCATGGAGAAAATGTAAAATTCTGCACAGACAGCACCCGTAGTCGGGATTGAACCTGGGTCTCTGGCGCTGTGAGGCAGTGACTCTACTGCTGCCTATGCTGTAAAATTTCAGTCAGAGTTGCTTGAGGATCCAGATACTCTTCCCCAACTGTCTGCAATATCACAGGGTGAATCTCGAAGCCTTTTCATTTTTATTGTCCCTCCTGCTTTAGGAGCTCTGCTCAAGGTCTCTGTAATCTGCGGACTGAGTAAAAACAAACTGGGAACCCTTTAATCTCGTCTGCCTATAAACCTCAATTCCTAGGAATTCAGCTTGGGTCAAACACCAGATCTCTGCCCTTCCAAATTCGCCACGCATTCCATTCAGGAACGTCAGAGACAAAAACGTCAGAGCCTGCACTGGACCCAAATTAAACAGGTCTGTTTAACTGCTCCCTAATGAGTCAGTGAGCTTTGAGTCAGGGCACCCAACTGTGAACAGGCAGATGTGGATTGAAGTCGGCTAAACCCACTTCATACCAAAAAGACGAAGAATCCCCGCACAGTATTAGTAAATCTTCACATGCAATTTGCATGACTGATTTCTTTCTCTGGTTCAATAATGTGTAAAAAGGCCAAGTTGGGCCCCATTGAAATTCCGAGCAGTAGGCACAGGACCCAGCAGTAGGCTTCCATGATCACCTAATACCAGATGTATTATAGTCTCAAGCCGAAACGACACCCATTCCTCCTCTCCAGGGATGCTGCCTGTCCCGCTGAGTTTCGCCAGCTTTTTTGTGTCTGTCTTTGTATTGTAGTAATAGACGGAGCAGCCACTGAGAGCAGCTGAACCTTGTGCCCGGTGACTAACTTAAAATTTAACCCTTGCATCTCTGTGCATCACAACATAACCAAAAGAGCAGAACGGCCATCTCCAAAACCTTAGCACAGAGGTGATGGAAAGTGAAGATCAAGTTTCCTGTTTGCACAAGACTGGCAGGTGTTACAACAGCACTATTAAAATATTGTCCTGGTCGACCTCCCATCCGTGTAAACTTTGATCTCTTCCCAACACTCATCCTTCTCTGCCTCTGAATCGTCCCAACTCTGAGCTCCTTCAACCTTCTAGATATCCACTTTCATACAATTCACCTGGCAACAGGTAATTATGCCAGAGACTGACCCAGTAAACATCAAGCCCCATCAACATCAAGCTAAAATGCGGCACGGCGGCGCACCGGTAGAGTTGCTGCCTCACATCGTCAGGCACCCGGGTTCCATCCTGACTACAGGTGCTGGTCGGTATAGAATTTGTACGTTCTCCTCGTGGCCCGACTGGGTTTTCTCCAGGATCTCCAGTGTCCTCCCACACTCCAAAGACGTGCTCCAAAGTTGGTTAATTGGCTTGGTATAATTGTAAGTTGTCCCTAGTGTGTGTAGGATAGGGCAAGTGTGCGGGGATCGCTGGTCGGCACGGGATGAAGGCCCTGCTTCCGTGCAGTATCACTGAACTAAACGAATGGAGATGGGAATAGATTTTTTAGATTTAGATATACAGCGCGGAAACAGGCCCTTCGGCCCACCGGGTCCGCGCCGCCCAGCGATCCCCGCACACTAACACTATCCTACACCCCAGGGACAATTTTTACATTTACCCAGCCAATTAACCTACAAACCTGTACGTCTTTGGATTGTGGGAGGAAACCGAAGATCTCGGAGAAAACCCACACAGGTCAAGGGGAGAACGTACAAACTCCGTACAGACGGCGCCCGTAGTCAGGATCGAACCCGAGTCTCCGGCGCTGCATTCGCTGTAAGGCAGCAACTCTACCGCTGCGCCACCGTGCCGCCCATTAGCAAGCATTGCGCGTGTCATTCATGTTGTGTAAAGGAGAGGGAACGGGAGTGCGCACTATTTACTCTCTGGTGAGGCAGCCATTCCACACCAATGGGCCTGGGCAGCAAGAGGAAGATCAAATCCTAACAATGCGTCTGTTCTCATGTTTAAAATTTCAGGATTGTTTTGAAACTTTAAATCAAGGAGGGTTAAAATGGGTTTTACAAATAATCCCCTCGGCCCAGCGGTGGTTAAATCCTACGCCCACACCTTGTACTCCATGGCGAGGTCCGTCTGGTCATCGATGTCCACTTTGGCCATAAGGACATTCCCTTCCTGCTTTGCCACGATTTTCTCGAGCCTTGGACTGAGCATACGACATGGGCCGCACCAACTGGAGAGTGGAAAGAAGCAGGATGTGTTAATAAGGACAATCACAACGTAGACAATAGGCGCAGGAGGAGGCCATTCGGCCCTTCAAGCCAGCACCACCATTCAATGTGATCATGGCTGATCATTCTCAATCAGTACCCTGTTCCTGCCTTCTCCCCGTACCCCCCGAGACATGAGCCAGAAGCATTCGTCTCAGGAACTCAGTAACATGTGGAACGCTATTTTTCCAAGGGCTGTACAGTATCAAGGGTTGGACACGTTAGAGGCGGGAAACATGTTCCCAATGTTGGGGGAGTGCAGAACCAGGGGCCACAGTTTAGGAATAAGGGGTAGTCCATTTAGAACTGAGATGAGGAAAAACTTTTTCAGTCAGACAGTTGTAAATCTGTGGAATTCTCTGCCTCAGAAGGCAGTGGAGTCCAATTCTCTGAATGCATTCAAGAGAGAGCTAGATAGAGCTCTTAAGGATAGCGGAGTCAGGGGGTATGGGGAGAAGGCAGGCTGAGAATGATCAGCCATGATCACATTGAATGGCGGTGCTGGCTCGAAGGGCCGAAAGGCCTCCTCCTGCACCTATTGTCTATTGTCTATCTCAAACAACTCTTCCCTGGGGACTATATTCAACGTGCTGACAATCTAGTTGATTGCAGAATTTTTTCCCCCGCCCAAACGTGTTCCTGTCCTCATTCAATATCCAGACACCTTCATGCAGATTTTAACACAGTGATCAAAATTAGGGACAACTGCTGATTTCTTCCTTTTAATACTAGAGTCAGGGACAATTCAATCTCACAATCAATCCAGAGGAAGACAGATAACTGTGAGACGTTTTAGTTACAGCGTGGAAACAAGCCCTTCGGACCAGCGATCACCCATACACTCAAGTTCAATCCGACACATTAGGGACAATTTGCAGAAGACAATTAACCAACAAACCTGTACGGCTATGGAACGTGGGAGGAAACCAGAGGATCCGGAGAAACCCCACGTGGTCATAGGGAGAACTTACTAACCGTATAGGCAGCATCCATAGTCAGGATCGAAAATGGGTCTCTGGTGCTGTAAGGAAGCAATTCTACTGCTGCTCCATGATGCTAAGATTGGTTAACATGAACCCAATTAAGGAGTCAAATCTGAGACCTTTTCTGCTGTACACTTGACACAGTGAGAAAGGTGGAGAAAGTTAAAACCAAGCCTGCCCCAAAGGACGTGCATTTGCCCGACAAACCATAATGAGAATTTTCAGACCCAGAATCAAATTTGACCCCTCAAGCTCTTATAAGCCACAGCCTCCAACAAAATCTCATTCAGCTTGTCAGACTTCTCTCTGCATACTACCAACACCAACCAGCTTCTCTGGACACTCTCCAAACATTACAGCCGCACCTAGGCCTGGTATTAGTGTTAGATCGGATTTGTACTTTATAATTCACACACCCTAGATTGTGTTTCACTTGGCAGCTGCCATCTTACAATGAAGTGATGTCAATGAACTTTAGTCTCTGTCTGATCTTTGCAGCTGCACCCAATTACTTCTTCGGACCAATTGTACTTCCTATTTTTAGCACCAGTGCACAATGCCCCACCTTTCATTAAATTGCAGCAAGTATCTGCATCACACACCCTCCCTCCAGCCACACAGTACTCTTTCAGTGAAGGAAGGAACTGCAGATGCTGGTTTAAATCGAATGTAGACACAAATGTAGACACACTACTGCGGCACGGTAGCGCAGCGGTAGAGTTGCTGCTTTACAGCGAATGCAGCGCCGGAGACTCAGGTTCGACCCTGACTATGGGTGCTGTACTGTAAGGAGTTTGTACGTTCTCCCCGTGACCTGCGTGGGTTTTCTCCGAGATCTTCGGTTTCCTCCCACACTCCAAAGACGTACAGGTATGTAGGTTAATTGGCTGGGTAAATTGTCCCTAGTGGGTGTAGGATAGTGTTAATGTACGGGGATCGCTGGGCGGCACGGACTTGGAGGGCCGAAAAGGCCTGTTTCCGGCTGTATATATATATGATATGATATGATATGAAAATGGTGGAGTAACTCAGCGGGAAAGGCGGCATCTCTGGAGAGAAGGAATGGGTGACGTTTCCGGTCGAGTCTGAAGAAGGTTCTCGACCCGAAACGTCACCCATTCCTTCTCTCCAGAAATGCTGCCTGTTCCTCCAGCATTTGGTGTCCATCTTCAGTAGTCTTTCAGTACTTCCGCTGAGCCAATCTCCGGTGGAATTTTGTAACAGGTGGAACAGTCATCTTGTGGGAGTGAACAATTAACACCAGCAACAGAGTTGGAGTTGGGACCACCACACAGGCCACATCCAAGAGGCCTCTTCTGACGGTACCAATTCAAGCCACCCTTGTGAGGGATCGAATACTGTGCAAGGAGCCATTTTACTCCCGCCACCTTAGTACATCACACATATATCTCGAGTTTACCATGTTGGGCAGTAAAGCCAACACTCAATATGACAAATACAATGCTGAAAAAGATGGTGAAAGCAGAATCAGCCACGACTTTCAAAAGTAAGTAGGAAATAATTGCAGATGCTAGTTTATATTGAAGATAGACACAAAATGCTAGAGTAACTCAGTGGGACAGGCAGCATCTCTGGAGGGAAGGAGTGGGTGATGTTTCGAGTCGAGACCCTTCTTCAGACTGGAGTTTGAAGATGGGTCTCGTCCCGAAACGTCACCCATTCCTTTTCTCCACAGATGCTGCCTGTCCCGCTGAGTTACTCTAGTATTTTGTGTCTACTTTGAAAAGTGAAAAGGATAAATACAAAATCAGATTTCTGGGGCTCTGGGGCAAGTTCAGAGGAGTGGGAGTGATCTTGGTAGCTTTTCAAAAAGGTGGCACAGTTAGGATGAGACGAATGACCTAGTTCTGTTTTGTATAATTCCATGAAGTGTAGAAATAACATCACATTTCCAGAGTAACTGATCACACGCAAGCCCCAAGGTTATGCTTTCCTCACTCCACTGCCACAAGGTGCGGCACGGTGGCGCAGTGGTAGAGTTGTTGCCTTACAGCGCCAAAGACCCACGTTCGATCCCGACTACAGGTGCTGTCTGTACGGAGTTTGTACGTTCTCCCCGTGAGTTTTCCTTGAGATCTTCGGTTTCCTCCCACACTCCAAAGATGTACAGTTTAGTAGGTTAAGTGGCTTGGTATAAAGTGTAAATTGTCCCTAGTGTGAGGGATAGTGTTAAATGTGGAGATCGCTGGTCGGCACGGACCTGGTGGGCCGAAGGGCCTGTTTCCACACTATCTCTCAACTAAACTAAACCTCTCCCAATACCTAGCATTTGTTAGGATTAATGTTTTGTGCCAATACCAAAGATTTTTGGAGTAGGCCATTCGGCCCTTCAAGCCAGCACAGCCATTCAATGTGATCATGGCTGATCATCCACAATCAGTACCCCGTTCCTGCCTTGTTATCAAATGGCTGTAGGTGTCTAAGAAGGTAAGTGGCAGTAAGCTATTTGACCGTGGGAGTTATGATAGTTCACATCAGTGATAACTTCCCTCAATGGAAAACAATACAAAAGTCGGGGACATGTGGACATGTTCACACATGTTGTTCACACAGCGGAAGTGGCGGCGCCTAACGGCTGCGGCTCGCTAGCAGTCTGTTCGTCTTTTTTCTTTTTTTTTTGTTGTGTGTCGGTGTTGGGATGGTTTTTGTGGTTTTTTTTTGGTTGTGTATGTGTGGGGGGTGGTGGTGTGGGTGGGGTGTGGGTGGGGGGTGGTGGTGGTGGGGGTGGGGGAAACCTTTCTCTTTTAGGTCTCTTCCTCACGGCGCGGGGTGCGGCTCGGTCGCGGGGCCTTCCATCGCCCGGTGCGGCTCAGCCGCGGGGCCTAACATCGCCCGTTGCGGCTCGGCCGCTGGACTTAACAGTGCCCGGTGCGGCTCGGCCGCGGGGGCCTAACATCGCTGGTGTGGCTCGGCCGCTGGACTTAACAGTGCCCGGTGCGGCTCGGCCGCGGGACTTTTCATCGCTGGTGCGGCTCGGCCGCTGGACTTAACATCGCCCGGCGCGGCTCGGCCGCGGGACTTAGCTGCGCACGGCTCGGCCGCGGGGCCTTCCATCGCCCGGCTCGGCCGCGGGACGTTTCAGCGCCCGGTGCGACTCGGCCGCGGGAACTTCCATCCCCTTGCGGGGACTGTGCGGGTCGGTCGGGGACGAGCTGTCTGTCCGTGGGCGTGGGGAAGAGAGTGGAAGTTTTGTTGCCTCCATCACAGTGAGGGGGTGTTTGGAGTCACTGTGATGGACGTTATGTGTTGGGGGGTCATGTGTCTTGTGTTCTTTTTTGTGTGTGACTGCTATGTAGTTTCGTTCGGTACCTTGGTACCGAATGACAAATAAAGCTCTGTTGAACTGTTGAACAAGTCACCTCCTTCCCCTCACCAGCCACTCAAATGTATGGAAGTAGTTTGTAGTTTTTCCAGCAGCCTTTATTAATGCAGAGGCTGTTTTAACCTTGCAATGGCTGAGCCTATAACCTCTGGATAATCACCGTGCCCTTGAGTAGCTGCAGTCTACTATCACATAAAAATACACACCATGAAAAATAAGTACATCACTTAAATAAAACGGCATGCGTAGACCAATACGTCTTGTTATTACCCTTATTCCAAATCTATTAGGCAACATTTGCTGTAGATAAGAAAGTCATACAAAACTAGATCATTTGAACTGCTAGATCCAAAGTCTCCTCCACATAATTATCTAGACCAGGGGTGTCAAACTGTCTCTTCAGACTGACCCAAAATGTCACCCCATTCCTTCTCTCCAGAGATGCTGCCTGACCCGCTGAGTTATTCCAGCATTTTGTGTCTACCCTTCGGTTTAGACCAGCATCTGCAGTTTTTTTTCCTACCGTGTACCCGAGACCCAGGTGAGTGCGTGGGTAGAGGCTGGTGGAAAGTCTGTGAATGGGGCTGCAGCCAGCAATCCAAAATCTGAGCTGCTCTCCAGGGTGGGGGCTCTGGGTTATGGTTAGGTGGGATGTGAAGACGTGCTGGTAGTTATGCAGGAATAGGGAAGAGAAGGGAGAAGGTGGTGGTAAAGGAAGGGGAGGAGGAGCAGATGAGGGAGAGGAAGGTTTTTAGGGATGAGGAAGGGAAGAGAGGGTGTCGAGAGAGGGGAGTGGAGGAGTAGGTGGTAAAGAAAGTTGGTAGAGAGGGAGGGGGTGAGGAAGGGAGCAGATGAGAGAATTTAGGGATGAGGGAAGGGAGGGGATTTAGAGACGAGGTAAGGAAAGAGAGAGGATGAAGTAAGGGAGGGGAATGGGGGAGTAGTTGGAAGGAAGGAAGTGGGGATGAGAAGGGAGAGGGCAGGTGAGGGTAGAGAAGGATATGAGAGGCGAGGGGAGAGGATGTGAGGGAAAGGAAGAAAGAGTTAAGGAGAAGAATGGGGAGCGGGGCCTTCAGGTGAGATGATGGACAGACCATCTTTCACCATGCCAGGTAGCTGCTGATTGGCTGTTCACCACCCAGCCGGCCCATTGTGGACAAAACATAAACACTGTAGGAAGACTATAAGACAGGGGAACAGAATTAAGCCATTTAGCCCATCAAGTCTACTTTGCCATTCAACTATGGCTGATCTAATTTCTCTCTCAACCACATTCTATTGTCTTCTTTCTCCCCGAAACCTAATCAAGACCTATCAATCTCTGCCACAAAAATACCCAGTGTCTTGGCCTCCACTGCTGTCTGTAGCAATGAATTCCACAGATTCACCACCCATTCCTCCTCATCTCCATTTTGAATGTATGACCTTTTATTCTGATGCTGTGACCTCTGGTCCTAGACCCTCCTATTATTGGAAACATTATTTCCACATTCACTCGATCCAGATTCTAGGGCCTAGATACCAACCATAAAGGTAATGCTTGAATGCTTGCTGGGCAATCTTCTTCATAAGAAACAAAATTCGTAACGTTAAACACTTTGTAGTTGTAGCAGAGACTGAAACACATGAGAGCAGATTGAAAAAACGAAGGCAACAAAAGCTATGGCAGAACGTGCACGTGCATTCATGCGTGTGTGCACAACTGATCCGGTCCGCATGAAGTCGCATTTTACCCATTCCGGCCCATGACCTAAATTGAGTTTGACACCCTCGGTCTAGACCAGTGCTTCTTAAACTGGTAAACGGTTCACCCAAGGGTCAATTAAATTATTTTGGGGTGAATGACTTAATATATTTAAAATGATACACAAGGGAGAATAAGACAAAAATGACCAAAAAACATACAAAGATCTAGTCGAGGGTGAATGAAATTTTGTGATAAAGACTCACAGGTGAATGACACTGAAATAGTTTAAGAAGCACCGGTCTAGACAGTTCTGGCAATTCCACTTCACTAAATGGTAGTGAAATAATTGCAGGAACACATCTCCTACAGTATCAGGAACACTTGATCTATGTTGGCATGCACATGGTGAAATCCTACGTAATGAGTAAAATAACTTTTTTTTAAAACAACCAAAATACAAACATATGGGAAGAAGCTACAGGTAAAATAGTTCAGAAAATATGAGAAACAAAATGCCTATATAGGTCACTGTTCAACAGATTAGAAGACTAATTAGAGTTTAGTTTAGAGCTACAGTGTGGAAACAGGCCGTTTTCGGCCCACTGAGTCTGCACCGACCAGCGATCCCCGCACACTAGGGACACACTAGGGACAATTTAAAATTTACAGAAGCTAATTAGCCTACAAACCTGTATGTCTTTGGAGTTTGGGAGGAAACCGGAGCTCCCAGAAAAAACTCACGGTGAAAACGTACAAACTCCCTACAGACAACACCCGTGGTCAGGATCGAACCAGGGTTCTGGCGCTGTAACGTAGCAACTCTACCGCTCTACCATTGTGTCGCCCTTTTGGATATAAAAATAACTCCTAACCTGACAAAATGTAGTGCGGGTGATAATCCCAATGTGAATTCAAAGTCTAGACAATGATACAAAACAGAGTCCAGCAGTTCAGGGATGACTAAGCACAAAATGGTGACGTCACTTTTTGCTGGTGTTAATTCAAGACCTCCACTGCCATCCTTGCAAACATTCCCAGTGGCTGCATCAGACGTCACAGATTTTCTTTCCTGCAACAAGGATTTTCTGAGCCAATTCATTTCTCTTACATAGACTGTTTGCTCCCTTAAATGCAAAAAAACTAGAGTGACAATTTAAACCCAGCCTTTGGCAGAAGATTACTGGGTTTTTGTTGGAAGTTGGATGCAGAAAAACAAAGTGTTCTAGCCAGGGAGTGTAGTACAAGGAGGCATAACAATGACCGAGTTGGGCCACACGTACTTCCTGACTGAGTAATCAAAATCTGGAACTCTCAAAATGCTCTGCTTCAAGGTCACCAGTAATTGGAATTTCCAAACATGCAATTGATAGCCTGTTAAGCAGGAGTATAAGGATTACAGAACCACAGTATTGCAAAACCAGATCAACCTTGATCGATTGCAAACAGCAGAACAGGCTCAAGGTACCCAGCGACCTTTTTAATCCTATATTCTGTAAACAGATAGTAGTCATTTGCAGATCCTTGTGGAGCAGCGGGAAGGGCAGTTGTACAGTTTAGCCACAGCCAGTTGGGTTCTTTATAGGATACAGAGCAGAAGGGAAGGTTTTGAAATGCTTTTATCTATTTAAACTCAAAATAGAACATCTCAAAATCTCTCAAATCCACACATGCCTGCAGCAAGAAATCGTTGAACTACACATATGCCTTTGTTTCTACTTCCCAATTTAAATGCCAAGGCACAATTTTAACAGGGTCATTGCAATATCAGGTCAAATCAGACATTAAACCTGCAATTATTTGGACAATATTCAAAGACCCTCTTGCACAGTCATGTTTTATATATAGGATTATCACCTCAAAAATTGGTATCTTCTGAACCAAACTAGTTTGTCACAATTAAAAATTACGGCGGTGCTGTGTTTTTATACATTTTGAAAATGCTCTGAGCTGGGTTTATTACTCGTCCGTATAAAAGTGTTTGAACACACATTATTAATCATCACAGTGGTTCAATGGTACTTTATTTGTCACGTGTGCCCAGGTATAGTGAGCTTCATTTTTGTATACAGTTCATTAGACAATAGACAATAGGTGCAGGAGGAGGCCATTCGGCCCTTCGAGCCAGCACCGCCATTCAATGTGATCATGGCTGATCATTCTCAATCAGTACCCCGTTCCTGCCTTCTCCCCATACCCCTTGACTCCGCTATCCTTAAGAGCTCTATCTAGCTCTCTCTTGAATGCATTCAGAGAATTGGCCTCCACTGCCTTCTGAGGCAGAGAATTCCACAGATTCACAACTCTGACTGAAAAAGTTTTTCCTCATCTCAGTTCTAAATGGCCTACCCCTTATTCTTAAACTGTGGCCCCTTGTTCTGGACTCCCCCAACATTGGGAACATGTTTCCTGCCTCTAACGTGTCCAACCCCTTAATAATCTTATACATTTCGATAAGGTCCCCTCTCATCCTTCTAAATTCCAGTGTATACAAGTTCATTTCTAGTATCACCATAAATAAGCACTTAGATGCAGTACAAGTATATCTACAAGTACAAGTATATATACAAGTACAGTACAAGTATATAGTAGTTGTGCAGAGTCAGAATAGAGAGTCGCCAAATTTGGCACCATTTTGACCATGAATGCCGGTCGTCGTGGCAGCTTTGCAGGGTTGGCCTAGCCAAGTTTGGCCATTGGTGTCCTCTACCACTCCACTGCCGCTTTGTGCCACTGCAGGCTGCGTCCGGTCCATGCGCTCGGCCTCCGGTCCGGTCCGTCCAAGCCCCACGCTGTTGCAGGGCCTCCAGAGGCCCACTCCACCGTTGAGGCAGTGCACCTCCTCCATCCGACCTCTTTCACTTTGGACGGACGAGCCTGGTCTGTGGCGGCAAGCTGGGCCTTCTGGGGGGTACCTGGTCCTTGGGGGGGGGGGGTGAGCCAGCCTGCTGGTGCGTCTGGCCGCGTCAGTGTACTGCGTCAAGTTTAGTTTAGGTTAGAAATACAACATGAAACTAGGGGCTTCTGCCCACCGAGAGCAGTCTAAGGATGTGTAGCATCTCATATTTCACTTGGGCAGTTTACACCCCAGCGGTATGAACATTGACTTCTCTAACTTCCGATTGTTCCTCTGTCCCTCTCTTTCCCCTCCTCCTTTGCAGTTCTCCCACTAGTCTTCCTATCTCCTACTGCATCCTATCTTTGTCCCGCCCCCTCCCCTGACATCAGTCTGAAGAAGGGCCTCGACCCGAAACGTCACCCATTCCTTCTCTCCTGAGATGCTGCCTGACCCACTGAGTTACTCCAGCACTTTGTGTCTGCCTTCGAGAGCATGCTAACCATCGACTACCTTTTCACACTAGTTCTAGGTTATCCCACTTTCTCATCCCAACACATTAGGGGCAATGTTACAGAGGCCCAATTAACCTACAAACCCGCACATCTTTGGGATGTGGGGGCGAAAACCAGATCACACGGAGGAAATCCATACGGTCACAAGGAGAATCTATGAACTCCACACAAACAGCATCCAAGGTAAAGGTTAAACCTGGGTCTCTGACGCTGTGAGGTAGCAGCTCCACTGGTCTAAAATCAAAACAGTACGGTAAACCAGGAAAAATAAATTGTATTGATATTTATATGATATCAGAGCATTCTAAATAGCTATTATCAATTTAGTTTGGAACCCGTACATTGTTGGAAATCCAGCAAGCAGTTAATCGAACCTGACTTTCCTCAAACTGCAGGGCCATAATAATCAGCTTTTAGGTTCATTGAAGGATAAATACTGGTCAGGACACTGGAGAGAACTGCATTCTCTGCTTTAAATTACAGCCAGATATCTATCAAGATAGGAATACTGGGCTTCAGAACGTTTATCGTCTGCAAGATGGGGGCTTCACCTTTGCAGGATCACAATTCAAGTGAAGCCGGCGCCCCAGTGTGTAAAGAAATCTGCCCTGTGCATCTCCATTAAACCCAGCCTCTCTCACCAAAAAGCTACACCCTCTGGTCTTTGCCAACTCCACTCCGGGGATAAAAAAAAGATCTGACTACTGTAGATAAGACATATAGTATAAGAAAATAACTGCAGATGCTGGTACAAATCGAAGGTATTTATTCACAAAATGCTGGAGTAACTCAGCAGGTCAGGCAGCATCTCAGGAGAGAAGGAATGGGTGACGCCTCGGGTCGAGATCCTTCTTCAGTAGATAAGACAAAACTTTATCCATCACCGGAGGGAAATTGGTCGGCCGACAGTCACAATACAAAAAGCACGCAAAAACTTGAAATTAAAAGTGAAATTAAAAGAGAAATAGACAAGCGTGTGCACAGAGCCTTCACCGGAACAAACAAACAGACTTATCTACTGGGCAGATGACTCTAAACTAGAGTGCCCCCCCCTCCTCCACATCGGGTCCCCCTTTGTTCTCCCACCGTCCCTCATCGTGCCCCCCCCCCACTCCAGGTCCCCATTGTCTTCCCCTCCCTGCTCATCCACTGCTAGGCCCCACCTTGTAACTAATCCTGGCAGCATTCTGGTAAGCCTCTTCCGCATGTCCCCCCAAAGCTTCCACGTCCTTCCTCTGATGGAACAACAGGATCTGCACACTCTACTCCAAATGCAGCCCAACCAAAGTCTTATGGAGCTACATCATGACTTGCTGATTATCGCATTCAAT
Source organism: Rhinoraja longicauda (assembly GCF_053455715.1). Lineage (NCBI taxonomy): Eukaryota > Metazoa > Chordata > Chondrichthyes > Rajiformes > Arhynchobatidae > Rhinoraja > Rhinoraja longicauda. The sequence goes on from NC_135992.1 coordinate 4,431,467, forward strand.
GTCCCTACCAATGAAGATAGACACAAAAAGTTGGAGTAACTCAGCGGTACAGGCAGCATCTCCGGAGAGAAGGAATGGGTGACATTTCGGGTCCCGACCCGAAACGTCACCCATTCCTTCTCTCCAGAGATGCTGCCTGTCCTGCTGAGTTACTCCCACTTTGTGTCTATCTTCGGTTTAAACCAGCATCTGCAGTTCCTTCCTACTCCTACCAATGAAGACAGGTTTACCTTACCATATTTTATCACTCCATCTGGATGTGTTGCCAAAATGTAAAATAGTTGGTTCCTACTGGTGGGAAGCTTTAATTTGCTTCACATTTTCACACACAAAAAAAAGAATCACTACTTCCTCTGCTTTTCTTCACTGCATTTTTGAAACTTCCTGTTTATTCCTCTTAAACAATGTTGCTGCATATTTTTTTAGTATACAAACAAACATGTAGGGACCATTGAAATCTGATCTATCAATGCAAAAATACTGCCTCTTTCACCAATAAATGCCCTGAGGAAAAGATCTTTCTCTGACCATTCAGCTGAGGGAAACATTTTGCAATAGCATAAAAAGTTGCCTGCTTCCTCCCGACAGCTGGATATTCAGCATGAATGAACCTGAACAGCAGCAGTGGCAGAACATTCCAACTTTCTACATGAACATGTTTGCAGACATTCCCGAAAGCAGATCTTTATCAAAGATTTTGTTTTTTAAAAGAAATTGCTGCGTTTGTGGCTCGAGAGATTGAACGTTCCTGTCACGTCTGAAACCTGTGGTACGTCTACTCCAGATATTTGAACTCATAATCTAGACTGGTGAAGGAATGGCCGAGTTAAGAGGTGCCTTCTTTTACGGGAGATGTTAAAACAATTCTACTCCTCAAGTTGGCATTAACCCACGGTGGTGCAGTGGTACAGCTACTGCCTTACAGCTGCCAGAGACCCCGGTTCAATCCCGACTACGGGTGCTTGTCTGAATGAATGAATACGTTTATTGGCCAAGTATGTGCACATACGAGGAATGTGCCTTGGTGCTCCGCTCACAAATGACAACACAAACATACAGTTAACAATTAAGAATAAAGCATAACCACATCAAAACAATAAGGATACAACATTTCGGTCTGTACGGAGTTTGTACATTCCCCCCGTGACCTGCGAGAATTTTCTCCGAGATCTTCGGTTTCCTCCTACACTCCAAAGACATACAGGTTTGTAGGTCTATTGGCTTGGTATAAATGTAAATTGTCCCGAGTGTGTGTAGGATAGTGTTAGTGTGTAGGGATCGCTGGACTCGGTGGGCCGAAGGCCCTGTTTCCGCACTGTATCTCTAAACTAAACCAAATAAATAACCCCGGTACTACTTAACAGAGCACAAGTGTTATCCTTGGCACACAGGCCAATCTCATTCCTGAGCAATCACTATATGCATAATTATCTGTACGAAGGAATGGCAGACGCTGGTTTAAACCGAAGATAGAGACACAAAAAGCTGGAGTGACTCAGCGGGACAGGCAGCATCTCTGGAGAGAAGGAATGGGTGATGATTCGGGTTGAGACCCTTCTTCAGTCTGTCCCGCTGAGTTACTCCAGCTTTTTGTATCTATACACAATAACCTGTTCATTACTTGAAAGTTACCTTGTGTACGCTTGCTAACCCCTTGCTAACATAATAGTTCAAAAAAACATTTCACTGGTCATATGTCATTTTGAGGATCCCAAGGTTTGAATGGTGCTTTATAAATGTAAATTCTCTTTTCGCAGTTCAGTTTTAATATCAGTACATTGAAAGCAAATGTCCCTCTCATATCATTACACATGTTCCCAATTAAGGGAAGAGGCTTCATGGTCGCATTCACTTTACCTCGTAAATCGTTTGCAGGAAGCAGGGCTTGACTACAGATACAGTAGTATTTGCGCAGTGTCCATTTCAAACATGCAGCACACTGGATAATCCCAACTCGTTGGACGTACTCTGCTCATTGCAACAAAGAAAAAAACCCACTTCATTCTTTCTTGGCGCTTGAAACGAAAGTCAATAACATGTCCAAGGGGAGTAAATGGGCGGTTTGTAGAGTCAGAGGCAAGTCAGGGCACGAGCTTTAAAAACCTGTGCAGCCTGTGGGCACTCTTCATTGATGTTATGGTTCATTCAAACTGATGCAAGAGCTTGAAGGAAGCATGTGCCAGAATGTTCCCTTGCAATGTCAGGGAAGAGAGGAAGGTGGTGTTTGTGCTTGCAAAAGCTGGGTCCTGCTTCATCAGCTGTCAACAGATAATTTGACTTTATCCGTGCGTGGACTAGGAGTTAATCGGCTAAGGGATAAGCCAAGGTATGCTCTCCATCAGATTGAAGTATGTGGGGGCAAGACCATAAAACAGTGAACGGGAAGGCATTCTGATCAGAAGTGAATTACACCAATGGGTGGCATGCCAACAGTAGTAATTAGTTTCATCAAAGCACTGCTCCTCTCCAGGCCCACTGCTTCTGCCCTGTTGAAGGTTCTAAGTCTCTCACACATTATTCTGCACTCCTCAATTTCACTTTTAATGTGGGAACAATTATGCTAATCCAGTGAATAGAAGAGGGTGGTACCTTTTAATAAAGGACAAGGACTCCTATTCTAACTCAGGTGGCCAAAGTTTGTTTCCTTTTCTCTGCACCACAAGAAGCCAAATGAGTTCAGACAAGTTCTTTGCTGAGTCCCCGAACTATTTGTCCACAGGAAAAATTCCTTCAACTCACAAGCATGCACTTGCCTATCAGTCTCAAAGTGACTACAAGGGAAATAGAAAGACAGACATTTAGTTTTGTTCAGAGATGCAGTGTGGAAACATGACCTTCAGCCCACCGAGTCCACACCCACCAACGCTATCCTATACACACACACAAGGGTGCAATTTACAATTACACCAAGCCAATTAACCTACGAACCTGCACGTCTTTGGAGTGGGGGAGCAAACCAGATCCTGGAGAAAACCTATGGGGAGAACATACAAACTCCGTACAGACAGCCACCAGAGTCAGGATCGAACCCGGGTCTCTGGCGCTGTAAAGCAGCAACTCTACCGCTGCGCCACATTCTTAACCAAAGTACCCTTTGTCAAACACAGTCAAATTGGGGATAACAAGGTCCTACAAACAGCACTATGAAGAAGGGTTTCGACCCAAAACGTCACCCATTCCTTCTCTCCAGAGATGCTGCCTGCCCCGCAAGCAGTTTATCTGCCGCAGCGATGTTGAATGAGGGATACATATTGGACAGAATTTGCCCACTCTTCTTTTCACTGGATCTTTTCTGACTACCCTGAGAGGGCAGATGCGGCCTCAGATGCTCAGATCTGGCTCCATCATCATACTGGGTTCTATTAGTTTAAAATTAACATTTTGTTCAAGATGGCCGCGCCGTTGTGTTTGGCTGCCTGCCACTGTATGTTTCTTTTTTTTTCCTAGTCAGATGTGCAGCACTTTGGTCAACGTGGGTTGTTTTTAAATGTGCTATACAAATAAATTGACTTGACTTGACTTGACTACCCTAACCAGGAGAATGCATTTAAATGGGGAAACCTGCCAAGTCCACAACCAATGGAGAAAGATAGAACATTTATGCTGGAGTGAGAAGGAATGGATGCAATGGGATGATTTAGCGTTTGGTGGGTATATGGAACAAGCTGCCAGAGGAAGTAGTTGAGGCTGGTACAATAACAACATTTTAAAAACAACATGGACAAGTACATGGATAGGAAAGGTTTAGAGGGACACGAACAAAATGGAGGCAAAGAGACAAGCTTAGATGGGGTGTCTTGGTCATAGACGTGTTGAGCTGAAGGGTTCGTTTCCATGCTGTACAACTAAATCGTAGCATGAATCAATTGAGCTAAAAGGCTTCTTTCTGATCTGAAATGGGTGCATTGTACATAGACTTGCATAGATGCAACCTCCTACAACATTGGGATTTACACTGGATGTGATTCTCAGATCACTGGTTGAGCCTCTGCAAAAACAACACATCTAATTCAGGGCATCAAACTTCAGAAATAATGGGGTGCAGTGAAGATCTACGAGAATGATCCCAGGGAAAGATTCCAACTTCGTCCATCCCTACCATCCTGTTTATCCATTTCTCTCCCTTGCCCTTACATTAGAAATGGGAACACTGGGCTGTTTATTACTCCTCCTACATCTTTAACAAAGGGGCCAAGCATCTAATGAATTTACCATGTTGCCATTTCATCTGGCACCAGTTATCTTAAGCAGAGAACAAATATCTGTTCCCGGTATCACCCAGTAATTGCAACAACATGTGATGTTGCGCAAGACCACTGGTAAGCAAAATAAAACAATTCAAAAGATGGAAAATAACATTTCTGGCATAAGTCACCACATAAGGCATCAATGTGTCCTGCCCAGACGGCCAAGTTTCTGTTTCAGAATGTTTTCTCAGCAAGTGGCTAAGAAACGTCAGGATCGATACGTGTTCTGCATTAAAAGAGCCACTGTCTTCACTGATCCTAAGGTAGACACAAAATGCTGGAGTAACTCAGTGGGTCAGGCAGTATCTCTGGAGAGAAGGAATGGGTGGCGTTTCGGGTCGAGGCCCTTCTACAGATTACAGCAAAGTCCCTTTCCCCTGACTCTAGTCTGAAGAAGGGTCTCGACCCAAAACACCATCCATTCCTTCTCTCCAGAGATGCTGCCTGTCCCGCTGAGTTACCCCAGCATTTTGTGTCTATCATGGGTGTAAACCAGCATTGGCAGTTCCTTCCTACACAGAGCACTGATCCTGATGCAAATGCTTAGAGCAGGGCTGTGGTTGTGAGAAAACCCAACAAAGAATGAAACCAACAGCGTTAACTCACCTTGCATGGAAATTCACCATGACTGGTTTGTCACTGTTGATAACTCGGTCAGTGAAGTCTGCTGGGCTCTGTATACTGAAGGAAACATCACAAGAAGGAGACGCACAAAATCTTCTGGCGGTGGTAAGACTGGCTCGGTTGTGAAAGGGAGGCTTGGTGCCATGCCAGCAAAGGGAGGTCAAGGCTGGACGGTGCGCCGAGGACGGAGACTGCAGTGGCCGAGCAACCTGCCGAAGGGTCACTGACAGCAGCCTTCTCAGCAAAAGCCTATGTGCCATCTGCAAATGCAAACCACGCGTGTTATGATGTGCAAAGGCAAATACATTAAAACAACAGCCTTCAATTAACAAAGTGCAACCAGCTCACCTCATTTATAAACACAAGACCAGAAGGTCATTCACAAGTTCATAAATGATAGGAGCAGAATTAGGCCTTCAAGTCTACTCCTCCTTTCAATCATGGCTGATCTATCTCTCCTTCTCAACCCCATTCTCCTGCCTTCTCCCCCAGAACCTTTGACACCCTTTACTGATCAAGTAACTGCCAGTCTCTGCTTTAAAAATACCCAATGACTTGGCCTCCTTGGCCACAATGAATTCCACAGAGTCATCACCCTCCGATGAAAGAAATTCCTCCTCATCTCCTTTCTAAAGGTATGTCCTTTTATTCCAAGGTCCTGCTCTCTGGTCCTGGCCTCTCCCACTTGTGAAAACATAACCACTCTGTCCAGGCCTTTCACTATTTGGTAAGTTTTAACCTCGAGGTGTATCGAATCATATGACTGATCATGGTGTAATATATGTGGGTTGTGCTGCATGCAACTGATGGGCAAACCAAGAAAATCCCCTGCTGAGTTCTACACGCACTTAGCTGGGGTTTAGTGTCAGCTGAGAAAGAAGAGCCAACAACAGCCTCACGGTTTTATGCTTCCATGTGAGCACAGGATGCTGACCATCAGGCTTAACTGTGATCAAAATGAAAATAAAATGTTCGAGAGATGAATATTCTACTCGTATTTCTACGGTCCTTTGTGAAGCTGCTCCCGACAAAAGTTAACATCTTTGGAGGAGGTGACAAATAGTATGCAAATGAAAAAATATATATACAAGAACAGAAACAACTGCTTACGAAGGGGAGACCCTGCCCTGGGGGGGGGGGGGGAAATTGAAGGCCTTCTGCCACGTTCGGTGGCAGGCAGTAGATTGGGGTGTCCGGTGAACTTTCGTAACTTTGTCATCGGCAAAACACGGCGACGCTCGAGGTCTGTACATGATTTTACTGGGTTGTACGCAGAACAAACCATTTCACTTTACCTAGGTACGTGTGACAATTAAGTATCATTGGATTATTGAATTGCTAAAGAGGTAGGAAGAAAATACAGCCAGAGCCATTCAGATCACTCCCATCATACGACTGGAATTCTCTGCCACAGAGGGCAGTGGAAGCCAAATCACTGGATGGATTTTTAAGAGAGAGTTAGATAGAGCTCTAGGGGCTAGTGGAATCAAGGGATATGGGGAGAAGGCAGGCACGGGTTATTGATTGGGGACGATCAGCCATGATCACAATGAATGGTGGTGCTGGCTCGAAGGGCCGAATGGCCTAACTCCTGCACCTATTTTCTATGTTTCTATGATATTGTTTAGGGACAGTCTGGAGAAGGGTGCTGACCTGAAACCTCGCCTGTCTATTCCTTCCTCAATTGCTGTCCTACCCATCGAGTTCCTCCAGATTTACTCAAGATTCCAGCATTTGCAATTACTTGTGTCTCATTCCCATCACTGATATTTACCAGGGTGGGAATGAGATCGAGGGAAGCGAGTGACAGTAGGATAAGGAATCACAACAAAGCCGAAGGAAATTGAGGTCCATTTAATCCGGTGAACAAATTGCATTGTCACAGATCATGATTATAATTTACTTGCATCGGCATTGCATGAAATGCAACTGGACCAACACTCAGTACCCCTCTGACTAGAAATTTATCAGCCAACATTTGCTCCTCTCAAAATTTGGAAGAAATAACAGGCTCAAGTGACATATTTTAGAATTGAAATGCCTCCAGGAATTTAAACTCTACCCCCACTGCCAGCCATCTCTCGTATGCTCATGGCCCCTAGGCAGTATGCTGTCAGTTTCCATATGCATAGCGATGGCATCTGTTTAACCTCACTTCATTTCCTAGCCCCATCACAGCCTCCAAATTAAGCTATAGATACAACTAAACAATCAGAACGTTTCAGCACAAGTCTTCCGACCCCCAACTGAAACTTTGTTCCCAAACGACCAATTCAACCATGTCTTTTGTGTAAGGAGGAACTACAGATGATGGTTTTGGCCGAAGATTGACACAAAAAGCTAGAGTGACTCAGCGGGACAGGCAGCATCTCTGGAGAGAAGGAATTGGTGATGTTTCGGGTCGAAGTAGGGTCTCGACACGAAACGTCACCCATTCCTTCTCCCCAGAGATGCCATTCCATGTCTTTGACAAGTCTAACTTTGTATCAGACTCTGTGTGCAAAGGTCTTTGCCTACTGTACTCAGAGTTTTGGATGTCATAGCCATGCCATTCATAAAGTTACCTACTTCTACTTGACTGACAACAGTCGTTCTAACCTTGTCCTGGAGCGCTCATCTGTGCCATTCTTTCCCTCTCATCATCTCTTCCAACAATCATGACTAGCTTTATTCATCCTAACCAGCTACTGTAAATTACTCATGTGCAGGCGGGAGACTTTGATGTTAATGAACATGAATAAGTTACAGAGGAAAAAGTGGTGGAATGAGATTGTTCCTAATGGCATAGGAGCAGGTCAGTCACCCACTGAGGATACAGACTCGATGGGCTGAAAAAGCTTCCTTCTTTGTTGTTAGGAAGTACAGGTTGTTTTTTTTTTTTTAAACCTGGAATTCCAGCAGGAATCTGCAAAAAATTGTGATAAATGTTCCATCAAATAGTGGGCTGTGAACATTGGGGAATTAACAAGGTGAAGGGACGAGGATAGATTGTAAAAGCAGGAGTAAGTTGTACATCCAGTCAAGACTATTCTGCCATCCATCAAGATCATGGTTAATCTTTTACCTCAGTGGCATTTATTTTTGCTCAATTTTCAAACCCATCGATTTCCTTTAATTTTCTGAAATCCTTGAATATTTTTATTATGAATTAAATTTGGGCGGCACAGTGGTAGAGCTACTGCCTTACAGCGCCAGAGACCTGGCTTGCCTGTACTGAGTTTGTATGTTCTCCCCGTGACCTGCGTGGTCTTTTCACTGAGACCTTTGGTTTCCTCCCACACTCCAAAAACGTGCAGGTTTGTAGGTTAATTGGGTTGGTGTCAATGTTAAAAAAAATGTCCCTGGTGTGTGTGGTGCAGTGTTAATGTGCGGGGATCACTGGTTGGCATGAACTCCAAAAAGTTAATCTGCAGGTCTAATCAGTAGTAAAGAAAGCAAACTCAATGCTAACATATATTTCAAGAGAGCTTGTATACAAAAACAGGGATGTAATGATGAGGCGCCAAGGCGCTGGTAAGGCCGCATTTGGAATAACGTGAGCAATTTTGGGCATCATATCCGAGGAAGGATGTGCTGAATCTGGAAAGGGTCCAGAGGAGGTTTACAAGAATGATCCCAGGAATGAGTAGGTGAATCGATGATGAGCGTTTGTCAGCACTGGGCCTGTACTCACTCGAGTTTAGAAGAATGAGCACCTCATTGAAACATACAGAATAGTAAAAGGCTTGGATAGAGTGGATGTGGAGAGGATGTTTCCACTAGTAGGAGAGTCTAAGACTAGGGATCATAGCCTCAAAATTAAAGGACATTCTTTTAGGAAGGAGATGAGGAAGAATTTATTTCGTCAGAGGGTGGTGAATCTGTGGAATTCTTTGCCACAGAAGGCTGTGGAGACCAAGTCAGTGGATATTGTTAAGGCAGATATAGATTAGTACAGGTGGCAGAGGTTATGGGGAGATGGCTGGAGAATGGGGCAGGAGGGAGAGATAGATCAGCCATGACTGAATGGCAGAGTAAACTTGATGGGCCAAATGGCTTAATTCTACTCCTATCCTTTATTACTCGGTGGGCCGAAAGGCCTGTTTCCACACTGTAAACTAAACTCAATATTTGAGCCTTCAAAACCATGCAGTTGCACAGTGCGGAATGCAAAGATTTATCATGTTCTTCAAGAAGAAATTTCCCCTCACCTCAGTCCTAAATGGCTTATTTTGAAATTGTAACCCCTGGTTCTATGCTGCTCGGCCAAGGGAAAACATTCTTACTGTACTCACTCCTTTAGGCCAGATGCAAATTTGCAGTCTGATCTTCCCTCATTCTCTGAAATCTAAAATAATTCAGGCCTAGTCCACTTAGCGGCACGGTGGCGCAGCGGTAGAGTTGCTGCCTTACAGCGAATGCAGTGCCGGAGGTTCGATCCTGACTACGGGCGCCGTCTGTACGCAGTTTGTACGTTCTCCCCGTGACCTGTTTGGGTTTTCTCCGAGATCTTCGGTTTCCTCCCACACTCCAAAGACGTACAGGTATGTAGGTTAATTGACTGGGTAAATGTAAAAATTGTCCCTAGTGTGTGTAGGATAGTGTTAATGTGCAGGGATCGCTGGGCGGCGCGGACACAGTGGGCCGAAGGGCCTGTTTCCGCACTGTATCTCTAAATCTAAATCTTAATCTCTCCTCACACGGCAAAACTGACATCCATGGAATCAGACTACTGAATCCTCACTGCACTCCCTCTATGGCCAGAACATCCTCTTTAGGCAAGGGGACAAAATATATAATTCCTGGTGCAAATTCATCAGGGCCAGGTATAATTGTGTAATCTTGTACCAAAATCCTCTTGCATATGTTAACATAACATTTGCCTTGCTGATCACTTGCTCCACCTGAATGTTGACTTCAGTCACACAAGTACAAGAACACCGAGGTCCCACACACATTACCCAATCTCTGACCATTTGAAAACGATTCCACTTTTTGTTTTGTGTAACAAAAGTAGATAATTTCATATTTTAATACAATATTCCATGTGCCACATTCTTGCCCACGGGATCAGCTTGTTCATATCTTCTTAAAATCAAGTTTCTCACAATCCTAACTAGATGTGTCATCAGCAAACGTGGAAATTTGACATGGTCTGATTTGTTCTGTACCTTTTCATACCTCTTGTTTCCCTCTCCCCTGACTCACAGTCTGAAGAAGGATCTCGACCCGAAACGTCAACTATTCCTTTTCTCCAGAGATGCTGCCTGACCAAGTGAATTACACCAGGATTTTGTGTCTATCTTTGGATATTTGTCAACCTCAGGCAAATCATTGATATGGTTTGCAAATAGCTCAGGCCCAAGAACAAATCCCTGAAAGATATATAAGAAAATAACTGCAGATGCTGGTACAAATCGAAGGTATTTATTCACAAAATGCTGGAGTAACTCAGCAGGTCAGGCAGCATCTCTGGAGAGAAGGAATGGGTGACGTTTCGGGTCGAGACCCTTCTTCAGACTGAAGGGTCGCGACCCGAAACGTCACCCATTCCTTCTCTCCAGAGATGCTGCCTGACCTGCTAAGTTACTCCAGCATTTTGTGAATAAATCCCTGAAAGATGTTCTACTTTCATTCCATCATCTCAAAGATGTGCCAGTAGTTTAAATGCATATTGTAAATTAGCTCTCAATATATGTTAGTGGCAAATGAGTGCAGTTGGGCATGTGCCAAAAATAAGTTTTGGGGTAATGGGACTGATGAGATAGATCACTCTGTTGGGAGCTGATATGGATAGGATGGTAGGATAGGGGGAAGATAGGATGGGCTGCTTGGTCTTCCTTAGCGATTATCAGAACTTATACACAGGCTGTCAACCCTTGATTCATCTTTATTCCCACCCTTTGCTTCCTGATCAATAAGGAATTCACATCAGTGTACTACCCCCAACTCTATTCCCTGACTTCCGTTCACTTTATTGTCACGTTGTCTCTTTTGTTGCTTGTTCGCCAGTCAGTGGAAAGACAATACACGATTACAATCGAGTCATTCACAGTGTAAGTATGCATGATAAGGGAATAATTTTTAGTGGAAGGTAAAGCCAGTAAAGTCTGTTCAAAGATAGTCCAACTTATCGACACAAAATACAGGAGTAACAGAGGTAATGGGGGATGTTTCGGGTTGAGACCCTTCTTCAGACAGTCTGAAAAACTTCTCCCTTCTCTCCCGAGATACTACCTGTCCCGCAGAGTTACTCCAGCATTTTGTGTCTACCTTCGATGTAAACCAGTTCCTTCCTACTCTGTCCCTTAACTTGTTGACCAACGTCCTGCGCGGAAACTTATCTAGCGCCTTCACGAGATCCAAACATGCAAAAAGCATCACAAAACCAAACGCAGGCTCGGCGATCGTTTCGTTCAACACCTTCGCTCAGTCCGTCTTAACCAACCTGATCTCCCGGTGGCTGAGCACTTCAACTCCCCCTCCCACTCTGACATTTCTGTCATGGCCCTCCTCCAGTGCCATAATGAGGCAAATTGGAGGAACAGCACCTCATATTTAGCTTGGGCAGCTTGCAGCCCAGTGGTATGAAGTTCCTCTGCCCCTCTCTTCCCCTCCCCCTTCCCAGATCTCCCTCTCTCTTCCTGTCTCCACCTTTAGCCTTCCTTTGTCCCGCCCCCTCCCCTGACATCAGTCTGAAGAAGGGTCTCGACCCGAAACGTCACCCATTCCTTCTCTCCTGAGATGCTGCCTGACCTGCTGAGTTACTGTGAATAAATACCTTCGATTTGTACCAGCATCTGCAGTTATTTTCTTACAAGACCCCCATGTGTCACCAAAGGTCAGAGAGGTTCACAAGGACGATCCCAGGATTGACATGTGATGAGCGTTTGACGGCACCGGGCCTGTACTCGCGAATGGCGGAGTAGACTTGATAGGCCTCATTGTGCTGGGATGACTGATGAACACGAGCCCCCCCCCCCCTCTCCCAGCCGCGCCGTGGCCGCCCCCGACCCCACTCACCTCGCTCACGCCGCCGCAGGTCAGGCCCGACGTCACTTCCTGGAGACCGACTCCCAGGCGCCCCCGCGGCCTCGGCTTTGGGGGGCCACCGCCGCGCGCCCCTTCGCCTTCACTGCCGCGCAGGGGGAGAGGGAGGGAGGGGCAGTGTGGCCGCTTCCTTACTCCCCACTTCCGCGGGCCAGTGGAAGCGCAAGAACTCCGCTAAAGCCCGATGACACGAAATGCCAGCGCTCCGGTCGCCATATTTGTAAAGGAAAGCGCAACCGGAAGTGGGAGGGACGGAGCCTTGTGGTCACGCGGTGCGTTGTTTGCAGGTACGACCGCGTTGACATTGAGGTCCCTGGTCCCTCCCCACCCCCCTCCCCACCCCCCTCCCCACCTCCACAACCCCCACCTCCACCCTCCCTCCTCCCCCTCCTCCTCTCCACCCACCCTCACCCCCCTACAACCCCCCCACACACACCCCCTCCCTCCCCACACACCCCACACACCCCCTCCCCACCCCCCCACCTCCACAACCTCCACCCTCACCCTTCCCTCCCTCTCTCCCCCTCCCTCCCTCTCTCCCCCTCCTCCTCTCCCCCCACCCTCACCCCCCCCCTACACCCCCCACCCCCCCTACACCCCCCACCCTCCCTCCCTCCTTCCCCTCCCCCCATCCTCTCCCTCCCTCCCCCCCTCTCCCTCCATCCCCCCCACTCCCTCCCTTCCTCTCTCCCTTCCTCCCTTTCCCCCTCCTCTCCCTTTCTCTCCCCTCCTCCTCTTTCCCTTTCCCCTGACTGGCTCTCACCGCCAGCCACGCCATGCCAGGTCTTGGTGTTTGTTGGGATGCACACCGCAGGATCCATCTAGTCCTTTAGCAAAAGCAAGAATTTTGTTTTCTTTCCAGCTGCTATGTTCTGACATGTCAGGCTCCAGGGGATGTTTCTGCCCTCTCTATAAGTGTTTGAACATTTATTAGATCTCCCTGTTCTTCATACCACGGTTGCACGGTTGCATTTTATTTCCATATACTAAGCCAAGAAATCTGTTCTTAAAATCTGCTGCATCTTCCAATTGCTTACAACAACTTGGTCATTTCCAGATTGCCAGTTTTAATAGGAAGGAAATGCATATGGAAGGAAACTTATATAGGTACTGGTAAACATGCAACAGAAGGGCCTTCTATTTACGGAACTCCTTTTATGACCACGGGATATCTCAAAGCCACTTTACTGTAAATAAAATGTTTTTTGAGCATATTCAGCATTGTTGTTATTAGTTTCAGGAATGCAGTTTGGAAACAGGCTCTTCAGTCCACCGAGTCCACATCATCCATTGATTTCATACTAGTTCCTTGTTATCCCACTTTCTCACACACTCCCTACACACCAGGGGCAATTTACAATGGCCAATGAACCTTCAAACTTGCACATCTTTGGGATGTAGGAGGAAACTGGAGCACCCGGAGGAAACCCATGGTGTCACAGGGAGAACGTGCAAACTCCACACAGACAACACCGAAGGTCAGGATCAAACCTGGGTCTTCAATGTTGTGAAGCAGCAGCTTTACCAACTGCGCCACTGTGCTGTTGGAAATGTTATGATCATTTCATATGCAGCGAGATCCCACTAACAGTAACATGGCAGGTGTCAGCCATGACTCACTGGTTACGATCTTAGTTCTGAGTGAGGAGGCTGTGAGTTCAAGATCCATTCTAGGAATTTATGCCTAGTGTCTAGGATGATGGTATGGATTGAGTTCTGCTCTGGCAGATGTGCTATTATTTTGATAAGGCATTGAGATACCTCTGGGATTCTCAAGCTGTTTTTCCACAAAATTGTGCCATGAATTCATGTCCAGATGACAAATCCTCAATCCAAAGATAGCCTCCAGTATGGTAAACTCCTTCAATATTGCACAAAAGTGTGGGCCTTGAATTTGCAGTCATGTTTGTGGAGTGTGACCTTCCAATTTAGAGAACACCTCTGACATCTATTGCATTGCCGTTTATTGGGACACAGAGTGTGTTTTTTTAGATTTCTTTGGATTTAGAGATACAGCGCGGAAACAGGCCCTTCGGCCCACCGGGTCCGCACCGCCCAGCGATCCCCGCACATTAACATTATCCTACACGCACACTAGGGACAATTTTTACATGTACCCAGTCAATTAACCTACATACCTGTACGTCTTTGGAGTGTGGGAGGAAACCGAAGATCTCGGAGAAAACCCACGCAGGTCACGGGGAGAACGTACAAACTCCGTACAGACGGCGCCCGTAGTCAGGATCGAACCTGTCTCCGGCGCTGCATTCGCTGTAAGGCAGCAACTCTACCGCTGCACCACCGTGCCGCCAATGATTTTCTCATATGATTGTTGAAGACTATGTAGAAGGAGGCCATTTGGACCATCACGTGCCCATTAACACCCCATGGATTCTTGCACGAGTCATCTACAAGTGGTGATTTATAGTAAACAATTAATCTACCACCAGCACATCACTGAGATGTAGGAGCACCCAGGAGAAACTCGTGTCACTGGAAGGACATACAAACTCAATATAGACAGCTCTGGTGGTCAGGATCGAAGCTGCATCACCAGAGCTTGTTCTTTGGCTTGATCCTTAATTTCTGTTTTGTTTTTATCACTTTACATGCTTATCCAGTGATATAATTAGTTCCATCTTGTTTTTAATGAAATATTTTTCCTGCTCTTGCTCAACTTCTGTTGTTGTTCCAAGTCTGTTTTATTACTCTACGAATTTTTTCCTTCATCTTATCATCTCTAAACCAGATATTTTTCATGATTAGTTTTATTTTTGCCTTCTTTAATTATTATCTTAACTGATATCGTGCTATGATTACTCTTGACAGCTTGTCCATTGCCTTTGTCATCATTAGCTGAGTTCTTCAATTCAATAAAGTTCTTTTAACCAAACTCTTCTGTTCAATTTCTTTGTTAAGAAAGGACTCCTTCTTTCATTGGTCCAAAGAAGGGCCCTAACTCAAACCTTCAACTGTCCATCTCCCTCCACAGATGCTGCCTGACCCGCTGAGTTTCTCCAGCACGATTCTTTGCTCAAGATTCCAGAATCTGCAGCCTCTCCTGTGCTCTTTAAGTCTTTTGATAGACACAAAATGCTGGAGTAATTCAACAGGTCAGGCAGCATCTCTGGAGAAGAAGGATGGGCGACGTTTTGGGTTGGGACCTTTCTTCAGACTTTTCTTTGTTTCTACATTTTATCCTTTAAATCTTTGCTCCCTTTTACTATACACTACTTTTCCTTGCCAGTTTGTCTGCGATTAGTTGAATTCTCCTCCGATTACTACTGCCTGTGCATTGATCATTTCATAGATTTTACAAAATAATTTCTTCCTCCACTTTCACTGCTGGATGATTTGCAGTAAACACTCCTCATAAAATTAATCCCTTTACGAATCACTCGAGTTTTATTGTCTGATTGTGGCTGTCCGAATGCACATTTTTACATCACCTTATCCAAGATAAAGCGGTTTACTTTAGTCAATCTCAGGGGGAAATGTCTGCAAAATACCCTGAAGAAAACAATGTTGTGACACTGGATCTCATTGTATAAGATAATTGTCTGCAGACAGCATTAGTAATACAGCTGCAAATCTATCAAACTTGGAGCAACTCAATCTTTAGGATTAATCTCATGCTGCTTGCTATGCTGAGGAGGTGTTAGAATGTACTTTGGTCAATAGGAATTGGTTCTTTGGACTTTGTGTATACTGATTTTAATAGACCATTTATTTGGAAATTCTATTCGGAGCCAGATGGGAATGGTTCCATGTGGTGAAATATGAAAAGGTGGAGATTATTTGCTGTTGTGATACAGTTTGCGATCATTAGAGGGTTTACTGGGGCTCTGCAGGGATTCAAGAAAGTGTGCAAATGTGTCTGAGCTGCTGGACAGTTGCTAAGTTGCTAAGCGGCGCGTGCAGACGCAGCGGCCCCACGCTCTCCCGATTTTTCGAGTGTTTTTAATGTTTTTCCAAGTTCGTCAAGTTTGTTACTTCAACAACTCTGGACAGTCAGCAGTAGACAGTATAGTCGTGAGTTCTTGCTGGACAAGAAAACAACAACATCAACAACACTGGACGCTACGCTTGCAGAGGAACTTAGCGGCCTCAGAATACTCTGCCTGACCTCGGCCTCGAGTGCTGCCCCCCGGCTGGAAAGGAGACGCCGCAGGCGGTATGAGAGGAGACGCCGCAGGCGGTGTGAGAGGAGACGCCGCAGGCGGTATGAGAGGAGACGCCGCAGGCGGTGTGAGAGGAAGTAGAAGAGGGGTAAGCGCGGAGGCATCCGGGCTAGGCTAGCGGCTAGCCCACACAGACCGGCTATTCCGAGCATGCTAATGGCTAATGTACGCTCACTGGACAATAAAATGGACACTATAAGACTTCTCCGGTCGACCCAGCGTGAGGTGAGGGAATGCTGTGTTTACGTTTTTATGGAAACATGGCTTAATGACATCCCGGACTCCGCTGTTCAGCTCGACCGGCTAACATGCTACCGATCGGACAGAGCTATGGTTAGCGGGGGGAAGACTCGCGGTGGCGGTGTGATTGTTTACATCAGTGATGCTTGGTGTCGGGACGCTGTGTTGGTCTACAAACACTGTTCACCGCTGGCGGAGTTTATGTTTGTGAAGTGCCGGCCTTTCTACCTCCCGAGGGAGCTAACAGCTATCCTGTTAGTCGCTGTTTACATCCCTCCCAGTTCCAACAACAAGGACAGAGAGGAGGCACTCTGTGAACTGTACGGGGCCATCTCTGAGCAGCAGACAGCACACCCAGATGGCTTTCTCATCGTAGCTGGGGACTTCAACCATGCTAACCTAAAAACTGTCATGCCTAAAATATACCAGCATGTTGATTTCCCAACACGAGAAAACAACACCTTGGACCTTGTTTACACGACCATCAAAGGAGCATACAAGGCTTCCCCCCTCCCCCACATCGGCCTCTCTGATCACCTCACCGTTCTGCTGAAACCGGCATACAGACCCCGGGTGAAAGTCACCAAACCGGTTTCAAAAGAGGTACGTGTGTGGTCAGAGGACAGCACAGCTGCACTCCAAAACTGCTTTGAGACTACAGACTGGGACATGTTCAAGCAGGCAGCAACATACAACAACACAACCAACATTCAGGAATACACAGAGACAGTTACAGGCTACATCACCAAATGCATTGATGATGTGACCCACACCAGAGCCATCACCATCCGGGCTAACCAGAAGCCATGGCTGACAGGGGAGGTCCATGGGCTGCTGAGGGTCCGCAACGTTGCCTTCAGAGAGGGCAATCCAGCCGGTCTCAGAGCAGCCAGGGCCAACCTTTCCAGTGGCATCAGGAAAGCCAAACAACACTACACCCGGCGCATCACAGCCCACTTCAGTGACAGCAGAGACACACGGAGCCTGTGGAAGGGTATTAGGACTATCACGGACTACAAACCCTTACCACAGACCTGTGACAGTGACACCTCTCTCCTGAACGACCTCAACGGCTTCTTCGCACGTTTTGAAGCACAGAGCAACACACCTGCGCAGAAAACAACTCCCCCCCCAACGACCAGGCTATTTGTCTGTCTCCAGGCAGTGTGAGGAGCACACTGTTAAGGATTAACACCCGAAAAGCTTCTGGACCTGACAACATTCCTGGTCGTGTGCTAAAAGACTGCGCAGCTGAGCTCACAGATGTCCTCACAGACATCTTCAACATCTCCCTGAGCCAGGCTGTTGTTCCCTCGTGCTTCAAAGAAACCACCATCATACCTGTGCCCAAGAAGTCTTCTCCATCCTGCTTCAACGACTACCGCCCTGTAGCGCTGACTTCAACCATCATGAAGTGCTTCGAGAGGCTGGTCATGAAGCAGATCAGATCCAACCTCCCCCCCTCCCTGGACCCGTTTCAGTTTGCATATCGAGCTAAGCGGTCCACTGAGGATGCCATCTCCTCTGCTCTACACCCAGCCCTCACCCACTTGGACACTAAAAACTCATATGTTAGGATGCTGTTCATAGACTTTAGCTCAGCATTCAACACCATCATCCCCCAGCAGCTGGTTTGTAAACTAACAAATCTGGGCCTCAGCCCCCTTCTCTGCAACTGGCTGCTGGACTTCCTCACTGCCAGACCCCAGTCTGTACGGGTCGGCAGCAACACATCGGACACCATCACGCTGAGTACGGGGGCCCCACAAGGATGTGTGCTAAGCCCCCTGCTCTTCACCTTGCTGACCCACGACTGCACACCCACCCACAGCTCCAACCACTTCGTCAAGTTTGCGGACGACACAACCGTGGTGGGTCTCATCAGCAACAACGACGAGACCCACTACAGGAAGGAGGTGAACCAGCTGGCCGCGTGGTGCACAGACAACAATCTCTTCCTGAATGTGGAGAAAACAAAGGAGATTGTTGTCGACTTCAGGAGAACGCACACCCCCACCCACTGACCATCAATGGTGCTGCTGTGGAGCAGGTGAGCAGCACCAAATTCCTGGGGGTGAACATCACCGAGGATCTCTCCTGGAGCAACAACACCACGTCCATCGCCAAGAAAGCCCAGCAGCGCCTCTACTTCCTCCGCAAACTGAAGAGAGCGGGAGCCCTCACACCTATCATGTACACTTTTTACCGAGGCGCTATTGAGAGCATCCTCAGCAGCTGCATCACTGTGTGGTTCGGAAGCTGCACAGCCTCCAGCCGCAAGACCCTGCAGCGCATAGTGAACACTGCTGAGAGGATCACTGGCGCCTCACTCCCAACACTCCTGGTCCTTTACACCACCCGCCTCACCCGCAAAGCATTGAGCATTGTGGGTGACCCCTCCCACCCCTCCAACAGCCTCTTCACCCTCCTGCCTTCAGGGAGAAGGTTTCGCAGCCTGAGGTCGAGCACCACCCGACTAAAGAACAGTTTTTTCCACCAGGCTGTCAGGATGCTGAACTCTCTCCCCTCCCTTCCTCCTCTCTCCCCTGCCCCCATTGGACCTGGACTTTAACACCCCACACACACGCACATCCAGCACCAGACACTTTTTTTAACGCTGCTATGGACAGGCTTTGCACTACTGTTCATTTTTTTTAATTTTATTGTAATATATTCATCTTCATCTTTTTTTCATTGAAGTGACTATATTTTATATTGATTGTTGTTTGCTGTGCCTTTTTAATTTTAACTTAATTTAATGCACTTTATTCCTCGGGATTGTGGGAAACGGTATTTCGACTTTCTGTCTGTGTAAACTAACTGAAAATTGACAATAAAGTTGACTTTGACTTTGACTTTGATATACTTACCTTGATTTGTGCTGTTTCCTGGACTAGAGGAAGAAAAGCCAATGGCCTAAGATAGAACCAAAAAGTTGGAGTAACTCAGCAGGTCGGACAGCATCTCTGGAGAAAAGGAATAGGTGACGTTTCGGGTCGAGACCCTTCATCAGACTAAGTGAATGACTGATTGGCATTGTTAGTGATGCATAATAGGTGAACTCTCATAAATAAAAATGTGATTTGGGATAATTTTGTTGGCTATTAATTACCTTAGGGAACTACCTTAGAGAGCTGCCAAGTGTCAGAATAGGATATGCAGGGAACTCATAACTCAATAGACAATAGGTGCAGGAGTAGGCCATTCAGCCCTTCGAGCCAGCACCGCCATTCAATGCGATCATGGCTGATCACTCTCAATCAGTACCCCGTTCCTGCCTTCTCCCCATACCCCCTCACTCCGCTATCCTTAAGAGCTCTATCCAGCTCTCTCTTGAAAGCATCCAACGAACTGGCCTCCACTGCCTTCTGAGGCAGAGAATTCCACATCTTCACCACTCTCTGACTGAAAAAGTTCTTCCTCATCTCCGTTCTAAATGGCCTACCCCTTATTCTTAAACTGTGGCCCCTTGTTCTGGACTCCCCCAACATTGGGAACATGTTTCCTGCCTCTAATGTGTCCAATCCCCTAATTATCTTATATATTTCAATAAGATCCCCCCTCATCCTTCTAAATTCCAGTGTATACAAGCCCAATCGCTCCAGCCTTTCAACATACGACAGTCCCGCCATTCCGGGAATTAACCTAGTGAACCTACGCTGCACGCCCTCCATAGCAAGAATATCCTTCCTCAAATTTGGAGACCAAAACTGCACACAGTACTCCAGGTGCGGTCTCACCAGGGCCCGGTACAACTGTAGAAGGACCTCTTTGCTCCTATACTCAACTCCTCTTGTTACGAAGGCCAACATTCCATTGGCTTTCTTCACTGCCTGCTGTACCTGCATGCTTCCTTTCATTGACTGATGCACTAGGACACCCAGATCTCGTTGAACTCCCCCTCCTCCTAACTTGACACCATTCAGATAATAATCTGCCTTTCTATTCTTACTTCCAAAGTGAATAACCTCACATAACTCAAAGCACATATGTTTAAGTAACTCAGCAGGTCATGCAGCATCTCTGGAGAAAATGGATAGGTGACGTTTCGGGTCGAGACCCTTCTTTAGGGTCCTGACCCAAAACGTCAACTATCCAGTCTGTCCAGAGATTCTGCCTGACCTGCTGAGTTACTCCAGCATTTTGTCTATTTTTTAGTATAAACCAGCATCTGCAGTTCTTTTATTACATTTTAGCACATATATTAACACAGACTATGATTATAACAGAAAGCAAGTGGCATTGCATATTAAAGACTGTTTAATGAGTTGATGTTTTGCAAAGATTATTTTTGTGCTTGAGTATTTACTGTGACAATAAATCTACAAGATAGACTCCCCAGATCCCTAACAATCTAATTAAATATTTGTACCTGCCCTGATACACCCAGTAATTGGCATCATCTGGTCATTTATTTACAGTGCGGCTAAGGTAGAGCAGAGAGTCATGAATCTGAATTTTTATGCAGGTTAAATTTCTGTTCAGTGCTGATTACCCTGAATGCTGCAATTGATTACAGTGACCTTTGGTGAGGAAGGAGGCACGGTGGTATGGGCGTGGGGAGCTTCATTGTATGGGAATTTGGTAATAACATTCACCACATTCACTGCTGAAGGTGAGCTCATACAGGAAGTGTGGAGTGTGCTTGTTCTTGCCTCATACCATCAACAGAAAAGTGGCTATGCAGGAACAACATATTCTACTTTCCCCATTGCTGTGGTCAATTCAAGGTGTGGTCAGAAATGCAGACTTCCACAGTAGGTGTGTTCAGTGGATCACATTTCTGCGCAACAAGAACCAAGTCAGCTTGTGGGTTTGTGTGATCAATTTGATGGATATGCAGACAATCGCTAGCTTATCAACATTTTTGGAAGTAATAACCAAAAGGTTAAACCAGACTGTGGGAACAAATGAAATGAATAGTTTGCTCTCACGAACAGTTTTAATGTCTTAGGTACTTGAACACTTCCTGTATTCACTAATTATCTCATGTTCGGAGCAGGGTGATAAATGCTGGGTTTCCGAATTTCGATTCTCTTTGTTTTTCAGAATGAGTATTAACAGGATGTTCACAGGGAGGGCTTCACAAATAATGTAGTTTGCCATCCCCTCACACAATTATCTAAGCCTGTACAATGAGTAAAACTACCTATTTGATTTTTTTTTACGGTCAGCTAAAAGCATAAAGTTCAATTGCAGATTCCCTATTGCAATTCCAATTGAGGTTAATAGTTTGCCAGATAAAACATCTTCAGTGAAATATTATTAAACCATCCCAAAATGCTTTATATGGACGGGGTTATTCACTCACCAACTATAAATTGGGGGGGAAAAATCTGGGAATGTCACTGGAGGTTACATCACCAAGGGTTATTTTGTAGAAATGTAGAACCTCCTCTCCCCTCTCCCATCAGGCAAGAGTTACAGAAGTATGAAAACACACACCTCCAGATTCAGGGATAGTTTTTTTCCAACTGTTATCAGGCAACTGCACCATCCTATTACAAACTAGACAGTGGTCCTGACACACTCGCTATCACATTGGAGGCTCTCGGACTATCTTTAAACAGACTTTACTGGACTTTATCTCGTACCAAACGTTATCCTTTATCCTGTATCTATACACTGTAGATGGCTTGATCGTAATCATGTAGAGTCTTTCCACTGACTGGATAGCACGCAACAAAAACGTTTTTCACTGCAATAAACTAAGCTAAACTAAATGTAGCGAGGTGCAAGGGTTACTTGAAGATTTCCAGACCCCACTCTGTTATGGGTGAGTGTTATAACAACTAATGGTGGAGCAAAGGAGAAAGAAGCACCGTTTTGGAGGAAATTGTGAAGATGGTTTGGGTTAAAATCATGGGGCATTTGTAAAATAAGACAAAGATGTTGAAATCAATGGATTGGGTGGGAATGATTGGTGAGTGAATTTCGGGAAAGAAGGAATTCTGGGTGAGTTGTAAAATGTGGGATTTCAAAGACTGAGGAAATTGTTGTGGATACTTTGGAGGAGGCAATTTGTATGGCATAAAGTGCGGTTTGCAGTTGAATATGTCATCACGGCTGGCAACCATGCACTTAACCTTTAAATGATGGAATTAACGGCAACATTTAATAAAATCATTGTTCAGCTAATCCAAAGAGACGACGGATTGAAACAATGTGCTTCCTGGTTTAAAGATGTTATGTTTTAAAACCAATATAGTAGTTTAGCTCAGTTAGTAACTTACTAATCTCTATGTTAAACCAAGTCCCTTTCCGGGCTAATCGTCTAAAGCAATAATTAGATTGTGCTTCTTTGTCACTTGCACTGAGACATACCTGCTGAGTTCAATACACCAGTCAAGATGCAGGTTTGTATAAGAAAATAACTGCAGATTCTGGTACAAATCGATTTATTCACAAAATGCTGGAGTAACTCAGCAGGTCAGGCAGCATCTCGGGAGAGAAGGAATGGGTGACGTTTCGGGTCGAGACCCTTCTTCAGTCTGAAGAAGGGTCTTGACCCGAAATGTCACCCATTCCTTCTCTCTCGAGATGCTGCCTGACCTGCTGAGTTACTCCAGCATTTTGTGAATAAATTAAGATGCAGGGTTGATTTGGCCTTTATTTTTCTCTCAATAAACCTAACCAGGCAATTACTGGTGCTTCGTCCCACTGCTGTTGCTGTATACAATAGACAATAGACAATAGGTGCAGGAGTAGGCCATTCAGCCCTTCGAGCCAGCCACGCCATTCAATGCGATCATGGCTGATCACTCTCAATCAGTACCCCGTTCCTGCCTTCTCCCCGTACCCCCTCACTCCGCTATCCTTAAGAGCTCTATCCAGCTCTCTCTTGAAAGCATCCAACGAACTGGCCTCCACTGCCTTCTGAGGCAGAGAATTCCACACCTTCACCACTCTCTGACTGAAAAAGTTCTTCCTCATCTCCGTTCTAAATGGCCTACCCCTTATTCTTAAACTGTGGCCCCTTGTTCTGGACTCCCCCAACATTGGGAACATGTTTCCTGCCTCTAATGTGTCCAATCCCCTAATTATCTTATATGTTTCAATAAGATCCCCCCTCATCCTTCTAAATTCCAGTGATCATGAAGAACCCCCATTTATTCACAAAATGCTGGAGTAACTCAGCAGGTCAGGCAGCATCTCAGGAGAGAAGGAATGGGTGACGTTTCGGGTCGAGACCCTTCTTCAGACTGATGTCAGGGGGGCGGGACAAAGGAAGGATATAGGTGGAGACAGGAAGATAGAGGGAGAACTGGGAAGGGGGAGGGGAAGAGAGGGACAGAGGAACTATCTAAAGTTGGAGAAGTCAATGTTCATACCGCTGGGCTGCAAGCTGCCCAGGCGAAATATGAGGTGCTGTTCCTCCAATTTCCGGTGGGCCTCACTATGGCACTGGAGGAGGCCCATGACAGAAAGGTCAGACTGGGAGCGGGAGGGGGAGTTGAAGTGGAGTGGCTCAGCCACCGGGAGATCAGGTTGGTTAAGGCGGATTGAGCGAAGGTGTTGAGCGAAACGATCGCCGAGCCTGCGTTTGGTTTCGCCGATGTAAAGAAGTTGACATCTAGAGCAGCGGATGCAATAGATGAGGTTGGAGGAGGTGCAGGTGAACCTCTGTCTCACCTGGAAAGACTGTTTGGGTCCTTGGATGGAGTTGAGGGGGGGATGTAAAGGGACAGGTGTTGGATCTCCTGCGGTTGCAGGGGAAAGTGCCCGGGGATGGGGTGGTTTGGGTAGGATGCTGGAGTAACTCAGCGTGTCTACCTTCGATTTGAACCAGCATCTGCAGTTATTTTCCGACACATGAAGAACCCCCATGTCTGATTCTTGCTCTGTACTGAATTAATTACTGCAGTGCTAAAGATGGGACCGTTTATCTGAACAAGAAAATCAGCCATTTTTCTCACTCCTGGTCAAGCAACTCTAACCAGAGTGCAAAAAAATTTAACCCTCTAAGGACCCTCAGCATAAGAGGAAGGGAATGAAAATCATCAAATCAATTTTGACAAAGGGCACAGAACTGAAACATTGATTGTTCCTCTTTCGACAGATGCTGCCTGACCTCTTGGTTGTCACCAGCATATTCTGTTTTTGTTTAAGTCGTAGGGGGTGACAGTAATGATATCAGCACCAGACATCTCCAGCTCTACTGCGCAAACTCATGTGGTTGGTTGACACAGCTGAGATCCCCCTGCAGTCTTACAGCCTGTTCCCAGTCACTAGCTGAGTAACGAGTGTCTATTTAGGCAAGATACTAGAACCGTAAACCATGTGAGAGGGAACTTGGGATTAGGGTGGGGAAATGGCTATAAAAAGTTCATTAAAGGTTATTTTTTAATTACAGAAGTTAGTTCATTCCTCTTTCCTAATGTGTTTGGGCTTTTTTTGACCGTTACATGTCCAAAAAAAATTGCGACTTTCTTTGCAAATTTGTCTCTTTACTATGATTCAATTCTCTTTCCCTTTCTCATCAACAAGCCCTGAATCTGTTTTAGACACTAAATTCTGGAGTAACTCAACGGGAAAGGCAGTCACCCATTCCTTCTCTCCAGAGATTCTGCCTGTCCTGCTGAGTTAATCTAGCATTTTGTGTCTATCTTCGGTTTAAAGCAGCATCTGCAGTTCCTTCCCACATGCTGAATCTGTTTTCTTCCATTTATGGTCGAAAGACTGAAGAGTAGGTGCTGTGGTGGGAGGGACTGTGGTTTCCTATTGCACCAACGTTTCTGTTCCTTTCGACAACTATTTCAGAGATCAACGTAGCTAACCTCTGACACAACTTATTAGCAGGACTCTGCCAGACTGCTGAAAACAAACTGACACACTGACTGCATTCCTCACATTCTTGTTCACACACAGCTGGAACCATAGGTTCTGAGTTCTCAGTTCTGCCCTGTCATTGGCTGCAGTATCACCTTCACAGTCCTTTCATTTAGGTTCATTTTTCCCTTTTTAGGACAGGAGGCTGAAATGGGTTGGTCTGGTGCTGTTAGTCATTAAGTTTAGCAGTGTTGCTGTGTGGGAGTGTCATCAATGATTAAACCTCAAGCCCTTCAATAAAACACTTAAAACAAGACTAGGATTTCTATGCTAAGCAAAACGCAAAAACAAACTGCAGATTCAGGAAATCTGAAATAAAATTATTTTGGATTTTATAGCGCTGTTAAGATCCTGGTAAAAATGTTCCAAAGTAAACATAGAAAACATAGAAAATAGGTGCAGGAGTAGGCCATTCGGCCCTTCGAGCCTGCACCGCCATTCAATATGATCATGGCTGATCATCCAGCTCAGTAACCTGTACCTGCCTTCTCTCCATACCCCCTGATCCCTTTAGCAAAAAGGGCCACATCTAACTCCCTCTTAAATATAGCCAATGAACTGGCCTCAACTACCTTCTGTGGCAGAGAATTCCACAGACTCATCACTCTCTGTGTGAAGAAATGTTACTTCACAATCAATGAGGTAAAGGTGGATGGGACACTCCCTCAGCTTAAATTATAAGGTGCAAGGTACTCAGAGTATTGTGGTAGGTCAGAAGGCAGGCCACAGGAATTGTGAGCAAAATCTGAAACAGATCCCAGGAAGATAAATAATTGGTGAATTTAACATTGATTACGCAGTTCGGAGTATTATGAACCACTTCTTTGATCCCCTGGTGCACTTATGGGAAGCAATCAGAGTAAATAACAAGGGGTTCTTCATTCTCACATGTTCAGGAAGGAAGAGAGAGCCAGTACAAAATGTACCAAATCCAGGAAAACACTTACTGAGGTCCACAGCGGGTAGATGTAGAGGAAAAACTCCAAGAAGTAAATAGCCAGAAGGCCTCACTCTTTACCTTGGAATCCTCCAAGGTCATTGTCCAAATCAGAGAATGCTTCATGGAGCAGGGTAAGATATACTCAAGTTTCCTCTTCCAAAGGAATTGTGGAGCAAGCTCTGTTATCAGCCACCTTGAAGAAGACAACAGCTTAGTCAAATCCTCGCAACCTAACCTGTGAAGGATCTATAGTGCTGGACTAAACAATTTAAAGACCGCAGACACTGCAACTCCCTAAAGCCTCCTATCCTCTACCACAGAGGTTTTAGATTATAACAGGCAGGAGAGTCTGGACCCATGTTAATTCTTGATGAGCTGATAAGACATGTCCTTTACTTCACGGCACGTAAAACTCCTGGAATTGCCTAGTCAGCTTGGACGAGGAGAAAGCTCTTCACATAATATTGCCCACGTGCTCTCCAAAATTGGGTTTGGGGTGTCTAGCAGGATGGAGTGCAACAATTCTAGATGTCCATGAGCTACTGCACTCTGAGGAACTGTTGTCTATATGAGGCATTCAGGTCAGTCACCCGTAGGTCCGGATAGGTCAGACTCTTAGAGCAGTACAGCACGAGAACAGGCCTTTCGGCCCCCAATGTCCCTGCCGAACGTGAGCCAGGTTAAACTAATCTTCCCTGCCTGCATGTGATCCAAATCCCTCTATCCGGTTTGCAGATTAATGAGCATCTGCAACTAATTCATGCTCGCCTATAGGACCAGAGGCAATTGCAGCAGAAGCAAAGTCATTTTCTCTGGCAACAGGTCCAACCAATCTTTTGATTATTTAAAGATGCATGAATATGGTTCAGAAGAGCTGTGGCATGCAGTAAGAACTGGTTGGTGAGTGCAGCTGAAATGAAGGAGAAACTGGAGTTGTGTCAACAGTGCGCTCTCTTGATTGTTGGAAAGCACAACATCAGGTGTAAGGTGTACTTGGTGTCACAATAAATGTGGTCCATAATTTATCTTTAATTTGCTATCATTAAATGGGTGTCAGAATATCAACCATCCTTAGTAGTTCCCTCTTGAAATTTCGTTCCATAGAATTTAGCATAGCTTTGGCGACCAGAGTTGAAATTTTACAGCATATATTTTGGAAGTCTCAGAGAAGAAGGTTTGTAATTTAGACAGTGGTTGTGTTCTGGACTTTCAAATAACACCAAAGCTTGTGTGGCCACCTAAGCCCTTTTCCATTTCTGAGATTTAAAAAAAATCAAATCTTTGAAGGCTAGGATAAATATACCCAATGTGGTTCAAGATGGTCACCTTTGTATCTGATTGCACTAACTTGTGGAAAGTCTTTGGGCATGAAAGAAAACACCACGTATTATCAGTTGTGAATCATATAACCATATAACCATATAACAACTACAGCATGGAAACAGGCCTGTCCGGCCCTACCAGTCCACGCCGACCATTCTCCCTGACCTAGTCTCATCTACCTGCACTCAGACCATAACCCTCTAATCCCCTCTTATCCATATACCTATCCAATTTACTCTTAAATAATAAAATCGAGCCAGCCTCCACCACTTCCACCGGAAGCCCATTCCATACAGCCACCACCCTCTGAGTAAAGAAGTTACCCCTCATGTTACCCCTAAACTTTTGTCCCTCAATTCTGAAGCTATGTCCCCTTGTTGGAATCTTCCCCACTCTCAAAGGGAAAAGCTTACCCACGTCAACTCTGTCCGTCCCTCTCAAAATTTTAAAAACCTCTATCAAGTCCCCCCTCAACCTTCTACGCTCCAAAGAATAAAGACCCAACCTGTTCAACCTCTCTCTGTAGCCTAAGTGCTGAAACCCAGGCAACATTCTAGTAAATCTCCTCTGTACCCTCTCCATTTTGTCGACATCCTTCCTATAATTTGGCGACCAGAACTGCACACCATACTCCAGATTCGGCCTCACCAATGCCCTGTACAATTTTAACATTACATCCCAACTTCTATACTCGATGCTCTGATTTATAAAGACAAGCATACCAAACGCCTTCTTCACCACCCTATCCACATGAGATTCCACCTTCAGGGAACAATGCACAGTTATTCCCAGATCCCTCTGTTCCATTCCTCAATTCCCTACCATTTACCCTGCACGTCCTATTTTGATTTGTCCTACCAAAATGCAGCACCTCACACTTATCAGCATTAAACTCCATCTGCCATCTTTCAGCCCACCCTTCCAAAAGGCCCAAGTCTCTCTGTAGACTTTGAAACTCTACTTCATTATTAACTACACCACCTATCTTAGTATCATCTGCATATTTACTAATCCAATTTGCCACACCATCATCCAGATCATTAATGTAAATGACAAACAACAGTGGACCCAACACAGATCCTTGGGGTACTCCACTAGACACTGGCCTCCAACCTGACATACAATTGTCAACCATTACCCTCTGGTATCTCCCATTCAGCCATTGTTGAATCCATCTTGCAACCTCACTATTAATACCCAACGATTTAACCTTCTTAATCAACCTTCCATGTGGAACCTTGTCAAATGCCTTACTGAAGTCCATATAGGGCGGCACGGTAGCGCAGCGGTAGAGTTGCTGCTTTACAGCGAATGCAGCGCCGGAGACACAGGTTCGATCCTGACTACGGGTGCTGCACTGTAAGGAGTTTGTACGTTCTCCCCGTGACCTGCGTGGGTTTTCTCCGAGATCTTCGGTTTCCTCCCACACTCCAAAGACGTACAGGTATGTAGGTTAATTGGTTGGGTAAATGTAAAAAAAAAAAAAAAATTGTCCCTAGTGGGTGTAGGATAGTGTTAATGTACGGGGATCACTGGGCGGCACGGACTTGGAGGGCCGAAAAGGCCTGTTTCCGGCTGTAGATATATGATATGATATGATATGATAGACAACATCCACAGCCTTGCCCTTATTAATTTCCCTGGTAACCTCTTCAAAAAATTCAAGAAGATTAGTCAAACATGACCTTCCAGGCACAAATCCATGTTGACTGTTTCTAATCAGGCCTTGTTTATCCAAATAATTATATATATTGTCCCTAAGTATCTTTTCCATTAATTTTCCCACCACAGACGTCAAACTAACAGGTCTATAATTGCTAGGTTTACTTTTAGAACCTTTTTTAAACAAAGGCACAACATGCGCAATGCGCCAATCTTCCGGCACCATCCCCGTTTCTAATGATGTTTGAAATATTTCCGTCATAGCCCCTGCTATTTCTGCACTAACTTCCCTCAATGTCCTAGGGAATATCCTATCAGGACCTGGAGACTTATCCACTTTTATATTTTTCAAAAGTGTCCGTACCTCCTCTTCTTTAATCCTCATAATTTCCATCACTACTCTACTTGTTTCGCTTACCTCACATAATTCAATATCCTTCTCCTCGGTGAATACCGAAGAAAAGAAATTGTTTAATATCTCCCCCATTTCTTCCGGCTCAGCACATAGCTGTCCACTCTGACTCTCTAATGGACCAATTTTATCCCTCACTATCCTTTTACTATTGACATATCTGTAGAACCCCTTGGGGTTTACTTTTACATTACTTGCCAAAGCAGCCTCATATCTTTTTTTCGCTTTTCTAATTTCCTTCTTAAGATTCCTTTTACATTCTTTATATTCCTCAAGAACCTCATTTACTCCCTGCCGCTTATATTTATTGTATATCTCCCTCTTTTTCCGAACCGTGTCCAATTTCCCTGGAAAACCACGGCTCTTTCAAATTATTATTCTTTCCTTTCCACCGAACAGGGACATAAAGACTCTGTACTCTCAAAATTTCACCTTTAAATATCCTCCATTTCTCTATTATATCCTTTTCATAAAACAAAAAGTTCCATTTCACTCCTTTTAAATCTTTTCTCATCTCCTCAAAATTAGCCTTTCTCCAATCCAAAATCTCAACCCTTGGTCCAGATTTGACCTTCTCCATAATGATATTGAAACTAATGGCATTGTGATCACTAGACCCAAAGTGCTCCTCAACACATACCTCCGTCACCTGACCCATCTCATTTCCTAACAGGAGGTCCAACACTGCCCCTTCTCTGGTAGGCACCTCTACGTATTGCTGCAAAAAATCTGTGGAATTCTCTGCCTCAGAAGGCAGTGGAGGCCAATTCTCTGGCCAATGCATTCAAGAGAGAGCTAGATAGAGCTCTTAAGGATAGTGGAGTCTGGGGGTATGGGGAGAAGGCAGGAACGGGGTACTGATTGAGAATGATCAGCCATGATCACATTGAATGGCGGTGCTGGCTCGAAGGGCCGAATGTCCTACTCCTGCACCTATTGTCTATTGTCTATCAGGTGCCAAAGTTCTATCTGTCTCTTGTGTTGTGACAAATGAATCTAGTTAAAACCTCATAATATTCTTTTCAACTGGACCACACTGTAATTTGTCCCTTATTAATAAGGTTTATGCAGAAGTCACTCAGGCATCGGTTTGTCTAGAATAACCTAAAAAAAACTGTTGGGGGAAAGAAAAATGCTGGATCCTGTCATATGATTCTTCACGCAGTGTCAATGTCATTTTGCAGAATGATTCGTCACCAGAACTTTTAGACCAGCACCAAAGCTGAAAGCCTCATCAGGTCTTTCACTCTAAACCAGAGTCTCAATCCCACACATGCTACCCATGAATATAGATGTAACACAGGACTCTGTGCTCAACGGACTGTTCCCTGAGACTTTCATTGAGACAAGCAGCAACGGTTACTGGAGAACCAGTAACACGATAAAAGGTATGATGTGGCTTGCCTGAAATTTTTTGGTCGTTCAGTGCAAAAAACGTCCACGGGTGAACGGCTCCATACTGCACATTCCAAAATCTGGGAGTACGTTTTTTGATGCACAAAGTTTGGTAACTACTGTAAAGGATCTGTGGTGAAATGACACCATTTAAAATCCATGAGCCTTTGCACTTTGAGGAACCAAAGTACATTAATAAACATTCTCAAATTGGTTTGCTCAAGGTATGTATGTGGAAGAAAATTATTTTTGTGACCAGATTCTGAGCTCTCTGAGTGCCTGAATCAGAGGAAAGAATGCTGCCACTTGACTCAACATATTGACCTTAAAAAATAGATAACTTTTGCCCAATGAGACTGGATTAATGCAACAATAAATTGAGATCAAATTCCAAATGATCTTTTAAGTGTCCAATGTTATAACATTGAATGTGCTTGCTCTGTGGATGTTATTTCCTTTATTGCTGTTGATTTGCACAGTTGATTGCCTTATATCTTTGTGATAAAGATATCACGGTGGCGCAGCGGTAGAGTTGCTGCTTTACAGCGAATTCTGCGCCGGAGACTCAGGTTCGATCCTGACTATGGGCGCCGTCTGTATGGAGTTTGTACGTTCTCCCCATGACCTGCGTGGGTTTTCTCCGAGATCTTCGGTTTCCTCCCACACGTCAAAGACGTACAGGTATATAGGTTAATTGGATGGGCAAATGTAAAAAATTGTCCCTAGTGGGTGTAGGATAGTGTTAGTGTGCGGGGATCGTTGGGCGGCGCGGACCCGGTGGGCCAAAGGGCCTGTTTCTGCGCTGTATCTCTAAATCTAAATCTAAAATCTAAAGAGATGCTGCAGGGGTTTTACTTTCATTCAAATGGGGTCTGCAATGGCCAATAAAAGAGTCATACAGTATGGAAACAGACCCATCGACCCAACTTGCCCACAGCAACCAACATGTCCCATCTGCACTACTCCCACCTGCCTGCGTTTGGCATATATCTCTCTAAACCTATCCTATCCATGCACCTGTCTAAATGTTTCTTAAACGTTGTGTGATGACTTAAATGTTGGCTTTTCCTGAGCGGTTCTTTCCATTGATAGCAGCAAGTTTCATTACCTCCTTCAGCATGAGCCTCAGCCTTGATGTGGCCCCTGGAACCAGTCTGTGGAGCATGGTTGCGTGTTGCAGAACTACTCCACAGGAGTTTTGGTGCATATTTGAAAGTTGAATAACACCACAACTGTCTATATTACAAACCTTCCTTTATGCTACTCACAAAGGGTATGCTAAGTTCAAATCTGGTGACCAAAGCTATACTAATCTACAATTTGAGAGGGAGAAGTGAAAATCAGAAGTGTCAGTATTCCAGTTAAGCAAAGGGGACAATGGAGGTATGAGGGAGGAGCTGGCCAAAGAGACTGGAAAGAGACCCTAGCAGGGAAGACGGTGGAACAACAATGGCAGGTATTTCTGGGAATAATACAGAAGGTGCAGGATCAGTTCATTCCAAAGAGGAAGAAAGATTCTAAGGCGAGTAAGAGGCGACCGTGGCTGACAAGGGAAGTCAAGGACAGCATAAAAATAAAAGAGAAGATGTATAACCTAGCAAAGATGAGCAGAAAGCCAGAAGATTGGGAAACTTTTAAAGAGCAACAGAAGATAACTAAAAAGGCAATATGGGAAGAAAAGATGAGGTATGAAAGTAGGTGAGCCAAGAATATAAAGGAGGATAGTAAAAGCTTCTTTAGGTATATGAAGAGGAAAAAATTAAGATAAAGCTGGGTCCCTTGAAGACAGAAACAGGTGAATTTATTATGGGGAACAAGGAAATGGCAGACTAGTTGAACAGGTACTTTGGATCTGTCTTCACTAAGGAAGACACAAACAATCTCCCAGATGTACTAGTGGCCAGAGGAAATTCACGTTAGGCAGGAAATGGTGTTGAGTAGACTGATGGGACTGAAGGCTAATAAATCCCCAGGGCCTGATGATCTACATCCCAGGGTACTCAAGGAGGTGGCTCTAGAAATCGTGGATGCATTGGTGATCATTTTCCAATGTTCGAAAGATCAGGATCAGTTCCTGTGGATTGGAGGGTAGCTAATGTTATCCCACTTTTTAAGAAAGGAGGGAGAGAGAAAACAGGGAATTATAGACCAGTTAGCCTGACATCAGTGGTGGGGAAGTTGCTGGAGTCAATTATAAGGCCAACATTCCATTGGCTTTCTTCACTGCCTGCTGTACCTGCATGCTTCCTTTCAGTGACTGATGCACTAGGACACCCAGAGCATGCAGGTAAAGCAGGCCGTGAAGAAAGCAAATGGCATGTTGGCCTTCATAACAGGAGGAGTTGAGTATAGGAGCAGAGTTCCTTCTGCAGTTGTACAGAAGCTGGTGCTGGTGAGACCACACCTGGAGTATTGTGTGCAGTTTTGGTCTCCAAATTTAGGGAGAGACATTCTTGCTATTGAGGGCGTGCAATGTAGGTTCACGAGGTTAATTCCCGGGATGGTGGGACTGTCATATGTTGAAAGAATGGAGCGAGGGGGCTTGTATACACTGGAATTTAGAAGGATGAGAGGGGATCTTATTGAAATATATAAGATTATTAAGGGATTGGACACGCTAGAGGCAGGAAACATGTTCCGGATGTTGGTGGAGTCCAGAACCAGGGGCCACAGTTTAAGAATAAGGGGTAGGCCATTTAGAACGGAGATGAGGAAAAACTTTTTCACCCAGAGAATTAGTTGTGAATCTGTGGAATTCTCTGCCTCAGAAGGCAGTGGAGGCTGATTCTCTTTCAAGAGAGAGTTAGATAGAGTTCTTAAAGATAGCGGAGTCAAGGGATATGGGGAGAAGGCAGGGACGGGATACTGATTGTGGATGATCAGCCATGATCACAGTGAATGGCAGG
Source organism: Rhinoraja longicauda (assembly GCF_053455715.1). Taxonomy (NCBI): domain Eukaryota; kingdom Metazoa; phylum Chordata; class Chondrichthyes; order Rajiformes; family Arhynchobatidae; genus Rhinoraja; species Rhinoraja longicauda. Next base: position 4,465,255 of record NC_135992.1, read on the forward strand.
GCTGGCTCGAAGGGCCGAATGGCCTACTCCTGCACCTATTGTCTATAGAGTGACAATTCTTCAGTCTGAAGAAGGGTCTCGACCTGAAACATCAGCCATTCCTTCTCTCCTGAGATGCTGGCTGACCTGCTGAGTTACTCCAGCATTTTGTGATACCTTTGATTTGTATCAGCATCTGCAGTTATTTTCCTACCTATTGTCTATTGTCTATTGTCCATTGTCTAAGCTCAATGCAACCATATATCTAGAGGGAACTGCAAAGGGTGGTATATTATCTGACACCCATTTAATGATTGCAATCAAGGATAATTTATTACTCCCTACATGACAGCATGATATCATGATGCGAGTCTGTGAGCTCCTCCCTCCCAACTTCCCTTCCTACTTTGAAAGAAGAGATGTGAAGAGAGGTTTTGGTATTTCCCACTTAATAAAGGATGTAAAACCCTATTTTCCTCCTGGGTTAATGGTGAGGAGTTTAACTATAATTTATTGACAGCTCACTGAAGGAAGCACACTCACTCTAGAACTATGCACAAATAAACATTATCTACAGAAAATGTGCAACGGTGACAGGTGATTAATATGAACTGTACTGACAGCTAATATCAACAAGGCTAACGATTTATTGGTTTATGTAGAGCTCCGTTTACTAAAAGGTCTGTTTTCTACCCTCCCAGCTAAAGTGTTCAAGGACTCCAACTAATGGATGTAAAACCATGAATTGCGTTGTCTTGAATGGAAATTGTTAATATTGCAAGGTGAAAGAGCAACATTTCGTTTCAGAAATGGTGCTTGCTCACTGTGTAAACCAGCATAACTTTGTTCTATGGCGCACAATTAATGTGCATAAGCTTGTTAGGTCAACAATATTTACATCACACAGAATATCTTGCATATTCATTGTGTATTGAAATGTTAGGTCGAGACCTGGGAAATAATGTCATTGATTCAATATATTTGTGATGAGTGTAGTAATATACGAAAACAATTTAAATTAATTTTTTAATTTTAATTTTATTTATCATATGTACCGGGTCAACAGTACAATGAAATGTATTTGACAAGACAATGGGTCACCTCAGCAGTAATATTCCAAGGATAAATAAGATAAAAAAGACATTCGTAAGATAAAAAGACAATATTAAAATAATCAACATTGATGTCTGAAGAAGGGTCTTGACCCGAAACGTCACCCATTTCTTCTCTCCTGAGATGCTGCCTGACCTGCTGAGTTACTCCAGCATTTTGTGAATAAATACCTTCGATTTGTACCAGCATCTGCAGCTATTTTCTTATACTATGATGTGAAATGTGTTTATGTGTTCAGAAGCCTGATGGTAGAAACTGTTCTTAAGTCTGCTGGTATGCGCAGCCATACTCCTGTATCGTCTGCCTGACGGTAACAGGAGAACAAGCAGATTAAAAAAAATATTTGCATAAATCTTACCAATTATTTTCCCGAGTTGGGAATAGTTCCCCATTTGATTCTCTTCCCATCTTTGTTTAGATGGTAGGAATGTGATTGCAAAGCTACTGGCTTCCCTTCAATACTTTATATGACAATTTAAGTTATCAGTACTGCCTGGCTATTCAGCTGCAAAGCACGTGTACATCTGACCCTAACACTATCTACTGCCAAGCCGCAGATCATTTCCTGCTGTGATCCAAGAGTTGTTGACCTGTTAGCGCTCAGTCGTCTTTGGGGCGTTCCAAGATTTCATTTTTGGCCCTTACTCCTCCGCTCTACATACCATTTGCCAAGAACATCTTTTATAGATGAGGGCTCAACTTGCAAGTTTCTTCATGTCCCATCCATTCACTCAACCTCATGATCATCAGACTACCTGTCTCACATAAGACAGGAACCTTTACAACTGAGGCACCAGTAAGTTGAACACATTAATTTTACCATCAACTTAATTTCTTCTGTGGAAGATTAGGCAGAACTAGTATTTTCCATCTACAGTGGGCCGAAGGGCCTGTTCTTGTTCTGTACTTTTCTCTGTTCTATGTATCAATCCCTGCATGGTCTTTCCTCATTTACCTTAAGGACCTAAATTCCTTTCAGCTTCCTCGCATTCTCTAACTCTGGGCTCATACACATCTTTTTGCTCCCCGACCTCCAGTAGCAAAGTCTTTTGCCCACTTGGATTTGTATATTGCAACTCCTTTCTTAAATCCACAGTTTTTTTAATTTGACCTTTTGTAAGTCTTTTCAAGAGGTATCTCTTCAATCAAGGCACTGACCACGTAACTCAATTCACCCTGGCAATTTTTTCTCAATGTTAAAGATAATGGGTTAACACACTTTGCTATACAGACTAGTGCAAACCCAGTCTAGATGAAACATTAACTTTGTATTTCCCCTTCAGCATTTTCTATTTTTAGTTCGCATTTGCAGCATCCGCAGGATCTTACTTTGATTATTACTCTACTGTGCTGCACTGATGTATGTCAATTCAGCAGAAACTTGAATCTTCTGTACAGCATACTTCTGGTTCCTGTGATTGTGTTGTTACAAACTCAACTCTCATAATCAGTCCCTGGGTTTGTGTTGAATTACATAGGATCAGCCTGACAGTTCTGGATATTCACGGAGCAGCACCCATTTTGATGACCTCTAATCTTCACTTCTACTCAGTACTGAGAAACAATGTTGTGAGTGCAGGTCAGTCCCAGCATAGACGTGACACTTGGAGAGGCACATTTGTTGGAAGAGGAGAAAAGCAGGAAATATTAGTGAGAGTAAATCAACAGCTCATAGCAGAATTCATACAGTAGATCACAGAGATTGTTGCTTGGAATTTCCATGGGGTCACTCCAACACTAGGTCAACAGAATTCCTGGAACAACTACATAAATGGCTAAAATCAGCTCTTTACACAATGTTTCTGGATTTTGTCAATGTCTTGTTAACTGTCAAGAGATTAAGGAAAAACACAAAGAAATTTAGTGTTCGTGAGGCCGAAGGCTAGGAATTAGCTGCTGAACTCCTGGAATCTGATGAGAATTTTCACATGCCCTTCTGAGAATGTCATGCATTAGATGGGGGGGGTTTGTATTTTATTTTTCTTTTGTTGTTCTATTCGTGTTTTCTGTCATCCTTAATTTTATTGAGACATACTTCCTAACTTTTCTGTTGTCTGGCTAGTATACATTATTCCTATTAATTTACTTCTCTCATCTCTGCACAATTATCGGTCATCCTTTTCCAAATGAATTTTGACCATGAGTGAATTTCTTTTTTAAACTGCAGATGCCAGAAATCTGAAATAAAAATAGTAAATGCTGGAAATACTCCACAGATTAGTCAGCACCTGTGGAAAGAGAAATTATTAATGTTTTGGGTCCGGAACCGTGATTGTAGTGATAGTGAATATTGTGTAGGACAAAAGTACAGATGCTGATTTACACCGAAAATAGACACAAAATGCTGGAGTAATCAGCGATACAGGCAGCATCTCTGGATAGAAGGAATGGGTGATGTTTTGGGTCTAGACTGGATCAGTCTCTGGTCACAGCTGAACCAATGCGTCTTCCCTTGGTCTCTATTTATCCTCTCTTTCCAGCAGTACTTAGTTTAATTACATCTAAGGATACAGTGCAGAAACAGGCCCTTCGGCCCACCGAGTCTGCACCAACTAGCACTCACCCCTTACATTAGCACTATCATGCACATTAGGGACAATTTACAATTGGCACCGAAGTCAATTAACCTACAAACCTGTACGTCTTTGGAGTATGGGAGGAAACCGGAGCAAACCCACGTGTTCACAGGGAAAACTAACAAACTCCGTGCAGACTGCATCCATAATCAAGATCAAACCCTGGTGCCTTGATAGAAAGTGACCTAAAACAAGAACCTGGGTCGATTTTAATCCCGAAACACAACATTTGCAAGTTAAGTTAATAAATGTGTGGGATCAATCTAGGATAATCCTGGTTGATGCGAAAGAGCCTGATTTCCTGCTACTACATCTGTGTGAGCCTTAATAGGAAATGACTATTTAACACAAAGTTTGTGTGCATTGGCAGCAGGGAATCAGACCATTCACCCATTGTTCCGTGACAAACCCTCCTTCTCTCTGTTCACAACTAACTCGAACACTACATCTATCCATATATCTTTCTCTCTTGTGAGTTTATCTAGCTTCCCTTAAACACATCTGAGCTATTTACCTCAATAATTCTTGCTTCTAAGAAGTATCTCCTGAATACTCTCCTCGATTTATATTTGTAACTTCCATATTTGGGTTCTCCATACAAACATTTTCTCAATATCAGTGTTGCACATTTTTTTGTTGGGAGGGGATTAACAAACCAAAATATTTCTGAGTGCTTTGCTCATGAAATGCTCTACTTTAACCACACAATATTTTTGGTCACATACCAATTTCTACATTTCTAAACTTTCCCCATGGATGAATTTATATTCATATTACTACCTAAAGGAAAGAATTAGCAATAATTTTCTTATTTGAAATGCCTTTACTTGCGTCTTCATGTGTTTGACAGAATCATTTTCTTGAAATTGTTTTTAAAACCTTACAATTCCCGGAGATGTAGTAACATTCCAGGTCATTGCTCCTACCAACAGCTCATCATAGATTTTTAAATTATTGCTATTATACAAAATAAACATCCCTTTTCGAAATGTACGTTTGCATTATTTTTTTAATTTCCTCCAGGTTTCTCTCTTTAACTCCTCTACATGTTGTTTGTTAGCTTTTTATTTGTATTTATTAAATTCCTTTGAGCTCGGAATAACTTCCTATGATTGAAATCTGTTCCATGCATTCATAGTTATAAGTGTGCAAAAAAATCTGGATTTTCTCCATCTTCTACCAAGCTATAAATTTCCATTAAGCAGTTTACTTTTCTTTCTTACTGTTGGAATGTTATTATTATGCAATGGAACACTTTTACAAGTTTGTTATAAAACAAGGAAATGCTTGTAAGTTAATGTGAATGATTTCAGTTTTGTTGCAGCATTATGAAAAGGAAAATTGCTTGAAGATCCTGGAAGAAAGGATACTCTAGCTCCCAACCTCTCACCTATGGAGTTTAATGATAATTTTTATCCACTTGATCACCTCACTTCAGGGAAGCCACCATTACTGTTAACAGTTTCCAAATCAAACTGCTGATAAAATAAAAAGGTATTGTGGAATTTCTGCTTATCTGATATCCTGTGGATGTGATTTCTCGATATGCCTAGCTCCTGTCAAAATAGTCCTGATTTAATCAAATCAAAATATTATGGATGGTAGAAATCTGAACTAAAAGCAGAAAATCCCAGAAATACTCTTAATGTTGAACAACATTTGTGGAGAGAGAGAAGCACTGATAAAACGTCAGAGGAACTGTTTCCCTCTTTACTGATGTTGCCCGATTTGCTCACTGTTTCCAGGGTCTTCTGTATTGATTACAGGTAAATTTTCTTAATATGTCTCAGAAATACATTAACTGAAGAGGTAGTGACCAATTATCTACAGGGCTGTTACCAGAGTTAACTAAATAAAGAATTACAGTTTACCTCTGTGGAGCAGAAGTAGGCTACTCGGACACAAAGTGCTGGAGTAACTCAACGGACCAGGCAGCATCTCTGAAGAACATGGTTAGGTGGTTCTCCAGATAACATGATATCCATGTTCTCCAGAGATGCTGCCTAACCTGCCTAATTATTCCAGCACTTTGTGTCCTTTTTTTGTAAACCAGTATCTGAAGTTCCTTGTTTCAGTATTTTGGCTACTAGGACCACTTGCCCTAGCTCTACAAATAGGATGGGCTAAAAAGAAATATCAAGTGAAATGGATTTTGTGCATCCTTGCTCTGTATTTATCTTACTAAATCCTTTCATTACCATGAAGATCTCTATCATCCTTATCTTTTTTGAGAAGAAAGCCCCAGTCTGTCCAGCCATTCCTGAGAGTTATTATTTCTACATTCTACTGACTCTCTATTACACCTTCGCCAATGATTCTGTAACTTTCCTAATAATCCAGAGACAAGGGTTGTGTACTTGGTTGTCAATGCGACTTAATCATAGCTTCCAGTCTTAACGTTTAATAACCTGCTTCTGCGTTTCTAATAATTTATGATTTTGTTCTCCTATATTCCTTTGCTTTACTACCTCATTTACATTCTCATTAACTTTTCATTCTTGTCATTGAAAAAGTCATTTTCAATGGACTTTTTCATTCTTCTTGCATATTAAAATGTGGAGTAGGGAGATTTAGTATTTCCATTCCATAAACCCCACTGAACACTGGATGAAATGTGCTTTAGGATTGGTTAGAACTGATTCCTATCAGTTTCAAAGGCTTATTACCTGCTGTTTCTTTTCATTCATGGAATATTGGTGTTGCTGCCATGGTTTACATTTGCCAAGGTGGCACGGTGGCGCAGCAGCAGAATTGCTGCCTTACAGCACCAGAGACCCGGGTTCGATCCCGACTACATTCTTCCCATGACCTGCGTGGGTTTTCTCCGGGAGCTCCAGTTTCCTCCAACACTCCAAAGACGTACAGGTTTGTAGGTTAATTGGCTTGGTAAAATTGAAAATTGTCCGTAGTGCGTGTTAGATAGTGTTAGTGTGCGGGGATCGGTGGTTAGCATGGACTCGGTGGGCCGAAGGGCCTGTTTCCCCACTGTATCTCTAAACTGAACACTAAATCCCCATCGACCAACACTCTCCTCCGCCCAATCCCCATCGACCAACACTCTCCTCCGCCCAATCCCCATCGACCAACACTCTCCTCCGCCCAATCCCCATCGACCAACACTCTCCTCCGCCCAATCCCCATCGACCAACACTCTCCTCCGCCCAATCCCCATCGACCAACACTCTCCTCCGCCTAGCAGAGCTGGTTCTTACCCTCAACAACTTCTCCTTTGACTCCTCCCACTTCCTCCAAACCAGAGGCGTAGCTATGGGCACTCGCATGGGCCCTAGCTATGCCTGCCTCTTTGTCGGGTACGTCGAACAATCCCTGTTCCAGACGTACACTGGCCCCATCCCCGAACTCTACCTCCGCTACATCGACGACTGCATTGGTGCTATCTCTTGCACCCATGCAGAACTCACTGACTTCATACACTTCACCTTCAATTTCCATCCTGCCCTTAAATATACCTGGACTATCTCTGACATCTCCCTCCCGTTTCTGGACCTCACCATCTCCATCACAGGAGACAGACTAGTGACGGACATTTACTACAAACCCACCGACTCGCACAGCTATCTGGACTACACTTCTTCCCACCCGGTCCCCTGCAAAAAGTCTATCCCCTACTCCCAATTCCTCCGTCTACGCCGCATCTGCGCCCGGGATGAGGTGTTTCACACTAGGGCTTCCGAGATGTCCTCGTTCTTCAGAAAACGGGGCTTCCCCTCCTCCATTATAGATGAGGCTCTCACTAGGGTCTCTTCTACATCCCGCCGCTCCGCTCTTGCTCCCCCTCCCCCCACTCGCAACAAGGACAGGATCCCCCTCGTCCTCACCTTCCACCCCACCAGCCAGTGGATCCAACATATCATCCACCAACATTTCCGTCACCTACAACGGGACCCCACCACTGGCCATATCTTCCCATCCCCTCCCCTCTCTGCGTTCCGCAGAGACCGTTCCCTCCGTAACTCCCTGGTCCACTCGTCCCTTCCTACCCAAACCACCCCAACCCCGGGCACTTTCCCCTGCAACCGCACGAGATGCAACACCTGTCCCTTTACCTCCCCCCACAACTCCATCAAAGGACCCAAACAGTCTTTCCAGGTGAGACAGAGGTTCACCTGCACCTCCTCCAACCTCATCTATTGCATCCTCTGCTCTAGATGTCAACTTATTTATATCGGCGAAACCAAGCGCAGGCTCGGCGATCGCTTCGCTGAACACCTGCGCTCGGTCCGCATTAACAAAACTGATCTCCCGGTGGCTTAGCACTTTAACTCCCCCTCCCATTCCCAGTCTGACCTCTCTGTCATGGGCCTCCTCCAGTGCCATAGTGAGGCCCGCCGGAAATTGGAGGAGCAGCACCTCATATTTCGCCTGGGCAGTTTGCAGCCCGGTGGTATGAACGTCGACTTCTCTAACTTCAGATAGCTCCTCTGTCCTTCCCTTCCCCTCCTCCTTCCCAGATCTCCCTCTATCTTCCTGTCTCCACCTATATCCTTCCTTTGTCCCGCCCCCCTAACATCAGTCTGAAGAAGGGTCTCGACCCGAAACGTCACCCATTCCTTCTCTCCCGAGATGCTGCCTGACCTGCTGAGTTACTCCAGCATTTTGTGAATAAATCGATTTGTACCAGCATCTGCAGTTATTTTCTTATACTACTAAACATTTAATGTCCTGTTGTCAATCTTCTACTGCAAGTTTAAATTGGACTGTCCACATGTGCTTTTCCCAGATGAACCAATTTCACCACCACTAGTGCCCACTGCACAGTCCATGGCATTTCTACCTATTAAACTTAATGCCGATCATTCCTCATTACGTCCAAGCTTTTCTACGGTCTTTTAGGTTTAAACACTCAAAAGCAACTTGACGTTAACATCATGCATTTTCCTTTTAATAACTCAATATACATCATGTCCATTGTGGTTAGGCACAAAATGCTGGAGTAACTCAGTGGGTCAGGCAGCATTTCTGGAAAGGAATAGGTGTCCTTTCAGGTCAAAATCCTTCTTCAGACTGAGAGTCGGGGAGAGGGAAACTAGAGGTATGAAAAAGTACAGAACAAATCAGAGCCACACAGAAAAGGAGGAAAGGATGACCTATCCTCGGTCATCAGTGCAGGTTCTGATTTGTTCCCCAACCTTTTCATATCTCTAGTTTCCCTCTCCCGACGCTCAGTCTGAAGAAGGGTCTCAACCTGAAATGTCACCTATTCCTTTTCTCCAGAGATGCTGCATGACCTGCTGAGTTACTCCAGCATTTTGTGTCTATCTTTGGTGTAAACCAGCAACTGCAATTTCTTCCTACACATTTCCATTGTGGTTTTCACTTCACATCAAAATATCTTCTAAGCTACACTAAGTCTCCTTCGTTCTTCGCTACAGCTGTTTATTCAGCCAAGAATTTGTCCATATGAGAGGGGAAGAATGCAAGAGGTTAAAGGACACATTGCTCTGGCCAGAAGCATCTTGGATGCACTTTGGAATTCACTGAATTATGTGGGAACTTAATAGAAACTTTATTGGCTTTTTTAGTCCAAACAATCAAACAAGGGAACTCAATTTTGCATTCATCTGACCATCCCACCCATATGGTTATATCAACAATAAACGAACACCCTGTAATAATTACTATCACAAATCATTTCTCTAATTCCGAACATTGATACTCAGATCAGAGAGATCTGGTGCTGTTTACTGTTCCTCACCTGGACACAGTGGAATAAATCATCATGTGTGGTTTTGTCCCTGATTTATTTATATTAACTACAACACCCATAATACAGCATCCAATTGTTCAGAAATTCTAATAGCCAGGCTCATATATTAGTGCAAAATTTGAGCTAGGATCCAGAGTGTAAGAGGACTGGATTGTCAGAGTCAAGGGTCCAGAGTGCAGGTCGAGTATGCAAATGGAGCCGGGTTGGGTTTCACGGCACCAGAAGTCAGGAATGTGTCGGGTTTCCAGTGGAGCCAGAGTTCGTAGTGCTCCCACTCCCATTTCCCACTCCCATCAACCTCACCGGGTTTATTTATTATACTGCATTTTAAAAAAAAAGTGAAATGAAAGTGTGTTTGAGTATTAATTGAAATAACATCCAATAATCTAAAACTTTGACTCATCCGGCACAACCAAAGCTGCAAGGGTGTTGGATTATCGGAGTTTTACAGTTCTTTGTTTTCCAGCCTCGTCTGGGTCTAGTATTGGAGAGGCAAATGTGCCAACAAATGTGCCAACAAATGTGCCAGTCTATGTACCCAGGTGCAAAGAAAGGAGCTAAGCTGGATATGTAAGTTAGCTGTTTACTCCCATAGAATCATTCAGTCATAGACAACAACAGTCACTACCTTCAGAAGAATCAAGAAAAATAAAGGGCAGAACCCCAACGAATAGTAGTAACCTGAGTGCTCAGTGAGTCAACCAGGCCAAGAATATCATACTGTAGCGACCATGGAGAATGGTCTAGGTCGTCGAACCCTCGGATTGGCCAGCGAGGTCACGTGGGAACGCGACCATCGGGATTGGTCCAGGGAAGGACATCGCTGATTGGTCAGCGATGTCATGGGTGCGTTTGGCGCCCGATTTAGTTAGTTCGTCTGAGTCTTCAAGGAAGACAGTAAGTTTATATTGGTTGTCCTGCGACTTGTTGTTTTGATTCTGTATTCGTGTATTGCGGTTGCAATAAACTTCATCTACAACTACAAGTCTCGGACTCGCCATATTGGTGACCCCGAACGTGATCTGGACGATCACCGACTGAGAAAAACCCGACGCCTCGTTGACGATGACTGAGCAGGGCACACCGGAGTCAAGCGCGGCGGACGTTCATCTTCCGTTATTTTGGACGTACGCACCGCAAGCTTGGTTTATCCACGCCGAGGCCCAATTCCATATAAAGAAGGTGTCGGATGATTCCACGAAGTATTTCTACCTCGTCAGCGCACTATCGCCGGACACAACCAAGCGCGTGATGCGGTTCATAATAAATTCACCTGCGGAAGACAAGTATGAAACCATGAAGAAGGTATTACTGCGGACCTTCGGGTTAAAAAAGCATGGTGGTGCGGCAAAACTTCTGCACCTACCGGAGCTTGGAGACAAACTGCCTTCCGTCCTCATGGCCGAAATGATGGTGCTAGCCGGTGAGCATACGGATTGCCCGATGTTTGAGCAGGCATTCCGCGAAAAACTCCCCGAGGATGTCCGATTGCTGCTTACGGATTGTTCTTTTAAGGACCCCGAAGCATATGCAGCGAAAGCGGACGCGCTCATAGCAGGAAAAAACAAGGCAGGGGATTCCATCAACAAAGTCTCGACATCGGTGACCACGCCACAGCGACGACAAGATGGCGCCACGTCTCCCGCCAATTCTCCGAAAGCCCGCCAAAAAGATCCGCACAAGCGCGGCTGGTGCTATTATCACCTAAGATGGGGTAACGAATCCCGCAACTGCCGCTTGCCTTGTACCTTCGCGGGAAATGCCTCGGCCGATCGTACATAGGGGCAGTTACGATTGGCCAGAACCGGCGCCTCTATGTCCATGATCGATTCACGGACACAGAATTTTTGGTGGACACCGGAGCCATTGTCAGCATAGTGCCGCCGACCGACCTCGAAACCAGATCGGGTAAGACAGGTCCCACCCTCATCGCGGTTAATGGCAGCCCAATTCGCACTTTCGGCACACGGAAGATGTCCCTTGCGTTAGGCCTACGCACGTACGAATGGCCATTCATCATAGCCGACGTCAAACAAGCGATCCTGGGCGCAGATTTTCTCTGGGCTTTTTCACTGGTTCCTGATGTCCGCGGTAACGACCTCCGACCCGCTGCTGAAGACGAGCACGTCGCTCCGGCAATCGCCTCCTCGCCCAGCCCTACTGTCCAGGCCGTCGTCGCGGCCCCCGACTCGTATGCTGCGATTCTGGCAGAGTTCCCAGAGCTGCTCGTCCAACGTTTCGACGCGCCTTCAGCTAAGCACGGTGTGGTCCATCACATCCGCACCGAAGGCCCTCCCGTTTTCGCTCGGGCCAGGAGACTACCGCCAGACAAACTGGTGGTGGCACGGGCGGAGTTCAGGAAGATGGAGGAAATGGGAATTGTTCGTCAGTCTGACAGCCCGTGGGCCTCGCCATTACACATGGTCTCCAAGGCATCTGGGGGGTGGAGACCATGTGGCGATTATCGGCGTCTCAATGCTGTCACCACGGCTGATCGCTACCCCATACCGCACCTACAGGACTTTTCATCTGGACTGGAAGGAGCGGTAGTGTTTTCCAAAATCGATTTGGTGCGAGGATACCACCAGATTCCGGTGCGACCGGAGGACATACAAAAAACTGCAACTATTACTCCGTTCGGGTTGTTTGAATGGTTGCGTATGCCTTTCGGTTTAAAGAACGCGGCACAGGCTTTCCAGCGACTGATGGACCGCGTGGGCAGGGGTTTACCCTTTGTGTTTATTTATTTAGACGACATCCTGGTAGCTAGCCCCTCAGTGCAAGAACACCAGGCCCATTTGCGGACCGTGTTCCAGCGGCTCCAAGACCACGGGCTCATTATTCAACCCTCCAAATGTCAATTCGGCCTCCCTGCTCTCGATTTTCTAGGGCACAGAATTACCCCTGCCGGCGCTGCCCCTTTGCCAGAGAAGGTGGAGGCTATTCGGGCTTTCCCCAGGCCCACCACAGTAAAAGGGCTGCAGGAGTTCGTTGGCATGGTTAATTTCTACCATAGATTCGTTCCGGCAGCGGCGCGAGTCCTGCGCCCGCTTTTCCAATGCCTTGCAGGTAATCCAGTAGAATTGTTGTGGTCCCCGGCCGCAGAGTCGGCTTTTACGGCAGCTAAGGCAGCCTTGGCAGACGCCACCATGTTGGTCCATCCGAGCCCCTCAGCCCCCACGGCCCTGACGGTCGACGCCTCTGACGTGGCGGTGGGTGGAGTTCTGGAGCAGCAGGTTGGTGGCCGTTGGCAGCCTTTAGCGTTTTTCAGCCGGCAACTAAATTCGGCCGAGCTGAAATATAGCGCATTTGACCGAGAGCTTCTAGCTCTCCATTTAGCTGTCCGTCATTTCAGGTATTTCCTCGAGGGCCGCCCATTTGTGGCATTTACGGACCACAAGCCATTAACATTCGCTTTTTTGAAATTGTCTGACCCATGGTCGGCCCGCCAGCAGCGGCACCTCACTGCTATCTCAGAATTTACCACAGATGTCCGTCATATCGCGGGTAAGCTGAATGCCGTTGCTGACGCCCTGTCTAGACCTGCTTTTCCCCCTATTTCGGCGGTGGACTGCGAAGTGGATCCCCAGGAGCTTGCGGAGGCACAGCTCCTGGCGGATACCGTTTCGATGTACCAGTCCACCACTTCGGGATTGAAGTTGGCCCAGGTAGCTTGTGGTTCGGAGGGCACGAAAGTCTGGTGCGATGTTTCTCTTCCTCGCCCCAGGCCGGTAGTACCGCCCTCCCTTCAGCGCCGGGTTTTCGATGCCATTCATGGGCTGGCGCACCCGTCCATCCCCTCCACCTCTGCTTTGGTAGCAGCTCGGTTTGTCTGGCATGGCCTACGGAAACAGGTAGCGGGTTGGGCACGTTCCTGCGTTCCCTGTCAGACCGCTAAAGTCCAGCGCCATGTCCAGCCCCCCGTACAGGATTTCGAAGTCCCGGCTTTTCGTTTTTTTCACATCCACGTGGATTTGGTCGGGCCTTTGCCTTCCTCCCAGGGCTACACCCACCTCCTCACGGTGGTGGATCGGTTCACCCGGTGGCCAGAGGCTTTCCCATTGTCTGACATCTCGTCAGCGTCTTGTGCTAGGACTTTGGCCCTTCATTGGGTAGCCCGTTTCGGGGTCGCGGCAGTTATTACAACTGACAGAGGACCACAGTTCACTTCGTCCCTCTGGGCCGCGCTGGCGGAACTGTACGGGTCCAAATTACAACCCACAACTGCATATCACCCCCAGGCAAATGGTCTCGTGGAGAGGTTCCACCGCCAACTTAAGGCGTCCCTCAGTGCAAGGCTTGAAGGCCCGGACTGGGTAGACCAACTCCCTTGGGTTCTTTTGGGCATCCGGACGGCTCCAAAGCCAGATCTCGGTGCGTCGTCCGCAGAGCTGGTATATGGCTCGACCCTTCGAGTACCTGGAGATCTGTTTCCGGACACTTCAGCACTGCTCCCTACAGTCCCAGCAGCGTTAGCAGCTCTCCGGGAACGGGTGGGCTCCCTGGCTCCAGTGCCGACTTCACGTCATGGGTGTCCCATGGTACATGAACCGTCTTCCCTGAAGGACTGTGAGTTCGTTTTTTTGCGTAAAGATGCCCATCGCGCCCCGTTGCAGAGGGTCTATCAAGGGCCGTTTCGGGTTTTACGTAAGGGAACGGCTACTTTCACCTTAGACATGGGCGGCAAGAGTGAGCTCGTCTCGGTGTCCCGGCTCAAACCTGCCCATTTGGACCCGGATCAACCAGTCCTGGTCGGTCAAACCCCTAGAAGAGGCCGACCTCCGTTAGTTCCGCCCAGTCCACAAACCCCCATTCCGACAGTTCCTCCGGGACCCCCAGTTTCGGCAGTCCCCCTAGGACCCCCCGTTCCGGCAGTTCCTCCAGGACCCCCCGTTCCGGCAGTTCCTCCAGGACCCCCCGTTCCGGTAGTTCCTCCAGAACCTCCCGTTCCGGCTGTCCCACCAAGTCCGGAACCTCCGGCTCCTGTGGTTCAGGCTGTCCCTCTCCGTACTCGTTATGGTCGCGAAATCAGGCTCCCAGCTAGGTTCCGCACCTCGGGTTCTGGGGGGGGTCATGTAGCGACCATGGAGAATGGTCTAGGTCATCGAACCCTCGGATTGGCCAGCGAGGTCACGTGGGAACGCGACCATGGGGATTGGTCCAGGGAAGGACATCGCTGATTGGTCAGCGATGTCATGGGTGCGTTTGGCGCCCGATTTAGTTAGTTCGTCTGAGTCTTCAAGGAAGACAGTAAGTTTATATTGGTTGTCCTGCGACTTGTTGTTTTGATTCTGTATTCGTGTATTGCGGTTGCAATAAACTTCATCTACAACTACAAGTCTCGGACTCGCCATAATACACCTAATTTCCTATTTGCACTGAGTGAGATTAACAAAAGAATTGTACAGTTTTAGTGCTCCTGTAATAAGTGGGAAATAAACTATTTAAGGTTCAGAGTCCTAATTATTGTTTGATGATACATACCAGGAACTGTCTAGGAATGCTTGCATGTCTGTGAACACTGGATGGGTTGGGGCTCACTTTTTATTTCATTTCAATTAACCAAAATTCTTATTTCTGGTGGCCACCCATATGGCAAAGGAGGGAATTGGAAATGTTCAGTCTGAGATGTAGCAAGGCAACAAAAGGATCTCTATTTCGTGACAGATTACCACAATCATGTTGTGTAAGGCCTCTGATTAAGAAATTCCCTCATCTCACATGTGAAGCTCTAAAAAGGTGCACTAGGTTTTGTTCATTATATATCATATTGTTTGGAATGAAGCGATCAATTGTGTGCATTCTCTTAATGATAGGACCTTTTCTGCTGGTATGAAGTTAGTGGCGTTGCATCACTGCTCCAACACCTCCAAAACAAGCTTTCGTACAGCAAGTTCTGAAGCACTACACAATACTAAGCTCAGCAATTAAGATCTTCTTTGGGCTGTTTCACCGTTTGCACTACCAGCTATAGTTTCTGCACTCTTATGGTTGTCTAGTATCACAGTTGTTTATTCATTGTATTTTGATTATCTATATTATTTGTGTGTATTGCATTTACAGGCCCGTTAAACAACAGCAAGTGACAACTTCATTGTTCTGTTGATGGTACATATGACAATTAAACACTCTTGAGGTTTCTGGCTGCCTGGGAATCCGTATGTGTGGAGACTAGTCACCATTAGAGCAGGCTTTGGTACCAATGCAGTCTGTATCTCAGAAAGTAGTTAAACCTTCATGTGAAAGGTGGTGAGAGAAACATGAAAAAATATGCTCCCCTTTACGCCGATCATTCTTCAGAGTAAAACCAGCAAGTTCCATTTGGTATTGTGAGACATTTATGTCAAGTGCTGGCAAAAAAAACAATACAATATCTTAAAAGAAAAAATGGAAAGAGTGCTTTGGAATGGTGTCTATTAGGCTAAAATTTAGAAAGAATGAGATCTATGACGCAATTGCCTGTAGCATTTTATGCAGAGCTTCGCTTTGTGCAAACCACATCCTCCTGAACACATAACTGTGGTCAGACCCAACATTTATAACAAGTTGGGTTAGAACATGCATTGCCATAAACTCTAATGACAACTTTTTTCTCAATCCTATTGAATGCATAAGCATTTTGTTGAGGAATATCAGCTGATTAGAAATGTGTACTAAATAGAAACGGGACCCAACTTTTCACATCTTCCTTCAGAATATTTTTAAAAGAACACATTAAATGTATATTACAGATTGTTTGTTCATGTGGAAGTTGATGGGGGTGGATCGGAGTCATTTCTTTTATCATTTTAGTTTCAAATTCATCAGATTTAGTGGCCTACAATGAATTGGTGGAGCAATATGCTGTCATTGTTGTAATACACAGGAAACTTACAGCACACAATACTAAAAAGGAGGAAGATCGTTCCTCCTTTTACCAATCTTCAAACCCTCTAAAATATTGCCATGGTCAGTTCTAAAAGGAAAGAAGAGCAAGGAGTGCCAACAACAGAGTATTATTCTGTTGGCTCAATAATGATAATGGCATGTTACTTGGTGATGCCAATGTGTAACAGATGAGAAGGTCTCAGATTTGATTTCCTGGATGTCCTTGGCAGTAGGGTCAGGATAGCTTATTTCAAGTCCATAGACACAGGGGAAATTAAAGCAGCAGGGTCTTGACCCGAAATGTCAACCATTAATTCTCTCCAGAGATGTTGTCTGTCCCGCCGAGTTACTCCAGCATTTTGTGTGTATCTTCGGTGTAAACCAGCATCTGCAGTTCTTTCCTACACATCTTGTCATCTTGATGATGGGTTCTGCAGGTGATATCTGGGTAACCTGGGTGAATAATTACAGTCAGTTTGGTAGATGATATACGCTGCAATCACAGTGGGGGGAATAAATGTTTAGGGTTGTGATAGGTGCCAGTCAGGCAGCCTATAATTTTCTGGATAGTGAATATTGACTATTCTTGAGTTGGAGCTCAAGCATCAAGGTAAGTAAAGGTAACCATCTTGTTCATGATATGTGCATTATAGATGGTGGGAAGTTTTAGAGGGTTAGGAGGCAACCCATCAATTGAACTGCTCTTGTAATCATGGTTGAGGTGATATTTAGGATGTTGATGCCTTGATAATAGGTAATGTGATTGAATATCGTGTAATTGGTTAGACTCCCACTTGTTGGAGATGATCACTGCATTTTGGTCACAAAATGCTGGAGTAACTCAGCAGGTCAGGCACCACCTCAGGAGAGAAGGAATGGGTGACGTTTTGGGTCGAGACCCTTCTTCAGACATTTTGTTGTGTGAATGTCACCATGAATGTTGCATGTTTTCTGGGCCTTGGTTCATGTGGGCATAAAATGTTTCATTTGCTGGAAACTAACATTAATTAATGCAATCATCAACAAATATCCCCAATTATGATGGAACAAAATTAATTGATGAAGGAATTGAATGTGATTATGTCAAAGACCATGAGTTGCTCCTGACGGTGATGTCTAGGGGCAAGGCTGATCACATTGAATGGCGGTGCTGGCTCGAAGGGCTGAATGGCCTCCTCCTGCACCTATTGTTTATTGACTGTCAACAATAACAT